>NC_133651.1:291013460-291613460 GCF_009905375.1 Apium graveolens
ATAAAATTATAGTATTTATAATTTGGTCTATTCGGTCTATTCGGTCTGGACCGAAATATTTTTAAAAGAACCGGACCGAACGAATTTTATTTCGGTCTATTCGGTCCGGACCGAACGGACCGAATAGACCAATTTTCTGAAAAATCAGGACCGAACCGAACCGAATTAGAACGGTTCGGTTCGATTTTTCGGTTTCAGTTCAGTTTTGCTCACCCCTAGCTATGTGTTATCAGTTCATAACATTTAAATGAACTTAAAAAAAAATATATTATAGTATCATATCTCGAGTAGTATCATATTACACGCCATATTCACGAAAACAAGCACAATAAGTTCAGAAATTTCTAGAAGTCGGAGAGAAAAACCTACCAAAAATAGTGTTGATAGGATTCATAGCGACTTGCTTAGTAGCATCACCAATGAGCCTCTTAATATGAGTAAACACCCTAATTAAGCTTTAATCTTAAATTGAAACTCGAATTTTGAGGCTCCATGCTCCCGAACTAAATTGATTCTTTACAATGACTGAGCCTTGAAGAAGCTGTTTGAAGAAACTAATCAAGAGAAAGTGGCGAAGTTGGGTAGAGAGAGTGTTCGAGAAGCTAATTACGCTAAGATGGAGGGAGAGAGTTGTTAGGTTTACCTTCAATTTCCCCCAAAATAATGAGCGGTCTTTTTCCCGCTAGTCAAATTTCTAGGCAGTAATTTTATTTTATTTTTTAATATTTTTGCTAAAATTATTCCTCTTTTAACGTTAATATATGTGTGTGAATAATAATTATTATTCACACAAATGTATGAAAAAGATGTAAAACAAATAAGAATTGTTATTTTTCTGAATTTTTATTCGCACGTGTGAAATTGTTATTCAATTTTCAATAAAAAGATATATAAATTTGTATATATTTATAAAACTTAATTAAAAATTACCTTTTAATGTATACAACATATAATATATAACATTTGGAATGTCTATGCCAACACTAGTAACTAATGTTGTAATAGGCAAGATTGAATATACCTATTACAACATTTATAAACGGCAACGGCAACACAGGGTCTTAATTGTTGCAGAAAACTATTTGTGGAGTACTGTATTTTATATAATATAGTAAGATTTTTAAAAATTTATCTATTATTTATTTTTAATTTTGTGGTCATTTTTTTTTATTTAAATACAAATAATTAGTAGATAAATTTTTAAAAATCTCACAAAATCGTCTAAAATATTATAAATTCCTAACTTTCATTTGGTTATAATGGAATTTAAGAAAATGTTTATAACTCCATAAAATAAATTTTAATTTTCTGAGTACATATTTTAAACTATCTATGTTTAATATTTATTATAATTTTAGTGACACAAATATATCCCGTTAAATTTAATAATTAAAATGATATATAAATCTGAGTTGAGTGATCATTTTAATATTTAAACCGAGTGAGCAAAGTTGCACACCCCGATTAGCTTGGCTCAATTGGCCTTTTGCCTTGATGCATGGATTGCGAATCTTCAACGGACTTTGAATCACATCAGACCTGCCATTTCTTCTCCCCCGCCTTCCACCAAAATGACCACCCTCACCATCCTTATCACTCCTATTAGCACTATCTTTAAATGCATCAACCTTATAAGTTGTGTCTTAAATGGTTGTCCATGTGTGTTTTTTATTCTCCACCATCTCCTCCATTTGACAAGAGCACCTTCAACTTCAAAGGATTTGGAAAGAGTACAAGCAAGATCGATCAAAATAGCCTGATCTCCATAATACTGAGTTGGTTGGCTTCTACAGAAGCTTGAGAAGTGGCTATTTGGAATGAGTTTAAGAATATATGTTACCACTTTTTTTATTTTCAATTCATTAGTTTTATAAGGGTGTATGCAATCAACATTTTAAGGAATTTTCAAATTTTATGTTTATTCTTAAATTTTGAAAAATTATTTAAAATTTGGAGATATTAGATTTGAATTGTAAGAAGTTCAATCTAGATTTAAAAAATTCTATCAAAATCTTGAAATATTCAATTTGAATTTAAAAAAAAGTCTTTAAAATTAAAATATGATGGTATTTAAAAGTCTATAAGAATTTCTTTTGTTTGAAAAATTGAAGAATTTTGATAAATTTGCTTGTACATTGTTAATCTTTTAAAATCTTACCAAAATATAGATTTAAAGAATTTCTAAAAAAATCTATAAAATCATCAAGCATTATTTTATAGTTTAACTAATAAAATAAAGGAAAATCTTATAAATTTTATGAATTATTATTAATCCTTTAAAATCTCAATTAAATATATCCGCTCCTTTTTTATTATATATTTTTGCACACTATTTTAAAATATAAGTTTTAAAAAAATAAAAAAATGTGTAGGAAATTGATAAACAAAAATAGAGGGAGCATAACATAAAAGTTTACCAAGTTTAAATGAGTAATGCCAAAGAAAAAGTATGAAACTTAGTATGAAATAATTTAATTCTGTTAGTGATGCCAATGTAAAGATCTATTTTCATTTAATAAATATAATTATGACACGTTGATTTTATAAACTAATTTTGCATCACAATATCTTTAAATTTAAATTTGTTACTTTGCAAAGGATCCTCTTTAAACTGCATGTTGTTACGAGTCAGACATAGGAATACTATATACAGTGTTTTGCTGTTTACATTATCCATTTTTTTAGTTTTACTTGACCTACAAATTTGCAAAAAATAAAAAGAAAAAACAAAGAACTTTTATGGTTTCTATTATGAATTTATTTCTGTTTTTGGGCAACTGAATGGGAATTGAGAAGGGGTTAAGTAAAGTATCCAAACTCCATTTAGGCTCGTAGATGAATAGATGGGATCTCATATGGAATGTAATTCATAATTTCAGTTTTTTTCTAAATATTATGATATAATAACTTTTTTGTAATAATAAATAAATTATAAAAAATTTATAAAGTAATATTCTAGATATATTTTGTAAATTTTTTTAAACATTCACATAAAGTCTAAAAAATAATCTAGTATATAAAACAAAATAGATTGCTTTTAATTTCAGTATTCTTAAATATACAATCCAACTATTTGTTGAATTTCATATATAGGAACATATCCGAAGTGTTCTTGCATTACTTTTGTTCATGTTTTTGAAAAATTGTTTCAAAAAATATGAATTTTTATAATTTAATAAAATAATTGTTCAAAATAATTACCTACGTATCTAACTATATATAAAATTTTCTTTAAGGATGTATATTAACTTACATTAACAATCAAATTTGCCTAAAATAGTTATTTATTTTTGAAAGGAATCTAATTTTTGGAATGCAAATTTTATAAATTAAACATACGAACTTTAAATGCAATAGCTAAATCAAAGGAACATGTTGTTTCAAAAAAAAATCAAAGGAACATGTAATGTAAATAAGTCGTTTTAATTTGTGAACAATAGATACTAATTGTTAAGTTTAAAAATAGTAAATTATTAACCTTTCACCATTACTAAAGTTCCGCCATGGAAAAGAGCAAAATTGATTGATTTATTTATTTTTCATAAAAGACGAAAACTGAAATTTAAAACTTTTAAAAAAATACAAATTAATCCGATGAATTAAGGGGCGGTATGTCCACCGAAGTTTAAAACTTGTTTGTAAGAGTGAGAGGGGGGATAGACAGAAAAGGACTCTCCAAATTCCCCGCCCCATTAATTACGTCATTCATCACTAACACTCCCTCTCACGTTACCATTTTCGAATTATACCGTTCATTACATACACTAACAAGCGAGAGAGAGAGATAGAGAGCCAGAGAGAGAGAGAGAGAGCCAGAGAGAGAGATGAGGATGAGTTTCGAAGGAGCTTCAGCAGCTTCTGCTTGTGAAGTGATTTCCGTGATTGTACTTTCCACTTTACTCATCGTTTCCGTACTCTTCTCCTCCATTTCGTCGTCGTCGTTCTCTGGTGTTCGATCGGAAAACAGAATTCCGGTTGTGGCGCTTCAGACGAAGTTACGAGATCATGATCATGCTCCGGCAGCTGTAATTTCTACTCAGTTCAATTTTACACTCTCATCTCCTCAAAATCACTCCGTCATTGTTCGTCATCTCTCTCTCTCTCTAATTAGCTTTCTTTTAGTTTTGATCATTTTAGTTTAGCTGCTCTCTGTCTCTCTCTCTAAATTGTGCATGTAGTAGTCGATCCTCTGAATTACATATTCACAATTGATTGCAGTATATATTTATGTCTATCTAATTTTGATCGGTTCGTATGTGTGTTTGCTCTGTATTTTTGAAGTTGTTGGAGCACAATCCACAACAGGATGAATATATGTGCAACTCGCAGTTAGTGTGTTTTTAGTTTCTACACGCACTAATGCACTAGTGTGTGCGCTCTGTGTATAGTTAAAACTTGTTTTTAAGCACATATTACGTGAGTTTTTCTATCAGTAGAAGTTTAGTACGGAACAGATGACACTTGAATCATTTGAATTTTTATCCATTAATTATTTCTACAGTTTTAACTGCAACTAATTTTGCAGAGAGAAGAAGATCAAGTTGAACAAGGACTGGCTCGAGCTCGGGCTTCGATACGACGCGCTGCTTCGTCTCGTAATCTCTCAACTGTACTCGGCAGTGACATTATCTATCGTAATCCTCGCGCGTTTTATCGGTAAGCCTCGACTCTACTCTTCCTCAACTTCATGCCTAATGTGTGTTTGTTATGGCTAATTACCTAATTTGCTAATTCCGTAATTAATACTAGTGTAGTTAAGTTTAAGCTAGTGACTATATTCATAGCTCTGATAGTATTTGGTATTTTGTCAGGAAAACATAAAAGCAATTTAATAGGTAATGCAATCCAAATCGAGAAAGCCTTTGCTCTGTAATCTCTACCTCTTAAACTTACAATTATATCTCTCTTTCTATTTGAAGAACAAAGAGTTGTCCTGACGAAATATGTATATATAATTGTATGTTTCATATTTAAATGCATCAGAGTTGGGGAATGTTTAAATGTTGGATAAACTATGCTTTTTGAGGAAAGGCATGAGTGCTCTGCCTCTGTAGTCTAATAATCTAAATGCGTCTAATATATATTTTAGATCATCATATACTACACATCAATTCGAATACTAATTGGGAGTAGTTTGAATACTAATTGTGTTTGCTACTTTGCTTCATGCAAGTGAACACAACTTTGATTAATTTGCCGTCTATTGTTATTGGCGAGTGCAGATTGTTTATTTGTACTCTGGTTAATTAAATTAATAACTGTGTTCTGTGAAACATTAAACTTGAGGTATAATTTTCCTGGTGAGGTTGTATAAAGTGAAGTTGAAAGGAAAAACAAACATAAAGCTTTATGTTTGAAATGATTGATAAGTAGGAAACACATAGAGATGAATGGATTAGACTTGAAAAGAAGTATTACTACTTCCCTTCAAAGCCACGTTCAAAAATGACAACTACACAATGCACAGCACTTTGGATCTGCAAACTAAAAAAGTTTTGGTTTACCTTTTGGGATATTTTATCAACTGTAGTCTTGTACTAGACGCATGGGTTGTCAAAGGTCTGGTGCATTTCACTCATTTCACTCACTCCACTTCATTGTTTCAACTTGGAAAAAAAGCTTGGTTTTTCCACTTATTAAAGTTTGTGTTTTGCGCTGTGTATTACTTCAGTTTTTAGCTTCTTAATTTGTAAAGACAGAGTACAATATGGCCCTGTCCAATTTTAGATACCAATCTTTCACATGAGAAAAAAGAGAAAACCCATACCACTGTAATCCTGTGTCCTCGCTGCAAGGTTTTCTGGTAAATATAAACCCTCAGGTGTAGCATGGGGATTCTCAGTTATAACTTTTTTATCCCATTGTTCTGAAACCAATTACAGTTAATTTGAATACTTAACTAGTAATTTTCTGCAGTTGACTTCTGTTTTATTGTCATATGTTATGATTCTATAAGCTCATTAGAAATTATTACATGTACGTGCAAAATGAACATCTTAGCTATCATGACTTGACAGAGAATTTGATCGATGATCATTACAAATGGAATTAAGGTAGTAGAATGCTAATGATAGCAATGTTTAGCTAGCTATTAGCCAATAATGTTAATGCTTACACTGCTAATGCTTATACATCTAGTTACTTACCTAGATTTCTTAATGCAAAGTTCCAAAATCTGTTATAGCAGGGTGATGTTTATGCAATAATTGATTACTAATCACCACTATGTATAGTGCTTCAATAGCTTCTTTCTTTCTACTACTGTTTTAATTTTCATCAATATTATGTAAAAAGTGCATACTGAAACTTTAATATAATGTAATATTTCAGAAAATAAACTCAAATTGTTAATTCGGCCATAAAGTAGGTAGCTTGTTTGAGAACAAACTATAAAGTAATGTTTTTGCATGAGTCTGTCTTTCATCATCACTGAAGCAACATAAATTTCTGTGACTGGCTTCTGTTATTGGGGTTTACTTTTTGAATCACAAGATATTATCGTTACCTTTTCATACAGTTAATCCAGTGTTTATAATCCACAAATTTGTTAAATTAAATTATAACTTTAGTCTATCTTAAACATGTAAGTTAAGTGATGTATTAAATTAAATTTACAGGAGTTATCTCGAGATGGAGAGGAGGCTGAAGGTCTACGTATATGAAGAAGGAGAATTGCCAATTGTACATGATGGACCGTGTAAAGATATTTACACAACAGAAGGCAGATTCATACAAGAAATTGAGCAGGGGAAGCGGAGCAAGTTCAGAACAAGAGACCCTAACTTGGCTCACCTTTTCTTCATGCCCTTCAGTGTAACTTGGATGGTGAAATACCTTTACACTCCTTATTCTTATAATCTCACCCCTCTTCGAGACTTTGTTTCTGATTACATCAGAGTAATCTCCACGAAACACCTGTTTTGGAATAAAACTAAGGGAGCTGATCACTTTATGCTCTCCTGTCATGATTGGGTATGTTTTTTTATCTCTTTTGTATGTTTTAACATTTTTTTGTTACACCACTCCAGTATTTGTTAGTTGTCACAATATCATGCAGTCTATAATCCTTACAGTTGTAACCATGCATTGCAGGGGCCCCATGCCTCAAGAGGCAATCCTCTTCTCTACAACACATCTATCAGAGTCTTATGCAACGCCAACTCCTCTGAAGGCTTCAACCCACAGAAGGATGTCTCCCTCCCGGAAATCCACCTTTTTGATGGCAACATTCCTGCTAAACTCCTCACACCTCCACCACCTTCTCCGCCTCAATACCTAGCCTTCTTCGCTGGAGGCAACCACGGCCCCATCCGCCCCATCCTCCTCAATCACTGGAAAAATCGAGACCCCATCCTCCCCGTCTTTGAGTACCTCCCTAAAGGCCTAGATTACTACTCTTTCATGCTTACCTCCAAGTACTGTTTATGTCCTAGTGGTCATGAAGTGGCCAGTCCAAGAATTGTTGAGGCCATTTACGCTGAATGTGTGCCAGTAATATTGTCGAAAAACTATGTGTTACCATTTAGTGATGTTTTGAGGTGGGAGGCCTTTTCTTTGGAAGTTCCCGTTTCTGATATTCCGAGGCTGAAGCAGATTTTAAGTAAGGTTCCAGAGGAGAAGTACATGAAGTTGAAACAAGGGTTAAGACAGGTGAGGAAACACTTTGTGTTGAACAGTCCAGCTACTAGATTTGACGTGTTTCATATGGTTTTGCACTCCGTCTGGCTCAGGAGGATAAATGTTAGAGTTGATCAAGATGCATAAGACTATATAGATGCACTATACTTGTAAGTTTAAGAAAATCAATATACAAATCGCATCAACACATTCAGACATAGTTTTTCTTTCCAACTCCTGTACAAATGTTTGGATATCAATCTTAATATCGATTGCTGTCTTCAACTTGTTGAATTTGCTTGAAAGTTCTATATCCGGTATATTACATATGTTTAGAACGTATAATTTGGATTTATAAACTTTTATGAGCTATTTTTAGAGGGTATACATTGAGATTTTCTTCACATGGTATTCAATGGATTTTTTTTTTCAAAAAATAGGTATATTGTACTTGATAAAAATTAAAAAAAAAAAAAATCAAATATGTAGTATTTCTAGAGGGTGTATATTGAGATTTTCTTACATGTGCTCTCATAAATTAAAATAAATAAGTGACTTACATGTGATAAATAAAAGTTAGAATTTTTTTTACTTAATTAAATAAAACTAAATAAATTTTAAATATAAATATCTTAATTTGTGAATATTAAATTAGAAAAATATTTTTGAACATATATTTTGAAACTAAAGTTAATAAAAAATTAAAAAATTAAAATAAGTCAAGAAAAAGTATGTCAACTTATAAGTTGTAAATCAATTTATAGATTGGGTTCACAAAAACCCTAAGATAAGTTATTATGGATTTAATTTATAGAGAATTTACCAAAAATACTAACTTTTCTAAGTTTTTTTGCGATTTTACTATTTTCTGATTTTTTTTTGCAAAAATACGGAATAAACCAAAATTAACCAAAATAAAACCAGATATACAACTAGTTGAATAAAGTTTTTTTGGTTAATTTGAGATTGCATTTAGTTGCGTAAACTCGTCAAAGATTGCATGCAGTTGATTTCAGTTGTCAAAAAATCGTATTTTTGCAATTTTTTTTTAAATAGCATTTTTGTAAATTAAAAAGTATTTTTGCAAAATTTTTAAAAAAATGACAATATTCTTATAAAAATATTTTTAGACTGATATTTTTCAAAAAAACCTTAATTTTTTATAAACTCGTACACAAACAGGTCCGTAGTTGTTGATTGTGTTTTAACTTGTGAGTTGTGTGTATACGTAATTTTTTTATTTTTTTTTTGCTAAATGCCCTAGAACTACTTAGCAGAAAAAAAAACCCTAGAACCCCAAAATCTAGTTGTTCACCGTCATCAATGGAAGAATTTTCAGTACTCTCGAATGTCGATATGAGAGATCTCATAAGTTTGTTCAACTGCGGAAATCTTCACGAATCATTATGCACCAAAGACCCCCAAGAAAGATTTAAAATTGATTGCAAATGTTTCAAGTTTGATTTTTAGGGACCCAAGATCTTTTCCTTCTAAGTATCAACCAGCAGGACTTATAGATTGTTATTGGCATGGCAAGCAATGGGTTTTCAATTTTACCGAATCAATTGCTGATCACTCTGATCCTACCGTCACATATGCTTTCGTTAAGAGAATGCTCATATCTTTTATGGCGTCTCGTAAATTTGTAACACGTGAGGAATCATTTTATTACGTCCATGCTTTACCCCCATTGACCATGCAGAACAAGCAAAGTGGGAACAAATGGGGTCTCTGCTTATTAAATCTTCCCAAGAGCTGCCACTTCTCGAACCTAAGCCTGCTGACAATGGTTCGGAAGTTACTCACTGTCGGAGGCTTAAGTTAGACCAGGCGGACGTGTCTACAGAATCGATTCTGATAAAGCCCGTCCGGGCTTCGATGTCTCCCCTATTTGCACCTCTCCCCTGGATGCATCTCTTTCACCTACCTTACTCGAACAGACGGAAATGGTTGGTTTTTATTGTAATGAAATTCTATGTGATGAAAATGAGGAAGACGTCGAGCTTGAGTATGTCGAGCAATTGCACATTTTGCTTGAATCTGATTCAAGGCTAGCTAATTCCTTTCCGGAAGATGTTGTTACATATCTGATGGGATTTCTTGTTTACGAGGGAATCTTGTATCTCGAGTTTGAATATCAACAAGCACAGTGGCACACAATTTCTATTATGTGTAATGCTGTACACTCGTTGAAGATTGGCAATGAGACGAGAGAGAAAGTAATTTGGAGTCTTGTGAACCTGATTAAATCTGACTATATTTATGTGCAGGCCGAGGCACTCTATGGATTAGCGCGTTTGTCAAAGTTTGATCAATATCGTACCCTTATCCTAGAGCTAGGAGCTCTTGAGATTATAGTAGAAGTTGTAAAGTAGGGCAATGATGTGATTTTTCCTGATTCTGCATTGCTCTTATCTGTAATATGTTTTGCTTAGAGGAATATTCCAGTTAATGAGGGAGCTGCAGCACTTGAAATTGTCAAAGAGCTTATAAGATATGGCAGTTACAGGGTAAAAAATCAAGCATTCTCAGCACTTGCGTATCTTTCAGATGGAAGATATGTGGCAATTGAAAGTGCTTGCTGCAAAAGGCTTTTTATTTCTGATTAATATTGGGACTTGGTTGCACCTTCTGCGCTTTAAGTAGTTGGTAATATTGTGAGATGGGGCAAGGATGATCAGATCACGATAATGATTAAAAATGGCCTCCTTGAACGTCTTCGAGAGTTGTTAAGTCAAGAGTTTGTAATGGTGCGAAAGGAAGCTTGCTGGATAATTTCAAACATAATTGTTGGAACTGAGCTGTATTTAAAGGATCTATGTGAAGTGAATCTACTAGATTCACTTTGCAATTTACTTGAAGTGGATGATTTAGATTTAAGGATGGAAGCCGTTTGGGCAATCTTTAAACAGTATCCTTTATTGCGACGATGACCATGAACAGATCACCTACCCAAATAGGAGCAGCACACATCCTTTTATTCTTGGGGAAACAAGGATGATTGATCCTGAACCAAGTCTGAGAACCATGGTTGCGAGGTGGAGAGATGATTGTGACGACGAAGATGACAGAGACAAAGAGGAAGACGAAGACGACGAAGAAGACAATGACTAGTCGATGCAAAACAAGGAGCATGTTTTTTGTGCCTACCGCTTAGCTTTTACATTCTTCTTAGCTTATATTCTTGTTGCGAGACAGTAGGGCAAAATGAACATCTTAGGTATCATGACTTGACGGAGAATTTGATCGATGATCAATAAAATTAAGGTAGTATAAAGCTAATGACAACAATGTTTAGGTAGCTATATGTGAATGCTTGCGCATCTAGTTACTCACCTAGATTTCTTAATGCAAAGTTCCAAATTCTGTTATAGCAGAGTAATGTTTATGCAATAGTTGATTACTAATCACCGCTAAGTATATAGTGCTTCAGCAGCTACTTTCTTTCTACCATTGTCTCAATATACAAGTGCGTATATTCATATAAAAAGTGCATACTGTAACATAAATTAATGTAATGCTTTAGAAAACAAACTCAAATTGTTGAGACATTCTAATTTCTGTGACTGCCTTCTGTTATTTGGGGTTTACTTTTCTATATTACAAGATATAATAGTTATCTTTTCTAGAAACTTGTTAAATTTAAATAAATAAATTAATGTATTAAATTAAATTTACAGGAGTCATCTACGTATACGAAGAAGGGGAATTGCCAATTGTACATGATGGACAGTGTAAAGATATTTACACAACAAAAGGATATCTCCCTCCCTGAAATCCACCTTTTTGATGGCAACATTCCTGCTAAACTCCTCGTACACCCACCGCAATACCTAGCTTTTTTCACTGGAGGCAACCACAGCCTAGTCCGCCTCATCCTCCTCAATCATTGGAAAAATCCAGACCCCGCCCTCCCCGTCTTTCAGTACCTTCCAAAAGGCCTAGACTACTGCTCTTTCATGCTTACCTCCAAGCTCTGTTTATGTCCTAGTGGTCATGAAGTGGCCAGTCCAAGAATTGTTGAGGCCATTTACGCTGAATGTGTGCCAGTTATATTGTCGAAAAACTATCTGTTACCATTTAGTGATGTTTTGAGGTGGGAGGCCTTTTCTTTAGAAGTTCTGGAACCATCTCGGATAAGGTATCATATTTTGATTAGTAAACCTTTTGCTTTCATACCTACAGCTAAAATTGATGCTTTCAGTTTTGTTTGAAAACTCCCTGACGACACTGTTGTGAGTATATTTGGGACAATTCCTTTACTAAAACCTGTTAAACCCTGGTGCTGAAAGGTTGTCCTGAAAAATTCCAATATTTCATAGTATCTCGCATTTCCTCTAAAATGTTGAGTTTGCGTCCTGAAAAGTAAAACGAGATTATATCTGAGGAAACGATTTTAAAGTATATATTTTCCAAGCAACCTAAAGTAATTAAATATATCAAACAAAATGCACCTTGTTGTGATAAACTGCAGCGGAAGGCATGTTGCTCCATTGGCTCCTGCAACTCTACCACAACCAAGTTGCACAAATAGTCTGACTTCTACAAAATTAGAATGTCTCAACAATTCAATTTCCACAATTTTTAAATGCACAAATTAAAAGGACAAAAAAATCTAGAAAACAAGTACTATGCCTAGCTTCATAGTTTTCCCAGCTTGGAACCTTGGACATATTTTAACCTTTTTCAGGAAATCCGTAAAACAGACCAGTAGGTTGCTCAAGGGTCCGAAACAAGACAGGACAAACAATACACAATGTTATAATTAAAAGTTAAGGCACACGGGTGGTACACGTATATGCATATATAAGGTATGACTAAGATGATAACCAGGGAAATCTATAATGCATACCTCTTGAAAACGCCAAGAGACGACCATTCCAAATATTTTTTACCACGGGGAAATTAAATGCACGACTTGTCTGAACTTGCAACACAACCTTAAGGCGGTAAAGAGGAGGTAGTGCAGATACAAGATGTTTATCATCTCTGGCAATTTGGGTGGGTCTTAACAAACACTTCGCAGAAAAAACTTCATATTGCGAAGTGTCCACTGACCCATACCAAAAACCATGTGAAACCTTTATCGATTCCCAAAGTCTTTTATTGTTCGTCATTTTCATCAGAAAGTTCATATTGTAATCTTTCTTCAGGATTCGAATATCGTGCTTCCTCTTGCGCTTTTCCTCACGCTTTCTTTTGATTCTCTTCCTCTTCCTCTTTTCATCCCATTCATTTTTTACTCTTTTGAGCTTTTCTCTTTTTGCTCTGTCTTTGTCATTTATAAGTGATAATGTCATCCAACCTGATGATTCCTCACTTACTGTTCTAGGGCAGGGTTCAGTAGACCTGCCATTCTGTATGTAAGAGGTGAATATATAAGGACATTCCCCCCTTCTAACAGCCTTGGAAATCTTGTTCCATCTACTGAAAATCCCTAAAAGTGCACTCTCTGGATAAAATCCTCCACGACCAAAAATCACTACATTTATTCCATGTTCTATATGTCGTTTCATTTCAGTAAATCGTGCAGCTTGGCTTGTTATTCCAGCAAGTAGCACAATTGCATTACACCATTGAAACTTCTTTTGTGGCGAGTAGCCGAGGCTTAAGGTGCTGATCGCACAACACATGGTTTCTTTTGTGTAGCTTACTGTCCGTGTCACTTTCACGACAAAAAAGAAAGGCTTACATTATTATAAATATAAAAAAGAGAGGTTCTATCCAATTCCGACTTAATTCTTTTTTAACATACTTATAATTTTGATATTAGGTCTAGTCAGGATTGGACAGGGTTGAAGTAGAATTAAGCAGCTTTAACGAAACCTAATGAAACCTGAAAAGGTCAATATAGTTTAAAACTGGCACTTTTCCATAATCTATGAAACTTGTTATCATTTATGTTTATCAAACACCTCAGTCACATTTTAATTTATACGTAGCAATGGAATTGTAAAATAGCAAATAGAAGAGAGCAAAATGCAAACAGGTTACGTACCCGCTAAAGGAGTGTGTTGGATGCCCAAGTAAACTTTGCGAAACACAAGATCAGGAACAAAAGAGGCATGGAAATCAGTAGAATCAAGAGCAAACACTATCCCTTGAACACAAACAGCAACTAAATTCAAGTCCATCTTAGCGTAAATGCCATGTATTGGGACTCTACCTTTTGTACATAATCTAATGGAGATGTAATCATCCGCACTTTTTGCCAACTTCTGTGGCAACACAGTACGATATCTACAGTCTTTCTTGAACCTTGGGAATCTGTTGAGCAAAGCATCTATTTTTTCAGAGTATTGTTTTCTTGTTAAAGTAGTGAAATCAAATGTTTCTACTAAATCTATAAATAATGACATCGTTGATAAAATATGGAGGATAAGCGCGCAATAGCAGTTATATATTAGGGTTTGTTAGGAATACTGGTACGATGAGTTTGGAGTATTGAGTCAGGAGTGTCTGATTAGTGCAAGTATGGAGCTGGGAGAGGAGCAAATCAAAGGTCTCTACTAAATCTATAAACATTGACATCGTTGATAAAATAGGGTTTGTCAGGAATAACCTCTACTTGGGAATACTGTGTTTGATTAGTGCAAAGGCTGCGAGAGCAGATGAGAGCCCAACAAAGAAATTACCAATTTAGTTTAGAAAAATATGACAAAAGTAATCATTTTTTTTTAAAAAAATTATCAGAATAATTATTTTAAAAGAAATGATCAATTTTATCCGATTGAATACTCCACTATTAGTTGGATATTCCAATTTATATAAGATACTATATTGATATTTGGGTATTTCATGTAGGGGATATTGTTTCACGGAATTTCATATATAGTGAATATTTTATTCATATCTATGATATCTTAATGAGCACTAGTGAACACTACTCAAAATTTGTACTAAAAATGACACTTTTGTAATTATTTTGACCCATATTTTCAAAATTTGATCAGTGGGTCGACCCATATTCCTAAATTAACTAATTCCTATACAAAAATGCAAAGATTCATGGAGTATCCATATCTTAAATGGTATTTATAATTATTAAAAAATTACTTTTGAATTTTAAAATAGATCAAACATATTATTAAAATTGATTTGTTTTTATACCCAATCAATTACAGATCCACAAATCATGTCTTCAGTAATTCAAATTCAAAATTCATTACAACTTTCCTTGATAATCATTATTTTCTTCTTCTCTATTTTTTACAGGCAATATACATGAATATGAATAATTGTATACATCATCATTTGCTATCGATTTTGTGTTACACGTTTTTTTGTTATCTTTTGTTCAAGGTTTTGTCCGATAATGTTTAACCAAACCTATTTTGTTTGTTTTGCAGTAATGACAGAAGTTGGGCTCATCGCGTAACGTTAAAGCTTTGAACGGTAGCAAACGATCTACTATCTTCCATGACCTTGGACCTGGTATGAATCTGCATAATCAAGGGTTTTCTTCTCTATTTTCTTAAACGTTTGTATTGATAGGACTAATTACATACCACATAAGCTATGAACGGGAGCAAACATTCTACTATCTTTGATGACAACGATCCCGGTACGAGTCTGCATAATCATACTATCTTTTTATTTTCTTTAAACGTTGTTATTGATAGTTTGTAGTCATCGTTGTCACATTTAGTATTCGTTTTAGCTGTTAAGAGACGAGGTCGTGGACATATATGCGATCCGATTCTCCAACCTCTGAATGAGAACATATGTGAAATATCTTTCATCCTGTGACAGCTACCGAAGGATCTATCATGTTTGGTGACTACAGTATGTATATTTTTTCAACAATTGAAAGATCTGTAATATAGCTTAGAATGATTGTGTTTAATAATGTATAAATTAAATTTGTGAGCCTAGTTTGTCGAGGTCGTGAATCATGTTTGTACAGGTTTCTACGTAATAGGTTGCTCAACATGAATCGTACTGGTCTAGAAAATTCAAGTATTCTGTATTTGCAGCATATCTTAACATTTTACGTAGCAGATCATCGTTTTTTGTTGGATTTTCCATATCCATTTATTATATGCAGTTCAATCAGCAGTTACAGATAAAGAGAATTTTGCTTCAAATATCCCGGGTATGTTTCTTGACGACATTGTGTTATCATATATATTCTGTAAATTATTGATGCAACTAATCTTTGATCTTATATCATTCTTCAATTATCAGGTTCTCAGCAAGGTGATATAAGAAGAAATTATTCATCTAACAGAACCTGTACTATAATGTCATGTACTATAATGTCATCGAGATCTCACATTGCCAATAGCCATAAGTCATGTAGACAATATGTAGTTAACATTTAGTATTTTACATTGATTTTTAATGTTTGTTTCTACTTTATTTCTTTTTATCAGGCTCTGGTAAAACTCAACTGAATTATAGTCTGCATTGCAATAACAGCCCAATACTGAGTGTTTAGTTGTCAATCCTTTCTCAATCCAGATAACTTATATATATATATATATTATACTTAAGTTGTTGTTATGGTTTACGAATTGAAATCTGTAGGATCAACTCCTACCAAAAATATCTCAGCATATCCCGCGTCAAGCAATAATACACCAATTATGTCATCGAGATCTCACAATGTCAGCACCTGTATGTTAGTTTCAAACTTTATTTATACTTTTTTCCCTCGATCTAAGATACGTTATTTAACCATGTTTGCATAATACCTTATGTGGCTGTATGCAAATAAAGATACAGATCATGATTTATGGGTTTGGTTTTCTAATTAATTAGATTTTTAATTGATTTTGTTTTGCTTAGGCTTTGGTCAAGCGATACTGAATCACACACCGCTTTCCAATAACAGCCCAGACATATCATGTTTATCTAATCGTAAGTTTTCAGTTCTTATTCCGTGATCAATAGAAGTCCATTATTATGCTCTACATATTTGAATCATGAATTGATTTTTTAGGTATCACTCCGCCTTCAAGTGTCAAATCATATATTCCAAAAAACAAACGTCAAAGGCTCATACTGAATCTGACATATCAGGTAATAGTGTTCTTCCATTTTTAAACACGATATATGAGATAAGGAATTATGACAAATATTATATTTTGGAATATATTTATATAAGATGTTGAAGTCTTTTCAATAGAATCGAAGAGACATTACAGAGGCCCTAGCATATCTACAATACTACCTAACAAAGAAAAAACTAAGGAGAATATTGATCCTGCTTCACATAGTATGAGAAGTTGAATTTTGTCAGATTAATCTTATATCCAGGAATGGCCATCATTATCAATATTCGGATTTTTCAATATAATTGCAGATGTTTCACTTAGGCAGAACCCTGATATGAACGAAAGTCGATTACCTTCTCCCGTGGCTGCCAACCTGATTAATAATTTTGATGACGCATATGATGGAACACATGTGGAAGAACAACTTTTTGACGAAGGTATTTTTATCATTACTTTGTTAAAAATTATGCAGGTTTGTCGCACGTAATTAAATAAATTTAATTAATGCACTTTTTTATTTTGGTAATACTGCAGAAGCTGAACCCGTGGATTTTCCTGGGATTGATCTTTGGGATGGTTATGTTAATATTGGTCCGCCAACCTCAACATGTGTTAAGTGTGGTGCCCGTATATGGAACATGGAACGGAACAATAAATCCAATAAAAACAGTTCTTCTACCTTCTCTCTATGCTGCAAGAATGGACATGTTCAGCTATCACCTGATAAACAACCTCCTGAGCCACTAAGATCATTACTATATGGAAACAAAGGGACAATCCACTTCAAGTTAAACCATCGTCTTTACAATTCATTATTTGCAATGTGTTTCAGTGGTGGTAAAATAGATCACAAAATTAACAATGGAGGAGCACATTATTGGTTTAAGGTCAAATGTCAAAATCTTCATCTTCTTGGTAGTATGCTTCCGGCAGACGGTGAATCTCCCAAATTTTGTCAAGTATATATCTATGATACTGAAAATGAACTGGAGAATAGGATGAATCTAATTGGTGGATGCAGAGATGAAATTAACGAGAGCATTGTTGAAGCTTTGATGAACATATTAAACCAGCATAATGAACTAGTTAGGCAATTTCATACTGTACGTGAGCGCTTCAAAGACAATGAACAGGATGAGTTTAGATTGGTTCTCTTATCTTCTCAATCAGCAATTGGTCGTCCTAATATAATTGGACCAACATATGAGGTTTTCGGGATATAATTATGGAGACGCATACAAAATCGCTTCAGAGGGTTTGGGAAACTGACATTTTTTTATGCAGCTCCAGTATCCACTTTTGTTCCCCCATGCAGATGAAGGTTTTCATACAAAAATTCCATTGAATAAAACAAAAATGTCGAAATCAGCCGATATAAATCCCGATGATAATGATTTTGAAAAGAAACATCGAGAATATGTTTCCATGAAAGAATATTATTTTTATAAGTTGATGATTCGCTTTTCTGAAGGTATACTGTAACCTCTCATATGTTTAGTTTTTTCCAGGATATGTTTACTAGCTTCGTGAAATTGATCAGAATTTGTCATATACCACATTATCTAAATCATTTTTGTGTGTGTTAGGGTTGACTCTGCATTTATCAGGCCGTTTGTGGCAACATTATGTCATTGATGCCTTTTGTGCAATTGAACAATATCGGTTGTATTGGGTTACTACTCACTAAACAACTATAAGGTCAGATCTGTATACTTCCATCCGAGATGCTTTGCGTAAAGGTGATCACAATCCCAATTATGTTGGGAAAGCTGTTGTATTACATGCATCCTTCACAGGTTCACAAAGGTATATGTCACAACATTTTAAGGATGCACTTGCGTTATGTAGGGCTATTGGACACCCTTCTCTTTTCCTGACAATGACATGTAATATAAAGTGGCCTGAAATAACCGAGATGATGAAATCTTTACCGGGTGTTGATGTGTGCGATACACCTGACATAGTATCCAGAGTTTTTAAACTCAAGTTGGATCAGCTAATGCATTTGATAAAGAAGAAAGACTACTTTAGAAAATGCATAGGAGGTATTTTTTATTAACCTTGTTAGATATATTTGAGATGTCATGTCTAATATGATTCATGTTTAGTTTTCAGATTTTAACAAACAGGACATATCAGGACTTACTGAAATCAGGACGTACTGGAAGTCAGAACTTAATATTAGAACTTAAGGTCATATCAGAACTTAAGTGCGGGAAGACTTTCATATAAGGAAGGAAGCTGATTTACAGTAGAAGATCGAGACTAAAACAAAAGAAGATATGCATGGAAAGTGTTAGAAGACTGGAAGACTTGTAGAAGATATCTGATTGATATATTTTAGGAGACAGAATTATATTTTATTACAATTAGAAGTTATCTTGTAACTGTGTACTATATAAACACAGATTTAGGGTTTACACTATATGTGTTATTATTATTATCGAGAAGATTATACATTGTAACCTAGCAGCTCTTAGTGATATTTGTTCATCACTGAGAGAGAACAACAGTTCTTATTGTAACAGAGTTTATTCAATATACTTGATCTTTGTTACATATTTGTGTTAAATCGATTTGATTGTATAAATACTGTATTCAACCCCCTTCTACAGTGTTGCGTGACCTAACAAACCTTTCCTCTTATGACAGTTTAGAAACTCTTTACTCTGAGAATTTAACTCTAACACATTATACAATTATGCATGTAATAGAATTTCAGAAACGGGGTCTTCCACACATGCATATGTTGATTTAGCTACACCCGGATGCTAGGCCCAAAATAGTTGCTCAAATAGATGCTCTGGTCAGTGCTGAAATACCTGACAAAGATACAGATCCTGTTGGTTATGCTGTTGTCAGCAATTACATGATTCATGGGCCCTGTGGAGTTGATAACACTTATTCACCTTGCATGGTTAAAGGAAGATGTATGAGACATTTTCCTAAGAGGTATCGTACAATGTTATAACCAGAGATTTTTTATATTTACATGGTTTGAATGAATCAATTTAAACCAGCATCATATTACTATATTTAGGATCATTTCCATGTAATTATATACAGAATTGGATCATTTTTTAACAGGAAATATCGGTACATTCATTGCAGGTTCAATGGTAACACGTATATTGATGATTGTGGTTTTCCCATTTATCACAGACGCAACACTGGCAGAAGTATAAAAATATAAGGGATTTTTTTGGATAATAGGTTTGTTGTTCCATTTAATAGATATTAATTGGTTCTTTTTCAATGCCATATAATTCTTGAGGTTTGTAATAGTGCTCGGTCCCTTATGTATTTATTCAAGTATTGTCTTAAAGGTCATGATACTGCTACTATGGTCCTAAAAAAACAAATCAATGCCTGATAGTAGTGTATCGAAGAAGCAATCCTGTTTAACGGAAGTAAAGCAATATCTTGATGGTCGTTATGTTTGTGCCTCAGAAGCAGCATGGAGAATATTTGGTCTTGATATACATTCTCGGTGGTCATCTGTTGATAGATTACCTATTCATTTAGCTGGAAACAAGTACGTCAGTTTTAGAACAAGTACAACACTATCCGAAGTTGTTCAACAAGCTGATAGTAAAAGGACAAAACTTGAGGCTTGGTTCGAAGCTAATAAAGAATTTCCAACTGCTCGAGATTTTACCTATGCTGAATTTCCTACGCATTTTACGTGGCTACCTTGAGAGTGTAAATGGAGACCTCGCCAAAGAGGTGATGTAGTTGGCAGATTAACAGAAGTACATGCTACTGGTGGTGATTGGTTGTATCTCTGTATGTTACTTATGCAGAGAAAAGGTTCTACTTAATTTGACGATGTAACGACCGAGAATTTTACGTCGTAATTAAGAAAGTAAAGTATGTGTTATGTGATGAGATTATGTGATTAAATGGTGATTATTTGTCTTATCTGTATACTAGAGTTAAGGAGCGTGGATAAAAACGTTCCAATTTAAAGAGTCAGCTTATAAGTCAAGCTGTGGTTTCGGGCCGTCAGGTAGAACGGAACCCGTCCTGATATAGAAATTAAATAATATAAAATGTGAATTATATGTGAAGTAAATGAATGAAGTATTTCGTCTTAAGAGACGTGTTGATTGGCAAAGGTAATGAGAAGCGTATTCGAAACGCTGAGCGTCGGGCCGTCAGGCTGAACGTGACCCGGTACGCGTAAAAAGGGAATAAAGATTAAAAAGGGATAGATTCTATGATCAGACCTGAGTCATTATGTGACTATATGCGTGTGATTGCTTGAGTGTGTGCATGATTATATGTTCTGTGTTAATTTCTGTGAATTTTAAAGGAATTATGTGATTTACATAAGGGTTTATTTAACCTTCGTACATTTTTATAAAATCATCTGAGATGGATAAAAATATGGGATTTGTTCTGTTATCTTCGTAGAGGTCTTAGAGACATTTTAAAAATGATAAGTGAATTTAATTGTGGGTCTTTGCATTTTTAAATTGATTTTATGTGGAAAAGGTATTTATTAAAGCGAGTTTGCGAAATTCATATAAAATCAACCGCTCGCTCAAATTCTTATTATGAGTAATGGATGAAAAGCTAATTTCGAGACCTACGCGTTAAAAATGTCATTTTCAATAATTCTCGACTTTCCGAGAGAGATATATTTTGTATTTGAATTTTATCGCATTTAAGTAAAAAGAAAAGGGATGAGTGAGTAAAAGGAAGTTGGTAAATTACTAGATTGCCCTTCTTTCTATGTTCTATATATAACCCACTTTCTTTTCTTTTCTTTCTTTTGTGCACTCATTCTCTCTTTTCTCTCTTCTCTCTTTCTTTCTCTCGTCTCTCTCCCGAACACTCTCTCTCTCTCTTTCACTCCCTCTCGGCCCTCTCATCTCTCATCTCTCTCACTTGCATGCAACCCCCAAATCTTACTCAAACTCAAAGATATTGCTACCTTTAGCCTTTATTTTCAGTATACTTCTTGATTCCTATTTGCATGTAAGTATTTGCAAGGTTTTGTTGAAGTGATCACTATGGTTGTGTTTAAGAAAAACAATTTCTTGAAGCATAATTATAAGAGTGATTTTAAGAGGTTGTGGAGGTCATAAACTCGAGAGGAGATCCGTCATGGACTCTCTCAAGTTCGACCACCACCGGCCATGATCCAAAGGAGAGCCGGTGGGTTTTCCATGATGTGATTGTTGGATTTTAATGTTGCATGTTATGATTTCTTGAAAACTTGAAAAAGGGTTTTGCTTCTTTTGTTGAAAATTGAGTATGTGATTGGTAAAATGATTTCCTTGGTTGTAAAATGAATGTGTGCAAGTGATTGTTGCTTAGAAAATCAAATTTTATGATTTGCATGTGAGTTTTGCTTCGGCTTTATGCTAATAAACAGGGAAATTGAATTTTGTGACTTGATCTTGGTATGAACTAAGCTTAATTAGTAGGAAATAGAGTTGCATGTTGATTTAAAAGAGGAGTTAGTGATGCATGTCAATGTTTGATTCTTGGATTGTGAGTTTTTGATTTTTTTCCGAATAGAAAATGGGTTTAGAAGAGATTGATTTGTGATTAAGTGAATGCATGCATGTTGATTGAATAATTTGATTAAGGTTTGAGTCATTAGGTGATGTTTGGCTTTGTGCTTCGAAAATCTTGATGAAAACGAGTTAAATGACTAAGTTAAGGCTTAAAACAAGTTAAAAATGTGATATAGGACTTTGCATGTCAAGATTGATCTTTGTATGTGTGTTTTCTTGATAAACCCGAATGGGTTGAATCTTTAAAGTGGTTTGTTGTGAGTAGACTTGATTAAAGTAATGATGGATGGTGATTAGACTAATAAGGAATGAATTATTGTTGCATGCTAAGTTTAGGTTCGAATTTTTGAGTTAATAAGAAAGGAAATTGAATTTGGTGAGATAATCTTGGTAAACACTAAGTTTGTATGATTTAAAAGCAATTGCATGATAGTTTTAAAGGAGATCAATGAATGCATGCTAGTAATTAGTCTTTGAGTTGAAAATTATGTTCTTGCCGAATGAAAACAAGATAAAAAGGGGATAACTTGGTGATTAAGTGTATGCATGTTGATTTGATGGATTGATTAAGTTGAAATCACTAAGTAGTGCATGGTTTGGTGACTTAATGAATGGAATGATTTAATAGGGGATTAAAACAAGAAAGAAATGTGTTATATAACCTTGCATGTCAAAATCTATTTTTGCATGTTTGATTCTTGATTGTGATAAGTGTTAAGGCCGAATAGGCCATAAGAAATAAAGGTCAAAACTTATTTTGGTAATTGAAAGAATGATTAAGTGTTATATGTGAAAATCTTTGACTTTGCTTGATTGGATTGTTGTTTTGATTCGAATTAAGGAATAAAAGAAAAGGGAATTAAGTCGATTGATATAAGTGATAGTATGCATGTAAATATTTGGTTGTGAATTTGTCTAGTACTCGTAAAAGAGTAGTGTTAGTTTGATTTGAGAAATAGCCTAGGTCAAGCGAAGTATGCTTTGATTGCTAGGTATATAAGGATATGAAAACTAAGAGAAAGAATTGTGCTATGTGCTATGTGCTGTGTGCTTATTTGTATAAGCTATACTCGTATAGTTCGAGTCAAGAATATAATCGAGTTATCATATAGAGTGATCGTTCCGGGAACGAGAGTTGGGAATCTAATTAAGATTTCTGGTTTTATTGTAGATTCGGAGCGTGAGGGCATTCGGGCTAGGAAAGGGAAAAGTATACTAGGTGGCAGTAGTTCAACCCTCAAGAAAGCAATTTCAGGCAAGTAACTCTGATTACTTGTATGAATGATTGTAAAGGAAATGTTGTACATACCATGTAGAGTATTGAACTGTTAAAGTATGAAACCCTTGCTTTATGAAACCCTGATATTGATTTAAAGTACCCTTTGTTCTTGATAACCTGCTATTGATAATCCTATTGATTTCACCCATTGATAATCTGCCTTTCTGTTTAAGTTTCCTATAATGCCATGATCATATTAAACCTTAAAATTATCTTGGATAACTCTGTTAATGATACCCTGTTTCTCTTGATCGCCCTAATGATCCCTAAGTTATTACTGATCCTTCAAATTTAGTACCTTATTATCTTTGATGCAGAATCCTTGAGAATTGTTCCTTGCGTATCTTTGATTCACTCCCTGAACTTTGTTTCTTTAAAATCTGAATTAAGAATGAGTTTCGACTTGAAAAAGTCCGAATGATTTCAAAGGCTTGGTAATGATAAAATGAATTTTAGAAAACCTATTTGTTTTTCCAACTAAAGGTTTTCCGAATGAATTCCTGATGGATTGGATTGAGACGTAAGAGGCTAGTGGGACTAGTCCAGTCATGGTAAGAGGCTAGTGGGACTAGTCCAATTTAAGGCTGAAATTATGCCGAATGGTACCTTAAAGACCGGAATGGAGGTCGATACGGGCTGATCACCCGTATATAATGAAATGGAAAGATAAGTGATCCAATCAAGGGTTCTAAATGATTATTTAAAAGGGAACTGAAACTTTTGTTCAGTAAATTGATTTTTGGAAATGAAAATGGTTTATACTGTTTTGAAAAGAGTTGATTATGTTATTGTGGAGCTTAAAGCTCAGAACCCTGATTCCTGAAATTGTTGATCATATGAATGATTCTATATCTTGAAATACTGTTGCTTTCCTCTACCGAAAGATCTATTTTGATCCTATAATGATTTGTGTTGAATGTCGGCTTTCATCCTGTTTCGAGCCTTGTTTCTTGAAAGCCCAACTATTCTTCAGATACCTTTCCTTATCTCAAAGAAAACAAAAATGAATATACGGAAATATGCCACCTAGATTAGCTAAAATAGAATGCCCTAGTTTGTTCAAAGCATATTGAGAATTGTTATTGTAGAACTGCTATTTAGTTACTTGCTGAGTTTTATACTCATTGTTTTGTCTTAATCTAACCATGGCAGTTAAGCAAGAAGATGGCCAGGCTTAGGCGCACTGCTCGTAAGAGCGTACCTGGTGGTCCCTACCGTGTTGAGGGCTTCCAGTTGCCAGAGCAGGTAGTACAGGTTATGAGTGAGCTCGCGCCTAGTAAGAGGTGTTTAAAGATACAATGGGTTATCTGTCGGTTCCCAGCCGGAATCGATATTGATTATTTAATAATATTTTAGGTTTGTAAGTTATATTCGTTGATTGGTAGTTGTAATCTTGTCTCATACTTTATCCTGTTGATCCTGTTAGTAGTTAATCGGGGTTTATGCATATTTAATTAGTAGATTAGAGGTGTGTGAGTCCTCATTTCCTAACCCCGAGATTGAGGTCGTCACAGACGAGCTAAGGATGGTTGAAGGTAATGTTTTTGAAAGTTTCAAGGAAGCATGTGCTGCTATGGGGATTCTTCAGAATGACAGTCAATGGCATGAATCAATGGTTGAGAATTCTCACTCATCTCTTGTGAAACAGCTCCGTGAAATTTTTGTTTAACATTTTTGCATAGTGCTCAATCTCTGTTCCACTGTTTTTATAGAATGCTCAGTGGAAATGTATGTCTAACGATATCATCCTGCTAAAACGTAAAGAATATCGTAATGGGAATTTATAACTCTCAGATTGTGACATTCAAAAATTTTCTCTTGATGGTATGACTATCTTTAAATTTGGCCTTCAATCTGAATACTTATATATCTTTCCACTCTTTAGTCATTTTTTGTTTGCGATGAGCGAAGTATAAAACATTTGTGTTTTACATAATTACAGATTTTGAATACATGATTTGAATAAAAATGTTAAACTATTTTATAATTATTCTTGCAGAAATTGAAAAACTTCTGAACGATATTGGAAAGAGCTTAAAAGATTTTCCGACAATGTCCTATCCTCCAGAAGTCTTTCTTTACAACAGTGGCAATGGTTTAATTGCTGAAGAAATAGGTTACGATACAGAGCAAATGAAAAGGCAACATGATGAAAATTATATCAAGTTGAATAAAAAGCAAAAGGAAGTGTATGAGGCTGTTGTCGAAAGTGTAAATTCCAACAAAGGCGAACAGTTCTTTGTCTATGGAAGTGGCGGATGTGGAAAAATATTTGTCTGGAAGACACTTTTATGTCGCCTTCGTTCTGAGCGTAAAATTGTTTTTTCCAGTAGCCTCATCAGGGATTGCAGCTGTTTTGCTAGATGGTGGTAGGACGACTCACTCACGCTTTCATATACCTATCATTGTAGACCAATACTCTGTAGCTGGAATAAAAGCACGGTACTGATCTTGCTGAATTATTACTGAACACAAGTTTAATCATTTGGGACGAAGCACCTATGCAGCATCGGCATGGTATTGAGAGTGTTGATAAATGTTTAAGAGATATTATGGCTCCTATTGATCCCAGTAGATCATCAAGGCCATTTGGTGGAATAACTGTTGTATTTGGTAGAGATTATCGCCAAACACTACCGGTTATCCCAAAAGCTTCCCGAGAAGAGACCGTTGGATCAACACTGAATCGATCAAAGCTGTGGGATTTCTGTAAAGTCTTCACCTTACGTTAGAACATGAAACTTCATTCAGGAAATTCAGACGAGCGCAACAAGATAATTGCTGAATTTGCTAAATGGCAGCTTGCCATTGGCGATGGAAAGGTCCATAATGTAACGACCGAGGAATTACGCTTGTATTATATTATAATAATGATAATTTATGTGTATTATTATGTAATTAAATGTGTTAAGTCGTTGAACCTAACTGCTATGTGTTATGTGTTGATTGTTTTGATCCAAACGTGTTTTGGATATTTATTGAGCGTTTTATCGTCAGTTATATATATATATATATATATATATTATATCAAAACCTGTACAGCTCAAAACTATGTTTTAAAAGCCCGTATTTCAAACAAAAATCATTGGCCCTATTTTGCCAGAAATGTCCTATCCCATATCGCTATTCTGAACCCCTAGACGTTTTACAAATTGACCTTTTTCGCGAAAAACGACTTTTCCGGACCCCTTCGGGTACCAAAAACCCCACAAAAATTACATTTTTATTTTTATATGATCATGAAATTATCATATATCATTTTTCTTTGTATTTTTGTATTTTTCACAATTTTTGGGAATTTTTAGTATTTATTTTGTATTTATTGGATATTTAAAAATTCAATATTAATACCCAAAAATTATAAAAATTGGGGCCAAATATTTTTAATAGGAGTATAATTAGACCCTTAATTTTACTTAGGAGTATTATTTTCATAAATATAAAAACCTGATTTGCTATTAATTTTTCAGTTAATTACAATTAAAAATCAGAAAATAAAAAGAAAAAGAAAAAGGAATTAGGGTTAGGGTTTCTGTGAAGAACAGAGCAGGAGAATCAAGGTCGAATTTCATCGTGATTCCGGAGTCCAAATCGAGCGTGTAAGTAGTTAAATTGAAGCTGGTGATTCGTAGTTTATGATTATGTCAACGTTTTTGTTGATTGATTTCTTGATTTTTGATTTGTTATTTCGGGTTTAATCTTTAAATTCGGGTTTTGATTTCTGTTGATTGTTTGATGATTCTGTTAGCATAGTCGTGTAGATCGTCGTTTTTCCTGTCGTTTGGTACCGGGTTTGTGATTGTTGAAGTCCGTTTTAGCATCGCCGGAAAACGACGACGCCGCCGCTGTTCTTTGCGGTTCCGGCGTCGTGTTCGACGAAGACGAGGGAGAAAGGTTGGGGGAGACGTCGTGGTGTTGTTATGCTTCGAAAACGCAGGAGAATCGACTGGAATCAAGTGTTTTGGTCGCCGGATTATCGTCGGGAATCGTCGCCGGCGTCGGGGTTGCTGGGCAATTCGGGTTGTTCTTCGTGACCCGATAACCCGAGGTCGACCCGGTTTGCAACCCGGAAACGACCCGGGTTTGATCCTAAAAACCCAACCCCTGTTTCTGTTTTTGTGTTTTTGATTAAATTAATTAATTATTTATATTTTAGTAATTAAAATCAGTTTTTAATAATTCTAAAAATTAATTAAAAATTAGTTTTATATTCTGAAAAATAGTATTTATAATTTCTGAATTATTTTATTTAATTATAAATTCGAATTTATTTATTTAATTAAATATTTAATTATTTATCTAATTATTTATTAATTATCTAATTAATTAATAATTGGGTAATTAATTAATAATTAGGTAATTAATTAGTAAATAAAGATTAGAAATAATTAAGTGAGGTAATTAATAATCTAATAATTAGTTATTAGTGCGAATAATGATTCGATAATTAGAATTATTATTCGAGCGTTAGTTAATCGAATAATATTGTAATAATTATTCGTGTCGTATAAATAGTTATCGGTAATTATCTGTTTAGCGAATCGTACGAGTTTCAATAATAATCTAATAGATCGATAATTATGCGGGAGTTGCGAGTGGCTCGTGAATATACGAGTGATTAATCGTTAAGTGATCTATAATTCGAATAATTCGTAGCTATTTGATAAATAGCGTATCAGTTAATTAAGTTGATTGATTATTTGTAAATAATCGATCTAATCGAATAAATATCGATAAGTTATAAATATTATAATAAATTGTGATTAATCACATAATTTTCAATAAATCGTAACTTCTTCGTTTTAACTCCAAAAATTATAAAAAAATTTATTTTTGACTTTGATTTTTCTTAAATAATTATTTAAAAATTATTTTAGGATTTAAGAGGTTGCAATAATTATTTATATTGACCAATAAATTGAATTATCAGTATTTAATTGATAATAATTCAACCGTTAATCCGATTTGAGCGAAACGAAGACCCCTAGACTCAGAAAAATGAGACGAATCTAATAAAAATAGTTGTAAGTTATAATTCTTCCAAAAGAGAGTAGTTTGGTGATAATTGATAGTTCGTAGGTCCTAGTTGGGGTATAATTGAACCGAATAAATTCCGAAAAATTATAATAAAATCAGATAAGACTAGTTAACGCAGGTATAAGCCTAGAATTGATTCTAAAAATAATTATAAACCTAGAAATTAATTATGTGCTTTATGTGCTACGTGCTTTATGTGATTCTGTGAATAGACGTTCTGTATAAATGTATATGTATATATACGAGTTAGATAGAAACGCATGGGTAGACTGATAAGGTTACGTGATATCAATTCAAGATACACGTATATAGTAAATTATCTAAACACCTATCTTTCAATGATTTGTTCAGTGTTAGCAAGGCAGAGCAAGCTAGGGTCAGAAGGTAGTGAGTTAAACCAGGTTAAGTACGCGCAAGGCAAGTTTTTCCCCTATTCTAAATTCAGAATAGTGATTTATATTTCTTTTCTATCGTATCAATTCTCTTTGATAATCATTGTTCATATACACTGTTATCCATTTATTATTACTTGTTCCAGTTTCATTTCAATTCTTGATTTACCCAATTTATTGAATTCCCTGTTCATATTTCAATTCTTTTACCCTACATATACTCTGGTATATCCTGGTGTTGGGATATATCAATAGCATACCGATTGTTCCGGATGCTCAGCCTTGGACTGGATGGTTACTATAAAGGCTGGGTTTTTCCCAGACCATTAATTAATAGGCCATAGTTGCCTGAGTACTCCTTATGTTGGTTGGGTCTATGCAGTTGGGTATAGATCCGCACTATATTCTGACTGATCAGCAGATTATAGTGCATATGTTGGTTCTTGTTTCCAGTCTTGTTCGTTTGGCACTCGCCATCATTGGCAAATTACTATTCGATACAGATACAGATGGTTGTTACAACCAGCAGCTTATTGTTTCTCTTATTTCTCTTTCTCTATACCATATATATATACTTTTGCAGGCTTGTTGAGCAATTTTGGCTCATCCCTTTTTATTGTTACTCCTATTGTTTTACAGTTAAGGTAGAGAATGAAACCCATCAGGACCCGCATAGTCAAGAAGCGAGTCAAGCAGCGGGACCCTCTTATACCAAGAGTGTTCCTTCCTATTCCCGAAGAGAGCTTTGAATTGCCAGATCAGGTGTAGCAGGATATGTAGTAATATTGGGTTGAATAAAAGTCTTGTGTAGTTTGAATAAAAGTTGTGTAGTGAAACTGTAGATAGAATAAATTTTTGTATCAAGATAGTTCTTGAGACAGGTTTTATTTAGTTGGGTTTGTAATAAAGTGTAGTGTGTGATTCTTGTTTTCAAACTCAGACCTTAAAAGATCCTGAGTAGTGATAGTTCGGGGTAATTATTATATTTATATTCCGCTTGTGCAGATTTAGTTGGTAATTGTTGTTAGTAACGCCCCAAATCTATACCCCGGATTTGGAGGGTGGTACAGTTGGCATCAGTGCTTAGGTTTGACCTTTGAAAACAAGAACGTTAGGGCTAAGATAAGATAGGAAAATGAGATAGGATGAGATTAAGAGTGTTAGGATTGTTTGTCTATGTGATTAGAAATTATGAGTTTAGGATTGTGATTTGATTGTTTTTGTGTTATTATTTTTATGTATATTAGATGGCTTCTTTATCATCGTCTACGGAGAGGACCGAGACAGATCCCGTGGATGCACCGGTAGTAGCCCCAGTGTCAGAGCAGATCTTACCTCCATTGCCACCTGAGCCAGCACCAGAGATACCACTTCCCCCAGAGGTACCAGGTTTTGCAGATTATTTTCCATATTTTGAGCCAGAGATACCAGATTTTCCACCATTAGAATTCCCGAGGTTCGATATTCCTGATATGGTTGATCTTCCGCAGTGGGAGGATTTAGAGCCTCAGATTCCTATGCCACCAGTCGAGATTCCAGAGCTTCCACTTATGGAGCCAGAGGCAGAGCCGCCAGTGTATGCGCCTATGGAGCAGCCTGTCTTATTTTCTGCCCCATTAGCCATTTATGCACCTGTTCCAGGAGTTTATCAGTTTCCTCAGCCAGAGTTTATGGATGAGATCGTGGTGGATGGACCATTACCTTCTCGAGGTTCCAGCACTGATCTTCGGGAGTATCATACCGTGACTTACCAGCGCTTTCAGGCAGAGAGGGAGGAGAGGATTATATGGCAGAACCAGTGTAGGGAGATCCTTGGTTTGTATGAGACACAGACGGATGGTCCTGTCAGAGCATTACGACCGGATTACATACTGAGAGAGAGGCTACATCATATTCACCGGGTTAGTTCGCAGCAGCTTACTGATTTGAGACAGCAGGATCTTAGTGCGGAGACAGCATATCGCAGAGCATTGGGACTTATCGAGGCAGTGCTAGAGGCATTGCAGGAGGAGTTGAGCCACGTACTACCAGGATTTTGAGACTAGCAGATCGATGAGTGTTGTATTATGTATATTTTGTAGATAGAGGCAGCATAGTATTGTATAACTAGTTTGTATGAGTATAGTTACTGACTTTGACCGATAGTAGTAGTAGCAGTATGACTGTTATATCATAGGTTTTTGTATCAAGCACTGACACCTGTAGCTGGTGTTCTACCTATATATATATACGAGATGATCTTTTGCACGTTTTCTTTATTTTATTTTCAGTTATTTAAGCATTTATATTTATTTCAGTACCATTACATATTTACAAATGTAGTTTTATTTACGATCATGTTGTACCCTTATGTTTTAAAAAAATAATAATAATAATACTGTTTTATCTATTCAGTTATTTAATAAGCTGTTTTATTTCCTCAAATCGACTGTTTTAATATATGTTTAATATACTGTTATTAAAGAAGATCATTGTTTATTTACCAGAAAGATGGCACCTAAAAGAAAAGCACAACCCGATTCATCGAATGGGAACACCGAGGGCCAAAACAATAATAAACAGATGGATCAGATGTTTAATCTCATGCAACAGCAAATGTTGATGATGCAACAACAAATGCAGCAGCAACAGCAGCAGTTCCAGCAACAGATGTTACAGCAAGCCGCTCATCCAGGACATCAAGTACCACCAGCAGCGCCTACGACCACTTTCAAGCAATTTCAGTCGGTGAAGCCACCGGAATTTATGGGTTCCACGGATCCTACAAAAGCGAGAGCTTGGCTGAAAGAGATGGAAAATGCTTTTTCGTTGGTAAAGGTTGAGGAAGAGCAGAAGACGGATTTTGCTAGCTATTTCCTGAAAGGCGAAGCTAATTACTGGTGGGAATCGAAGAAAGCTTTGGAAGAAGAAGGTGTGGTGACCTGGGATAGATTCACTGATCTTTTCTTGGAGAAATATTTCCCTCATTTTATGAAGAACCAGATGGAGATCAAGTTCCTGGAGCTGAAACAAGACAACTTATCGGTTGCGGATTATGAGACCAAGTTTACTGAATTGGCAAGGTTTGTTCCAGAACAGGTGGATACGGACGAGAAGCGGGCCAAGAGATTTCAGCAAGGACTAAAACCATGGATTCGTAGCAGGGTAGCTGTGTTTGAATTGACAACTTATACGGCTGTTGTTCAGAAGACTATGATTATTGAAGGAGAAAGCGAAGCAGCTCAGAAAGAGAAAGGACCAGGGAATTTTCAAAATCGTTTCAACAAAAGGCCAGGATTTCAAGCTCGAGGAAAAGTAAACTTTAGGAGGCCAGAACAAAACAACCAGAGGATGGGTAATCGACTACCTGCCCCAACTCAGCAAAGGCTTATTCGACCGCCTGTACCTGATTGCAGAACGTGTGGTAGAAAGCATACGGGAATTTGCAACAAGCCAAATGTCACGTGTTTCAAGTGCAAGCAAAGGGGACACTATTCTAGAGAATGTCCGATGGGAAAAGCAGAAGTTACTTGTTTTCAATGTGGGAGAAAAGGACATATCGCCAGAGACTGTAGGGGAATTGCAATGGCTGCTAGTATTCCAAGAGTTTTAGCATTACCTCCACCTCCATTACCACAGCAACATCAGCCCAAAGCAAGGACTTTCAACATGTCAATGAAGGAAGCGGTACAGAGTCCGAATGTGGTTGCAGGTACACTTCCTATAAATTCCATAAATGCTTTGGTATTGATTGATTCAGGAGCTACTAGATCTTTTATTTCTGAAGCTTTTATCTCTAAGATAGATTGTGAGGTTCAGTGGTTGGATGAAGTGTTAGTCATAAAACTAGCGAATAATGATCAGGTTGTAGTAGATCGAGTATGCCCGAGTTGTGATATTGAGATAGGAAGATGTCATTTTTCAGTTGATTTGATACCTTTTAGGTTAGGAGAGTTTGATGTTATTCTAGGAATGGATTGGCTATCTAGTAATAATGCTCAAATTGACTGTGCGAATAAGAGAGTGAAATTGCAAACTGAAGAAAATGAAACGGTAATATTTAAAGGTGAGAAGCAAAAGCAGAAATTCCTATCAATAATGCAGACGAGAAGATTACTACGTCAAGGATGTCAAGCTTATTTAGCCTATGTACGGGATGCGGATAAGGGAAATTTGAAGATTGAAGATATTCCTGTAGTTTGTAAATTTCTTGATGTTTTTCCAGACGAATTACCAGGACTTCCACCAGATCGAGAAATCGAGTTTACTATTGACTTGACGCCAGGGACCGAACCAATTTCGAAAGCTCCATATCGAATGGCACCTGTTGAAATGAGGGAATTAGCAAAGCAGTTGCAAGAACTTCTTGACAAAGGAATTATAAGGCCAAGTGTATCCCCATGGGGCGCGCCAGTATTGTTCGTGAAAAAGAAGGACGGTAGTATAGCGACTGTGTATTGATTATCGTGAGCTGAACAAGTTAACTATCAAGAATAAATATCCTTTACCTCGCATCGATGATTTATTTGATCAATTAAAAGGAGCAGCATGGTTTTCGAAAATCGACTTACGATCAGGCTATCATCAGTTAAAGATCAAGGCCGAAGATATTCCAAAGACAGCATTTAGAACGAGGTACGGACACTATGAATTTCTTGTGATGGCTTTTGGATTGACGAATGCACCTGCAGCGTTTATGGATTTGATGAATCGAATATTCAAGAAGTATTTGGATAAGTTTATCATTTTATTTATTGATGACATTTTGATCTACTCAAAGACGGGAGAAGAGCATGTAGCGCATTTAATAACGACATTGGAGATATTACAAAAGGAGCAGCTTTATGCAAAATTTTCAAAATGTGAATTTTGGTTGAAAGAAGTGCAGTTTCTAGGGCATATCATCAGCAGAGAAGGCATTCAAGTTGATCCAGCAAAGATTGAAGCTGTGTTGAATTGGGAAAGACCAAAGACGCCGACAGAGGTTCGAAGTTTCTTAGGTTTGGCAGGATATTATCGAAGATTTGTCAAAGATTTTGCGAAGATAGCAACACCGTTGACCAAATTAACTCGACAAAGTGAAAAGTTCGAATGGAATAGTAAATGTGAGGAAAGTTTTCAAGAGTTGAAGAATCGGTTGGTGATTGCACCAGTATTAGTACTGCCAGACGAGCAAGGAAATTTTGTTATTTACAGTGACGCTTCATATCGTGGTTTAGGATGTGTGTTGATGCAACATGGTAACGTCATTGCATATGCGTCGAGACAACTTAAACCTCATGAGCAGAAATATCCTACGCATGATCTGGAATTGGCAGCAATTGTATTTGCATTGAAGCTTTGGAGACATTATCTGTATGGTGAAAAATGCAAAATCTACACGGATCATAAAAGTCTGAAGTATATCTTCACGCAAAAGGAACTGAACATGCGACAACGTCGATGGCTGGAATTAATTAAAGATTATGACGTTACAATCAGTTATCATCCAGGAAAAGCAAATGTTGTAGCAGATGCACTAAGCAGAAAAGAAAGATTGAATCGATTAACTTCATGTGAAGAATTGGTTAAAGAATTTGACAAATTGGAAATAAAAATTCGTATTCCTCATGAATCTGCAGGAACTATTTATGCTATGACTTTTCAACCAGGGTTGCTAGAAAAGATTCGCCATTGTCAAGATAAAGTGATGAGTCAAGACGACAACTTAACAGGAGAAGAGATTACAACTCAGAAAGATAATGAAGGAATTTTACGTTTTACGTCAAGAATCTGGATCCCTAACGTGGTAGAATTAAAAGAAGAAATTATGCGAGATGCGCACAATTCGAAGTATTCCATTCATCCAGGAAGCACGAAAATGTATCGCGATTTGAAGAAAAAATTTTGGTGGCCGAATATGAAGAAGGAGATAGCAGAATGGGTGAGTAAATGCTACACATGCCAGCGAGTTAAAGCAGAGCATCAACGTCCGAGTGGGTTATTGCAACCATTAGACATTCCAGAATGGAAATGGGAACATCTAGCGATGGATTTCGTAGTGGGACTTCCAAAGACGAAAGCCAATCACGATGCAATTTGGGTTATTATTGATCGATTGACGAAATCAGCACATTTTCTTCCAATTAATGAGAGATTTTCATTGGACAAGCTAGTACATTTATATCTTAAAGAAATTGTGATGCGTCATGGAGTACCAGTATCAATTGTATCGGATCGAGATCCTCGTTTCAATTCAAGATTTTGGAGACAATTCCAAGAATGTCTAGGAACGAAGTTGAATATGAGTACAGCCTATCATCCGCAAACTGACGGTCAAAGTGAAAGGACAATTCAAACGATTGAAGACATGTTACGAGTTTGTGCGATCGATTTTGAAGGTAGTTGGGATGAACATTTACCCCTAGTGGAATTTTCTTATAATAACAGCTATCACGCCAGTATTGGAATGCCACCGTATGAAGCATTATATGGAAGGAAATGCAGATCACCAGTGCATTGGGATGAAGTTGGAGAACACAAGATTTTGGGTCCAGAATTAATTCAGCAGACAAAAGAAAAGATTAAACTCATTCGAAAACGAATCGAGATAGCACAAAACAGGCAAAGCAGATATGCAGACCAAGCAAGGAAGGATGTGGACTATCAGGAGGGAGAACGCGTATTGCTCAAAATATCGCCATGGAAAGGATTGACCAGATTTGGCAATAAAGGAAAATTGAAGCCACGATACATTGGACCATTTGAGATTTTGAAGAAAATTGGGAAGGTTGCGTACGAGTTAGCTCTACCACCCCATATGCAGCACATTCACAACGTATTTCATGTATTCTATGCTTAAGAAGTATAATCCTGATACAAGGCATGTAATAGAATATGAACCAGTAGAACTTCAGGCAGATTTGTCATATGTAGAGCAGCCAATAAGAATTTTAGATAGGCAAGAGAGGATATTAAGAAATAAGTCTGTGTCATTAGTGAGAGTTTTATGGAGAAACCCAGTGGTTGAAGAATCAACCTGGGAGCTTGAGAGTGAAATGTTAGAAAGGTATCCTCAGTTATTTGCTATAATGTGATTCTGAGGACATAATCTTGTTAAGGGGAGGAGAATGTAACGACCGAGGAATTACGCTTGTATTATATTATAATAATGATAAATTATGTGTATTATTATGTAGGTTAAATGTGTTAAGTCGTTAAACCCTAACTGCTATGTGATATGTGTTGGCTGTTTTGATCCAAACGTGTTTTGGATATTTATTGAGCATTTTATCATCAGTTATATATATATATTATATCAAAACCTTTACAGCTCAAAACTATGTTTTAAAAGCCCGTATTTCAAACAAAAATCATTGGCCCTATTTTGCCAAAAATGTCCTATCCCATATCGCTATTCTGAACCCCTAGACGTTTTACAAATTGACCTTTTTTCGCGAAAAACGACTTTTCCGGACCCCTTCGGGTACCAAAACCCCACAAAAATTACATTTTTATTTTTATATGATCATGAAATTATCATATATCATTTTTCTTTGTATTTTTGTATTTTTCACAATTTTTGGGAATTTTTAGTATTTATTTTGTATTTATTGGATATTTAAAAATTCAATATTAATACCCAAAAATTATAAAAATTGGGGCCAAATATTTTTAATAGGAGTATAATTAGACCCTTAATTTTACTTAGGAGTATTATTTTCATAAATATAAAAACCTGATTTGCTATTAATTTTTCAGTTAATTACAATTAAAAATCAGAAAATAAAAAGAAAAAGAAAAAGGAATTAGGGTTAGGGTTTCTGTGAAGAACAGAGCAGGAGAATCAAGGTCGAATTTCATCGTGATTCCGGAGTCCAAATCGAGCGTGTAAGTAGTCAAATTGAAGCTGGTGATTCGTAGTTTATGATTATGTCAACGTTTTTGTTGATTGATTTCTTGATTTTTGATTTGTTATTTCGGGTTTAATCTTTAAATTCGGGTTTTGATTTCTGTTGATTGTTTGATGATTCTGTTAGCATAGTCGTGTAGATCGTCGTTTTTCCTGTCGTTTGGTACCGGGTTTGTGATTGTTGAAGTCCGTTTTAGCATCGCCGGAAAACGACGACGCCGCCGCTGTTCTTTGCGGTTCCGGCGTCGTGTTCGACGAAGACGAGGGAGAAAGGTTGGGGGAGACGTCGTGGTGTTGTTATGCTTCGAAAACGCAGGAGAATCGACTGGAATCAAGTGTTTTGGTCGCCGGATTATCGTCGGGAATCGTCGCCGGCGTCGGAGTTGCTGGGCAATTCGGGTTGTTCTTCGTGACCCGATAACCCGAGGTCGACCCGGTTTGCAACCCGGAAACGACCCGGGTTTGATCCTAAAAACCCAACCCCTGTTTCTGTTTTTGTGTTTTTGATTAAATTAATTAATTATTTATATTTTAGTAATTAAAATCAGTTTTTAATAATTCTAAAAATTAATTAAAAATTAGTTTTATATTCTGAAAAATAGTATTTATAATTTCTGAATTATTTTATTTAATATAAATTCGAATTTATTTATTTAATTAAATATTTAATTATTTATCTAATTATTTATTAATTATCTAATTAATTAATAATTGGGTAATTAATTAATAATTAGGTAATTAATTAGTAAATAAAGATTAGAAATAATTAAGTGAGGTAATTAATAATCTAATAATTAGTTAATAGTGCGAATAATGATTCGATAATTAGAATTATTATTCGAGCGTTAGTTAATCGAATAATATTGTAATAATTATTCGTATCGTATAAATAGTTATCGGTAATTATCTGTTTAGCGAATCGTACGAGTTTCAATAATAATCTAATAGATCGATAATTATGCGGGAGTTGCGAGTGGCTCGTGAATATACGAGTGATTAATCGTTAAGTGATCTATAATTCGAATAATTCGTAGCTATTCGATAAATAGCGTATCAGTTAATTAAGTTGATTGATTATTTGTAAATAATCGATCTAATCGAATAAATATCGATAAGTTATAAATATTATAATAAATTGTGATTAATCCTAATAATTAGGGATTTATTATTTTAAATTATTAAATAAGTAATTATTAATTATTTATTATTATTTATTTATTAAATATTTAAAAATTGATTAATTATTTCGATAATTAATCACATAATTTTCAATAAATCGTAACTTCTTCGTTTTAACTCCAAAAATTATAAAAAAATTATTTTTGACTTTGATTTTTCTTAAATAATTATTTAAAAATTATTTTAGGATTTAAGAGGTTGCAATAATTATTTATATTGACCAATAAATTGAATTATCAGTGTTTAATTGATAATAATTCAACCGTTAATCCGATTTGAGCGAAACGAAGACCCCTAGACTCAGAAAAATGAGACGAATCTAATAAAAATAGTTGTAAGTTATAATTCTTCCAAAAGAGAGTAGTTTGGTGATAATTGATAGTTCGTAGGTCCTAGTAGGGGTATAATTGAACCGAATAAATCCCGAAAAATTATAATAAAATCAGATAAGACTAGTTAACGCAGGTATAAGCCTAGAATTGATTCTAAAAATAATTATAAATCTAGAAATTAATTATGTGCTTTATGTGCTACGTGCTTTATGTGATTCTGTGAATAGACGTGCTGTATAAATGTATATGTATATATACGAGTTAGATAGAAACGCATGGGTAGACTGATAAGGTTACGTGATATCAATTCAAGATACACGTATATAGTAAATTATCTAAACACCTATCTTTCAATGATTTGTTCAGTGTTAGCAAGGCAGAGCAAGCTAGGGTCAGAAGGCAGTGAGTTAAACCAGGTTAAGTACGCGCAAGGCAAGTTTTTCCCCTATTCTAAATTCAGAATAGTGATTTATATTTCTTTTCTATCGTATCAATTCTCTTTGATAATCATTGTTCATATACACTGTTATCCATTTATTATTACTTGTTCCAGTTTCATTTCAATTCTTGATTTACCCAATTTATTGAATTCCCTGTTCATATTTCAATTCTTTTACCCTACATATACTCTGGTATATCCTGGTGTTGGGATATATCAATAGCATACCGATTGTTCCGGATGCTCAGCCTTGGACTGGATGGTTACTATAAAGGCTGGGTTTTTCCCAGACCATTAATTAATAGGCCATAGTTGCCTGAGTACTCCTTATGTTGGTTGGGTCTATGCAGTTGGGTATAGATCCGCACTATATTCTGACTGATCAGCAGATTATAGTGCATATGTTGGTTCTTGTTTCCAGTCTTGTTCATTTGGCACTCGCCATCATTGGCAAATTACTATTCGATACAGATACAGATGGTTGTTACAACCAGCAGCTTATTGTTTCTCTAATTTCTCTTTCTCTATACCATATATATATACTTTTGCAGGCTTGTTGAGCAATTTTGGCTCATCCCTTTTTATTGTTACTCCTATTGTTTTACAGTTAAGGTAGAGAATGAAACCCATCAGGACCCGCATAGTCAAGAAGCGAGTCAAGCAGCGGGACCCTCTTATACCAAGAGTGTTCCTTCCTATTCCCGAAGAGAGCTTTGAATTGCCAGATCAGGTGTAGCAGGATATGTAGTAATATTGGGTTGAATAAAAGTCTTGTGTAGTTTGAATAAAAGTTGTGTAGTGAAACTGTAGATAGAATAAATTTTTGTATCAAGATAGTTCTTGAGACAGGTTTTATTTAGTTGGGTTTGTAATAAAGTGTAGTGTGTGATTCTTGTTTTCAAACTCAGACCTTAAAAGATCCTGAGTAGTGATAGTTCGGGGTAATTATTATATTTATATTCCGCTTGTGCAGATTTAGTTGGTAATTGTTGTTAATAACGCCCCAAATCTATACCCCGGATTTGGAGGGTGTTACAACTAAGAGGTGTAGAAGGATTTCTAATTGCTTGTATATGATGTTAACATTATAATTATACCAATATATGATGGCAAGTGACTCTTATAAGGTACAAAGTGACTCTAATATGGTGATAAGTCACTTACATGATTGATTAGAGCCAAAATGTGGCCCAAAATGAACTTGTAGCAAAGGGGTACCAAAATGTGGAACAAAATTGACCTGTATGAAAGTGGAACTAATAGGTGGTAAAAGGATGTCAAATTGGATGTATATGATGTTAACATGTTAATTATACATGTAGATTGCATATAGGGTGCAAAATGACTCTAACATGGTGAAAAGTGATTTACATGGGTTAATTAGAACCAAAATGTGGACCGCAATTGACTTGTATGAATATGGCACTTAGAAATTTTAAAAGGATTTCTAATTGCATGTACATGATGTTAACATGTTAATTGTACCAATATATGATGGCAAGTAACTCTTATAAGGTGCAAATTGACTATAATATGGTGAGAAGTCACTTACATGATTGATTAGTGCCAAAATGTGGCCCAAAATTGACTTCTAGGAAAGGGGGTACCAAGATGTGGTTAAAGCATGTCTAATTGCGTGTACGTGATGTTAACATTTTAATTGTATCAATATATGGTGGTAAGTGACTCTTATAGGGGGCAAAGTGACTCTAATATGGTGAAAAGTGACATACATGGTTGATTGGAGCCAAAATGTGGTAAAAAATTAAATTGTACGAAAGTGGCATTAATAAGCAGTAAAAGGATGTGAAATTGGATGTATATGATGTTAACATGTTAATTGTTGTATATATGGTGGAAAGTGACTCTTATAAGGTGCAAAGTGACTCTAAAATGGTGAAAAGTGACTTATATGGTTGATTAGAACCAAAATGTAGAACAAAATTGACCTGTATGAAAGTGGAATTAAGAGGCGGTAAAAGGATGTCAATTCAGATGTATATGATGTTAACATGTTAATTGTATAAATATATTGTGGAAAGTGACTCATATAGGATGCAAAATGACTATAATATGGTGAAAAGTGACTTACATGGTTGATTAGAGCCAAAATGTGGTACACAATTAATTTGTATGAAAGTGGCATTAATAGGTGGTAAAAGGATGTGAAATTGGATGTATGTGATGTTAACATGTTAATTGTTGTATATATGGTGGAAAGTGACTCTTATGAGGTGCAAAGTAAATCTAATATGGTGAAAAGTGACTTACATGTTTGATTAGAACCAAAATGTGGAACACAATTGACCTGTATGAAAGTGGAATTAAGAGGTGGTAAAAGGATGTCAACTCGGATGTATATGATGTTAACATGTTAATTGTATAAATATATGGTGGAAAGTGACTCATATAGGGTGCAAAATGACATTAATATGGTGAAAAGTGACTTACATGGTTAATTATAACCAAAATTTGGACCAAAATTGACTTGTATGAATGTAGCACTAAGAGGTGGTAAAAGGATTTCTTATTGGATGTATATGATGTTAACATGTTAATTGTACCAATATTTGATGGCAAGTGACTCTTATAAGGTGGAAAGTCACTCTAATATGGTGATAAGTCACTTACATGATTGATAAGAGCCAAAATGTGGCCCAAAATTGACTTGTAGAAAAGGGGTACCAAAAGGTGGTTAAAGGATGTTTAATTGCATGTACATGATGTTAACATGTTAATTGTATCAATATATGGGGAAAGTGACTATTATAGGGTGCAAAGTGACTCTAATATGGTGAAAAGTGACTTACATGGTTGATTAGAGCCAAAATGTGGTACAAAATTAACTTGTATGAAAGTGGCATTAATAGGTGGTAAAAGGATGTGAAATTGGATTTATATGATGTTAACATGTTAATTGTTGTATATATGGTGTAAAGTGACTCTTATAAGGTGCAAAGTGACTCTAATATGGTGAAAAGTGACTTACATGTTTGATTAGAAACAAAATATGGAACAAAATTGACCTGTATGAAACTGGAATTAAGAGGTGGTAAAAGGATGTCAAATCGGATGTATATAATGTTAACATGATAATTGTACAAATATATGGTGGAAAGTGACTCATATATGGTGCAAAATGACTCTAACATGGTGAAAAGTGACTTACATGGTTAATTAGAACCAAAATGTAGACCGAAATTGAATTGTATGAATGTGGCACTAAGAAGTTGTGAAAGGATTTCTAATTGCATGTAAATGATGTTAACATGTTAATTGTACCAATATATGATGGCAAGTGACTCTTATAAGGTGCAAATTGACAATAATATGGTTAGAAGTCACTTACATGATTGATTAGTGCCAAAATGTGGCCCAAAATTGAATTGTAGGAAATGGGGTACCAAGTGGTGGTTAAAGAATGTCTAGTTGCATGTACATGATGTTAACATGTTAATTGTATCAATATATGGCGGCAAGTGACTCTTATAGGGTTCAAAGTGACTCTAATATGGTGAAAAGTGACATGCATGGTTGATTAGAGCCAAAATATGGTAAAAAATTAACTTGTATGAAAGTGGCATTAATAGGCGGTAAAAGGATGTGAAATTGGATGTATATGATGTTAACATGTTAATTGTTGTATATATAGTGGAAAGTGACTCTTATAAGATGCAAAGTGACTCTAATATGGTGAAAAGTGACTTACATGGTTGATTAGAACCAAAATGTGGAACAAACTTAACCTGTATGAAAGTCGAATTAAGAGGTGGCAAAAGGATGTCAATTCAGATGTATATGATGTTAACATGTTAATTGTATAAATATATGGTGGAAAGTGACTCATATAGGGTGCAAAATGACTATAATATGGTGAAAAGTGACTTACATGGTTAATTAGAGCCAAAATGTGGTACAAAATTAACTTGTATGAAAGTGGCATTAATAGGTGGTAAAAGGATGTGAAATTGGATGTATATGATGTTAACATGTTAATTGCTGTATATATGGTGGAAAGTGACTCTTATAAGGTGCAAAATGACTCTAATGTGGTGAAAAGTGACTTACATGTTTGATTAGAACCAAAATGTGGAAAAAAATTGACCTGTATTAAAGTGGAATTAAGAGGTAGTAAAAGGATGTCAATTCGGATGTATATGATGTTAACATGTTAATTGTATAAATATATGGTGGAAAGTGATATAGGGAGCAAAATGACCCTAATATGGTGAAAAGTGACTTACATGGTTAATTATAACCAAAATTTGGACCAAAATTGACTTGTATGAATGTAGCACTAAGAGGTGGTAAAAGGATTTCTAATTGGTTGTATATGATGTTAACATGTTAATTGTACCAATATATGATGGCAAGTGACTCTTATAAGGTGCAAAGTGACTCTAATATGGTGATAAGTCACTTACATGATTGATTATAGCCAAAATGTGGCCCAAAATGAACTTGTAGCAAAGGGGTACCAAAATGTGGAACAAAATTGACCTGTATGAAAGTGGAACTAATAGGTGGTAAAAGGATGTCAAATTGGATGTATATGATGTTAACATGTTAATTATACATATAGATTGCATATAGGGTGCAAAATGACTCTAACATGGTGAAAAGTGACTTACATGGGTTAATTAGAACCAAAATGTTGACCGCAATTGACTTGTATGAATATGGCACTTAGAAGTTGTAAAAGGATTTCTAATTGCATGTACATGATGTTAATATGTTAATTGTACCAATATATGATGGCAAGTAACTCTTATAAGGTGCAAATTGACTATAATATGGTGAGAAGTCACTTACATGATTGATTAGTGCCAAAATGTGGCCCAAAATTGACTTGTAGGAAAGGGGGTACCAAGATGTGGTTAAAGCATGTCTAATTGAATGTACATGATGTTAACATTTTAATTGTATCAATATATGGTGGTAAGTGACTCTTATAGGGTGCAAAGTGACTCTAATATGGTGAAAAGTGACATACATGGTTGATTGGAGCCAAAATGTGGTAAAAAATTAAATTGTACGAAAGTGGCATTAATAGGCAGTAAAAGGATGTGAAATTGGATGTATATGATGTTAACAGGTTAATTGTTGTATATATGGTTGAAAGTGACTCTTATAAAGTGCAAAGTGACTCTAATATGGTGAAAAGTGACTTATATGGTTGATTAGAACCAAAATGTAGAACAAAATTGACCTGTATGAAAGTGGAATTAAGAGGCGGTAAAAGGATGTCAATTCAGATGTATATGATGTTAACATGTTAATGGTATAAATATATTGTGGAAAGTGACTCATATAGGATGCAAAATGACTATAATATGGTGAAAAGTGACTTACATGGTTGATTAGAGCCAAAATGTGGTACACAATTAATTTGTATGAAAGTGGCATTAATAGGTGGTAAAAGGATGTGAAATTGGATGTATATGATGTTAACATGTTAATTGTTGTATATATGGTGAAAAGTGACTCTTATGATGTGCAAAGTAACTCTAATATGGTGAAAAGTGACTTACATGTTTGATTAGAACCAAAATGTGGAACACAATTGACCTGTATGAAAGTGGAATTAAGAGGTGGTAAAAGGATGTCAACTCGGATGTATATGATGTTAACATGTTAATTGTATAAATATATGGTGGAAAGTGACTCATATAGGGTGCAAAATGACATTAATATGGTGAAAAGTGACTTACATGGTTAATTATAACCAAAATTTGGACCAAAATTAACTTGTATGAATGTAGCACTAAGAGGTGGTAAAAGGATTTCTCTTTGGATGTATATGATGTTAACATGTTAATTGTACCAATATTTGATGGCAAGTGACTCTTATAAGGTGCAAAGTGACTCTAATATGGTGATAAGTCACTTACATGATTGATAAGAGCCAAAATGTGGCCCAAAATTGACTTGTAGAAAAGGGGTACCAAAAGGTGGTTAAAGGATGTTTAATTGCATGTACATGATGTTAACATGTTAATTGTATCAATATATGGGGAAAGTGACTATTATAGGGTGCAAAGTGACTCTAATATGGTGAATAGTGACTTATATGGTTGATTAGAGCCAAAATGTGGAATAAAATTAACTGGTATGAAAGTGGCATTAATAGGTGGTAAAAGAATGTCAAATTGGATGTATATGATGTTAACATGTTAATTGTTGTATATATCGTGGAAAGTGACTCTTATAGGGTGCAAAGTGACTATAATATGGTGAAAAGTGACTTACATGGTTGATTAGAACCAAAATGTGGAACAAAATTGATCTGTATGAAAGTGGAACTATTAGATGGTAAAAGGATGTCAATTCGGATGTATATGATGTTAACATGTTAATTGTACAAATATATGGTGGAAAGTGACTCATATAGGGTGCAAAATGACCCTAATATGGTGAAAAGTGACTTACATGGTTAATTGAAATCAAAATGTGGACCAAAATTCACTTGTATAAATGTGGCACTAAGAGGTGGTAAAAGGATTTCTTATTGGATGTATATGATGTTAACATGTTAATAGTACCAATATTTGATGGCAAGTGACTCTTATAAGGTGCAAAGTGACTCTAATATGGTGATAAGTCACTTACATGATTGATAAGAGCCAAAATGTGGCCCAAAATTGACTTGTAGAAAAGGGGTACCAAAAGGTGGTTAAAGGATGTTTAATTGCATGTACATGATGTTAACATGTTAATTGTATCAATATATGGGGAAAGTGACTATTATAGGGTGCAAAGTGACTCTAATATGGTGAAAAGTGACTTACATGGTTGATTAGAGCCAAAATGTGGTACAAAATTAACTTGTATGAAAGTGGCATTAATAGGTGGTAAAAGGATGTGAAATTGGATTTATATGATGTTAACATGTTAATTGTTGTATATATGGTGGAAAGTGACTCTTATAAGGTGCAAAGTGACTCTAATATGGTGAAAAGTGACTTACATGTTTGATTAGAACCAAAATATGGAACAAAATTGACCTGTATGAAACTGGAATTAAGAGGTGGTAAAAGGATGTCAAATCGGATGTATATAATGTTAACATGATAATTGTACAAATATATGGTGGAAAGTGACTCATATATGGTGCAAAATGACTCTAACATGGTGAAAAGTGACTTACATGGTTAATTAGAACCAAAATGTAGACCGAAATTGAATTGTATGAATGTGGCACTAAGAAGTTGTGAAAGGATTTCTAATTGCATGTAAATGATGTTAACATGTTAATTGTACCAATATATGATGGCAAGTGACTCTTATAAGGTGCAAATTGACAATAATATGGTTAGAAGTCACTTACATGATTGATTAGTGCCAAAATGTGGCCCAAAATTGAATTGTAGGAAATGGGGTACCAAGTGGTGGTTAAAGAATGTCTAGTTGCATGTACATGATGTTAACATGTTAATTGTATCAATATATGGCGGCAAGTGACTCTTATAGGGTTCAAAGTGACTCTAATATGGTGATAAGTCACTTACATGATTGATTATAGCCAAAATGTGGCCCAAAATGAACTTGTAGCAAAGGGGTACCAAAATGTGGAACAAAATTGACCTGTATGAAAGTGGAACTAATAGGTGGTAAAAGGATGTCAAATTGGATGTATATGATGTTAACATGTTAATTATACATATAGATTGCATATAGGGTGCAAAATGACTCTAACATGGTGAAAAGTGACTTACATGGGTTAATTAGAACCAAAATGTTGACCGCAATTGACTTGTATGAATATGGCACTTAGAAGTTGTAAAAGGATTTCTAATTGCATGTACATGATGTTAATATGTTAATTGTACCAATATATGATGGCAAGTAACTCTTATAAGGTGCAAATTGACTATAATATGGTGAGAAGTCACTTACATGATTGATTAGTGCCAAAATGTGGCCCAAAATTGACTTGTAGGAAAGGGGGGTACCAAGATGTGGTTAAAGCATGTCTAATTGAATGTACATGATGTTAACATTTTAATTGTATCAATATATGGTGGTAAGTGACTCTTATAGGGTGCAAAGTGACTCTAATATGGTGAAAAGTGACATACATGGTTGATTGGAGCCAAAATGTGGTAAAAAATTAAATTGTACGAAAGTGGCATTAATAGGCAGTAAAAGGATGTGAAATTGGATGTATATGATGTTAACAGGTTAATTGTTGTATATATGGTTGAAAGTGACTCTTATAAAGTGCAAAGTGACTCTAATATGGTGAAAAGTGACTTATATGGTTGATTAGAACCAAAATGTAGAACAAAATTGACCTGTATGAAAGTGGAATTAAGAGGCGGTAAAAGGATGTCAATTCAGATGTATATGATGTTAACATGTTAATGGTATAAATATATTGTGGAAAGTGACTCATATAGGATGCAAAATGACTATAATATGGTGAAAAGTGACTTACATGGTTGATTAGAGCCAAAATGTGGTACACAATTAATTTGTATGAAAGTGGCATTAATAGGTGGTAAAAGGATGTGAAATTGGATGTATATGATGTTAACATGTTAATTGTTGTATATATGGTGGAAAGTGACTCTTATGATGTGCAAAGTAACTCTAATATGGTGAAAAGTGACTTACATGTTTGATTAGAACCAAAATGTGGAACACAATTGACCTATATGAAAGTGGAATTAAGAGGTGGTAAAAGGATGTCAACTCGGATGTATATGATGTTAACATGTTAATTGTATAAATATATGGTGGAAAGTGACTCATATAGGGTGCAAAATGACATTAATATGGTGAAAAGTGACTTACATGGTTAATTATAACCAAAATTTGGACCAAAATTGACTTGTATGAATGTAGCACTAAGAGGTGGTAAAAGGATTTCTCTTTGGATGTATATGATGTTAACATGTTAATTGTACCAATATTTGATGGCAAGTGACTCTTATAAGGTGCAAAGTGACTCTAATATGGTGATAAGTCACTTACATGATTGATAAGAGCCAAAATGTGGCCCAAAATTGACTTGTAGAAAAGGGGTACCAAAAGGTGGTTAAAGGATGTTTAATTGCATGTACATGATGTTAAAATGTTAATTTTATCAATATATGGGGAAAGTGACTATTATAGGGTGCAAAGTGACTCTAATATGGTGAAAAGTGACTTACATGGTTGATTAGAGCCAAAATGTGGTACAAAATTAACTTGTATGAAAGTGGCATTAATAGGTGGTAAAAGGATGTGAAATTGGATTTATATGATGTTAACATGTTAATTGTTGTATATATGGTGGAAACTGACTCTTATAAGGTGCAAAGTGACTCTAATATGGTGAAAAGTGACTTACATGTTTGATTAGAACCAAAATGTGGAACAAAATTGACCTGTATGAAAGTGGAATTAAGAGGTGGTAAAAGGATGTCAATTCGGATGTATATGATGTTAACATGTTAATTGTACAAATATATGGTGGAAAGTGACTCATATAGGGTGCAAAATGACCCTAATATGGTGAAAAGTGACTTACATGGTTAATTAGAACCAAAATGTGGACCAAAATTGACTTGTATGAATGTGGCACTAAGAGGTGGTAAAACGATTTCTTATTGGATGTATATGATGTTAACATGTTAATTGTACCAATATTTGTTGGCAAGTGACTCTTATAAGGTGCAAAGTGACTCTAATATGGTGATAAGTCACTTACATGATTGATTAGAGCCAAAATGTGGCCCAAAATTGACTTATAGAAAAGGGGTACCAAAAGGTGGTAAAGGATGTTTAATTGCATGTACATGGTGTTAACATGTTAATTGTATCAATATATGGGGAAAGTGACTCTTATAGGGTGCAAAGTGACTCTAATATGGTGAAAAGTGACTTACATTAGAGCCAAAATGTGGTACAAAATTAACTTGTATGAAAGTGGCATTAATAGGTGGTAAAAGGATGTGAAATTGGATTTATATGATGTTAACATGTTAATTGTTGTATATATGGTGGAAAGTGAGTCTTATAAGGTGCAAAGTGACTCTAATATGGTGAAAAGTGACTTACATGTTTGATTAGAACCAAAATGTGGAACAAAATTAACCTGTACGAAAGTGGAATTAAGAGGTGGTAAAAGGATGTCAATTCGGATGTATATGATGTTAACATGTTAATTGTATAAATATATGGTGGAAAGTGACTCAAATAGGGTGCAAAATGACCCTAATATGGTGAAAAGTGACTTACATGGTTAATTATAACCAAAATTTGGACCAAAATTCACTTGTATGAATGTAGCACTAAGAGGTGGTAAAAGGATTTCTAATTGGTTGTATATGATGTTAACATGTTAATTGTACAAATATATGATGGCAAGTGACTCTTATAAGGTGCAAAGTGACTCTAATATTGTGATAAGTCACTTACATGATTGATTAGAGCCAAAATGTGGCCCAAAATGAACTTGTTGCAAATGGGTACCAAAAGGTGGTTAAAGGATGTTTAATTGCATGTACATGATGTTAACATGTTAATTGTATCAATATATGGGGAAAGTGACTCTTATAGGGTGCAAAGTGACTCTAATATGGTGAATAGTGACTTCTATGGTTGATTAGAGCCAAAATGTGGAATAAAATTAACTGGTATGAAAGTGGCATTAATAGGTGGTAAAAGAATGTCAAATTGGATGTATATGATGTTTACATGTTAATTGTTGTATATATGGTGGAAAGTGACTCTTATAGGGTGCAAAGTGACTCTAATATTGTGAAAAATGACTTACATGGTTCATTAGAACCAAAATGTGGAACAAAATTGACCTGTATGAAAGTGGAACTAATAGATGGTAAAAGGATGTCAATTCGGATATATATGATGTTAACATGTTAATTGTACAAATATATGGTGGAAAGTGACTCATATAGGGTGCAAAATGACCCTAATATGGTGAAAAGTGACTTACATGGTTAATTAGAACCAAAATGTGGCCCAAAATTGACTTGTAGAAAAGGGGTACCAAAAGGTGGTTAAAGGATGTTTAATTGCATGTACATGATGTTAACATGTTAATTGTATCAATATATGGGGAAAGTGACTCTTATAGGGTGCAAAGTGACTCTAATATGGTGAAAAGTGACTTACATGGTTGATTAGAGCCAAAATGTGGTACAAAATTAACTTGTATGAAAGTGGCATTAATAGGTGGTAAAAGGATGTGAAATTGGATTTATATGATGTTAACATGTTAATTGTTGTATATATGGTGGAAAGTGACTCTTATAAGGTGCAAAGTGACTCTAATATGGTGAAAAGTGACTTACATGGTTGATTAGAACCAAAATGTGGAACAAAATTGACCTGTATGAAAGTGGAATTAAGAGGTGGTAAAAGGATGTCTATTCGGATGTATATGATGTTAACATGTTAATTCTATAAATGTATGGTGGAAAGTGACTCATATAGGGTGCAAAATGACCCTAATATGGTGAAAAGTGACTTACATAGTTAATTATAACCAAAATTTGGACCAAAATTGACTTTTATGAATGTAGCACTAAGAGGTGGTAAAAGGATTTCTAATTGGTTGTATATTATGTTAACATGTTAATTGTACCAATATATGATGGCAAGTGACTCTTATAAGGTGCAAAGTGACTCTAATATTGTGATAAGTCACTTACATGATTGATTAGAGCCAAAATGTGGCCCAAAATGAACTTGTTGCAAAGGGGTACCAAAAGGTGGTTAAAGGATGTTTAATTGCATGTACATGATGTTAACATGTTAATTGTATCAATATATGGGGAAAGTGACTCTTATAGGGTGCAAAGTCACTCTAATATGGTGAATAGTGACTTCTATGGTTCATTAGAGCCAAAATGTGGAATAAAATTAACTGGTATGAAAGTGGCATTAATGGGTGGTAAAAGAATGTCAAATTGGATGTATATGATGTTTACATGTTAATTGTTGTATATATGGTGGAAAGTGACTCTTATAGGGTGCAAAGTGACTCTAATATGGTGAAAAATGACTTACATGGTTCATTAGAACCAAAATGTGGACCAAAATTGACCTGTATGAAAGTGGAACTAATAGATGGTAAAAGGATGTCAATTCGGATGTATATGATGTTAACATGTTAATTGTACAAATATAAGGTGGAAAGTGACTCATATAGGGTGCAAAATGACCCTAATATGGTGAAAAGTGACTTACATGGTTAATTAGAACCAAAATGTGGACCAAAATTGACTTGTATGAATGTGGCACTAAGAGGTGGTAAAAGGATTTCTTATTGGATGTATATGATGTTAACATGTTAATTGTACCAATATTTGATGGCATGTGACTCTTATAAGGTGCAAAGTGACTCTAATATGGTGATAAGTCACTTACATGATTGATTAGAGCCAAAATTTGGCCCAAAATTGACTTGTAGAAAAGGGGTACCAAAAGGTGGTTAAAGGATGTTTAATTGCATGTACATGATGGTAACATGTTAATTGTATCAATATATGGGGAAAGTGACTCTTATAGGGTGCAAAGTGACTCTAATATGGTGAATAGTGACTTATATGTTTGATTAGAGCCAAAATGTGGAATAAAATTAACTGGTATGAAAGTGGCATTAATAGGTGGTAAAAGAATGTCAAATTGGATGTATATGATGTTAACATGTTAATTGTTGTATATATGGTGGAAAGTGACTCTTATTGGGTGAAAAGTGACTCTAATATGGTGAAAAGTGACTTACATGCTTCATTAGAACCAAAATGTGGAACAAAATTGACCTGTATGAAAGTGGAACTAATAGAGGGTAAAAGGATGTCAATTCGGATATATATGATGTTAACATGTTAATTATACAAATATATGGTGGAAAGTGACTCGTATAGAGTGCAAAGTGACTCTAATATGGTGAAAAGTGACTTACATGGTTGATTAGAGCCAAAATGTGGTACAAAATTAACTTGTATGAAAGTGGCATTAATAGGTGGTAAAAGGATGTGAAATTGGATTTATATGATGTTAACATGTTAATTGTTGTATATATGGTGGAAAGTGACTCTTATAAGGTGCAAAGTGACTCTAATATGGTGAAAAGTGACTTACATGGTTGATTAGAACCAAAATGTGGAACAAAATTGACCTGTACGAAAGTGGAATTAAGAGGTGGTAAAAGGATGTCAATTCGGATGTATATGATGTTAACATGTTAATTGTATAAATATATGGTGGAAAGTGACTCATATAGGGTGCAAAATGACCCTAATATGGTGAAACGTGACTTACATGGTTAATTATAACCAAAATTTGGACCAAAAGTGACTTGTATGAATGTAGCACTAAGAGGTGGTAAAAGGATTTCTAATTGGTTGTATTTGATGTTAACATGTTAATTGTACCAATATATGATGGCAAGTGACTCTTATAAGGTGCAAAGTGACTCTAATATTGTGATAAGTCACTTACATGATTGATTAGAGCCAAAATGTGGCCCAAAATGAACTTGCAGCAAAGGGGTACCAAAAGGTGGTTAAAAGATGTTTAATTGCATGTACATGATGTTAACATGTTAATTGTATCAATATATGGGGAAAGTGAGTCTTATAGGGTGGAAAGTGACTCTAATATGGTGAATAGTGACTTATATGATTGATTAGAGCCAAAATGTGGAATAAAATTAACTGGTATGAAAGTGGCATTAATAGGTGGTAAAAGAATGTCAAATTGGATGTATATGATGTTAACATGTTAATTGTTGTATATATGGTGGAAAGTGCCTCTTATAGGGTGCAAAGTGACTCTAATATGGTGAAAAGTGACTTATATGGTTCATTAGAACCAAAATGTGAAACAAAATTGACCTGTATGAAAGTGGAACTAATAGATGGTAAAAGGATGTCAATTCGGATGTATTTGATGTTAACATGTTAATTGTACAAATATATGGTGGAAAGTGACTCATATAGGGTGCAAAATGACCCTAATATGGTAAAAAGTGACTTACATGGTTAATTAGAACCAAAATGTGGACCAAAATTGACTTGTATGAATGTGGCACTAAGTGGTGGTAAAAGGATTTCTTATTGGATGTATATGATGTTAACATGTTAATTGTACCAATATTTGATGGCAAGTGACTCTTATAAGATGCAAAGTGACTCTAATATGGTGATAAGTCACTTACATGATTGATTAGAGCCAAAATGTGGCCCAAAATTGACTTGTAGAAATGGGGTACCAAAAGGTGGTTAAAGGATGTTTAATTGCATGTACATGATGTTAACATGTTAATTGTATCAATATATGGGGAAAGTGACTCTTATAGGGTGCAAAGTGACTCTAATATGGTGAAAAGTGACTTACATGGTTGATTAGAGCCAAAATGTGGTACAAAATTAACTTGTATGAAAGTGGCATTAATAGGTGGTAAAAGGATGTGAAATTGGATTTATATGATGTTAACATGTTAATTGTTGTATATATGGTGGAAAGTGACTCTTATAAGGTGCAAAGTGACTCTAATATGGTGAAAAGTGACTTACATGTTTGATTAGAACCAAAATGTGGAACAAAATTGACCTATATGAAACTGGAATTAAGAGGTGGTAAAAGGATGTCAAATCAGATGTATATAATGTTAACATGATAATTGTACAAATATATGGTGGAAAGTGACTCATATATGGTGCAAAATGACTCTAACATGGTGAAAAGTGACTTACATGGTTAATTAGAACCAAAATGTAGACCGAAATTGAATTGTATGAATGTGGCACTAAGAAGTTGTGAAAGGATTTCTAATTACATGTAAATGATGTTAACATGTTAATAGTACCAATATTTGATGGCAAGTGACTCTTATAAGGTGCAAAGTGACTCTAATATGGTGATAAGTCAATTACATGATTGATTAGAGCCAAAATGTGGCCCAAAATTGACTTGTAGAAAAGGGGTACGAAAAGGTGGTCAAAGGATGTTTAATCTCATGTACATGATGTTAACATGTTAATTGTATCAATATATGGGGAAAGTGACTCTTATAGGGTGCAAAGTGACTCTAATATGGTGAAAAGTGACTTATATGGTTGATTAGAGCCAAAATGTGGTACAAAATTAACTTGTATGAAAGTGGCATTAATAGGTGGTAAAAGGATGTGAAATTGGATTTATATGATGTTAACATGTTAATTGTTGTATATATGGTGGAAAGTGACTCTTATAAGGTGCAAAGTGACTCTAATATGGTGAAAAGTGACTTACATGTTTGATTAGAACCAAAATGTGGAACAAAATTGACCTGTATGAAACTGGAATTAAGAGGTGGTAAAAGGATGTCAAATCGGATGTATATAATGTTAACATGATAATTGTACAAATATATGGTGGAAAGTGACTCATATATGGTGCAAAATGACTCTAACATGGTGAAAAGTGACTTACATGGTTAATTAGAACCAAAATGTAGACCGAAATTGAATTGTATGAATGTGGCACTAAGAAGTTGTGAAAGGATTTCTAATTGCATGTAAATGATGTTAACATGTTAATAGTACCAATATTTGATGGCAAGTGATTCTTATAAGGTGCAAAGTGACTCTAATATGGTGATAAGTCACTTACATGATTGATTAGAGCCAAAATGTGGCCCAAAATTGACTTGTAGAAAAGGGGTACCAAAAGGTGGTTAAAGGATGTTTAATTGCATGTACATGATGTTAACATGTTAATTGTATCAATATATGGGGAAAGTGACTCTTATAGGGTGCAAAGTGACTCTAATATGGTGAAAAGTGACTTACATGGTTGATTAGAGCCAAAATGTGGTACAAAATTAACTTGTATGTAAGTGGCATTAATAGGTGGTAAAAGGATGTGAAATTGGATTTATATGATGTTAACATGTTAATTGTTGTATATATGGTGGAAAGTGACTCTTATAAGGTGCAAAGTGACTCTAATATGGTGAAAAGTGACTTACATGGTTGATTAGAACCAAAATGTGGAACAAAATTGACCTGTACGAAAGTGGAATTAAGAGGTGGTAAAAGGATGTCAATTCGGATGTTTATGATGTTAACATGTTAATTGTATAAATATATGGTGGAAAGTGACTCATATAGGGTGCAAAATGACCCTAATATGGTGAAAAGTGACTTACATGGTTAATTATAACCAAAATGTGGACCAAAATTGACTTGTATGAATGTAGCACTAAGAGGTGGTAAAAGGATTTCTAATTGGTTGTATATGATGTTAACATGTTAATTGTACCAATATATGATGGCAAGTGACTCTTATAAGGTGCAAACTGACTCTAATATGGTGATAAGTCACTTACATGATTGATTAGAGCCAAAATGTGGCCCAAAATTGACTTGTAGAAAAGGGGTAACAAAAGGTGGTTAAAGGATGTTTAATTGCATGTACATGTTGTTAACATGTTAATTGTATCAATATATGGGGAAAGTGACTCTTATAGGTTGCAAAGTGACTCTAATATGGTGAAAAGTGACTTACATGGTTAATTAGAGCCAAAATGTGGTACAAAATTAACTTGTATGAAAGTTGCATTAATAGGTGGTAAAAGGATGTGAAATTGGATTTATATGATGTTAACATGTTAATTTTTGTATATATGGTGGAAAGTGACTCTTATAAGGTGCAAATTGACTCTAATATCGTGAAAAGTGACTTACATGGTTGATTAGAACCAAAATGTGGAACAAAATTGACCTGTACGAAAGTGGAATTAAGAGGTGGTAAAAGGATGTCAATTCGGATGTATATGATGTTAACATATTAATTGTATAAATATATGGTGGAAAGTGACTCATATAGGGTGCAAAATGACCCTAATATGGTGAAAAGTAACTTATATGGTTAATTATAACCAAAATTTGGACCAAAATTGACTTTTATGAATATAGCACTAAGAGGTGGTAAAAGGATTTCTAATTGGTTGTATATGATGTTAACATGTTAATTGTACCAATATATGATGGCAAGTGACTCTTATAAGGTGCAAAGTGACTCTAATATGGTGATAAGTCACTTACATGATTGATTAGAGCCAAAATGTGGCCCAAAATGAACTTGTAGCAAAGGGGTACCAAAAGGTGGTTAAAAGATGTTTAATTGCATGTACATGATGTTAACATGTTAATTGTATCAATATATGGGGAAAGTGACTCTTATAGGGTGCAAAGTGACTCTAATATGGTGAATAGTGACTTATATGGTTGATTAGAGCCAAAATGTGGAATAAAATTAACTGGTATGAAAGTGGCATTAATAGGTGGTAAAAGAATGTCAAATTGGATGTATATGATGTTAACATGTTAATTGTTGTATATATGGTGGAAAGTGCCTCTTATAGGGTGCAAAGTGACTCTAATATGGTGAAAAGTGACTTACATGGTTCATTAGAACCAAAATGTGGAACAAAATTGACCTGTATGAAAGTGGAACTAATAGATGGTAAAAGGATGTCAATTCGGATGTATATGATGTTAACATGTTAATTGTACATAATATATGGTGGAAAGTGACTCATATAGGGTGCAAAATGACCCTAATATGGTGAAAAGTGACTTACATGGTTAATTAGAACCAAAATTTGGACCAAAATTGACTTGTATGAATGTGGCACTAAGAGGTGGTAAAAGGATTTCTTATTGGATGTATATGATGTTAACATGTTAATTGTACCAATATTTGATGGCAAGTGACTCTTATAAGGTGCAAAGTGACTCTAATATGGTGATAAGTCACTTACATGATTGATTAGAGCCAAAATGTGGCCCAAAATTGACTTGTAGAAAAGGGGTACCAAAAGGTGGTTAAAGGATGTATAATTGCATGTACATGATGTTAACATGTTAATTGTATCAATATATAGGGAAAGTGACTCTTATAGGGTGCAAAGTGACTCTAATATGGTGAAAAGTGACTTACATGGTTGATTAGAGCCAAAATGTGGTACAAAATTAACTTGTATGAAAGTGGCATTAATAGGTGGTGAAAGGATGTGAAATTGGATTTATATGATGTTAACATGTTAATTGTTGTATATATGGTGGAAAGTGACTCTTATAAGGTGCAAAGTGACTCTAATATGGTGAAAAGTGACTTACATGGTTGATTAGAACCAAAATGTGGAACAAAATTGACCTGTACGAAAGTGGAATTAAGAGGTGGTAAAAGGATGTCAATTCGGATGTATATGATGTTAACATGTTAATTGTATAAATATATGGTGGAAAGTGACTCATATAGGGTGCAAAATGACCCTAATATGGTGAAAAGTGACTTACATGGTTAATTATAACCAAAATTTGGACCAAAAGTGACTTGTATGAATGTAGCAGTAAGAGGTGGTAAAAGGATTTCTAATTGGTTGTATATGATGTTAACATGTTAATTGTACCAATATATGATGGCAAGTGACTCTTATAAGGTGCAAAGTGACTCTAATATGGTGATAAGTCACTTACATGATTGATTAGAGCCAAAATGTGGCCCAAAATGAACTTGTAGCAAAGGGGTACCAAAAGGTGGTTAAAGGATGTTTAATTGCATGTACATGATGTTAACATGTTAATTGTATCAATATATGGGGAAAGTGACTCTTATAGGGTGCAAAGTGACTCTAATATGGTGAATAGTGACTTATATGGTTGATTAGAGCCAAAATGTGGAATAAAATTAACTGGTATAAAAGTGGCATTAATAGGTGGTAAAAGAATGTCAAATTGGATGTATATGATGTTAACATGTTAATTGTTGTATATATGGTGGAAAGTGACTCTTATAGGGTGCAAAGTGACTCTAATATGGTGAAAAGTGACTTACATGGTTGATTAGAACCAAAATGTGGAACAAAATTGACTTGTATGAAAGTGGAACTAATAGAGGGTAAAAGGATGTCAATTCGGATGTATATGATGTTAACATGTTAATTGTACAAATATATGGTGGAAAGTGACTCATATAGGGTGTAAAATGACCCTAATATGGTGAAAAGTGACTTACATGGTTAATTAGAACCAAAATGTGGACCAAAATTGACTTGTATAAATGTGGCACTAAGAGGTGGTAAAATGATTTCTTATTGGATGTATATGATGTTAACATGTTAATTGTACCAATATTTGATGGCAAGTGACTCTTATAAGGTGCAAAGTGACTCTAATATGGTGATAAGTCACTTACATGATTGATTAGAGCCAAAATGTGGCCCAAAATTGAGTTGTAGAAAAGGAGTACCAAAAGGTGGTTAAAGGATGTTTAATTGCATGTACATGATGTTAACATGTTAATTGTATCAATATATGGGGAAAGTGACTCTTATAGGGTGCAAAGTGACTCTAATATGGTGAAAAGTGACTTGGTTGATTAGAGCCAAAATGTGGTACAAAATTAACTTGTATGAAAGTGGCATTAATAGGTGGTAAAAGGATGTGAAATTGGATTTATATGATGTTAACATGTTAATTGTTGTATATATGGTGGAAAGTGACTCTTATAAGGTGCAAAGTGACTCTAATATGGTGAAAAGTGACTTACATGTTTGATTAGAACCAAAATGTGGAACTAAATTGACCTGTATGAAACTGGAATTAAGAGGTGGTAAAAGGATGTCAAATTGGATGTATATAATGTTAACATGATAATTGTACAAATATATGGTGGAAAGTGACTCATATATGGTGCAAAATGACTCTAACATGGTGAAAAGTGACTTACATGGTTAATTAGAACCAAAATGTAGACCGAAATTGAATTGTGTGAATGTGGCACTAAGAAATTGTGAAAGGATTTCTAATTGCATGTAAATAATGTTAACATGTTAATTATACCAATATTTGATGGCAAGTGACTCTTATAAGGTGCTAAGTGACTCTAATATGGTGATAAGTCACTTACATGATTGATTAGAGCCAAAATGTGGCCCAAAATTGACTTGTAGAAAAGGGGTACCAAAAGGTGGTTAAAGGATGTTTAATTGCATGTACATGATGTTAACATGTTAATTGTATCAATATATGGGGAAAGGGACTCTTATAGGGTGCAAAGTGACTCTAATATGGTGAATAGTGACTTATATGGTTAATTAGAGCCAAAATATGGAATAAAATTAACTGGTATGAAAGTGGCATTAATAGGTGGTAAAAAATTGTCAAATTGGATATATATGATGTTAACATGTTAATTGTTGTATATATGGTGGAAAGTGACTCTTATAGGGTGAAAAGTGACTCTAATACGGTGAAAAGTGACTTACATGGTTCATTAGAACCAAAATGTGGAACAAAATTGATCTGTATGAAAGTGGAACTAATAGATGGTAAAAGGATGTCAATTCAGATGTATATGATGTTAACATGTTAATTGTACAAATATATGGTGGAAAGTGACTCATATAGGGTGTAAAATGACCCTAATATGGTGAAAAGTGACTTACATGGTTAATTAGAACCAAAATGTGGACCAAAATTGACTTGTATGAATGTGGCACTAAGAGGTGGTAAAAGGATTTCTTATTGGATGTATATGATGTTAACATGTTAATTGTACCAATATTTGATGGCAAGTGACTCTTATAAGGTGCAAAGTGACTCTAATATGGTGATAAGTCACTTATATGTTTGATTAGAGCCAAAATGTGGAACAAAATTGACCTGTATTAAAGTGGAATTAAGAGGTGGTAAAAGGATGTCAATTCGGATGTATATGATGTTAACATGTTAATTGTATAAATATATGGTGGAAAGTGACTCATATAGGGTGCAAAATGACCCTAATATGGTGAAAAGTGACTTACATGGTTAATTATAACCAAAATTTGGACTAAAATTGACTTGTATGAATGTAGCACTAAGAGGTGGTAAAAGGATTTCTAATTGGTTGTATATGATGTTAACATGTTAATTGTACCAATATATGATGGCAAGTGACTCTTATAAGGTGCAAAGTGACTCTAATATGGTGATAAGTCACTTATATGATTGATTAGAGCCAAAATGTGGCCCAAAATGAACTTGTAGCAAAGGGGGTACCAAAATGTGGAACAAAATTGACCTGTAAGAAAGTGGAACTAATAGGTGGTAAAAGGATGTCAAATTGGATGTATATGATGTTAACATGTTAATTATACATATAGATTGCATATAGGGTGGAAAATGACTCTAACATGGTGAAAAGTGACTTACATGGTTAATTAGAACCAAAATGTGGACCGCAATTGACTTGTATGAATATAGCACTTAGAAGTTGTAAAAGGATTTCTAATTGCATGTACATGATGATAACATGTTAATTGTACCAATATATGATGGCAAGTAACTCTTATAAGGTGTAAATTGACTATAATATGGTGAGAAGTCACTTGCATGATTGATTAGTGCCAAAATGTGGCCCAAAATTGACTTGTAGGAAAGGGGGGTACCAAGATGTGGTTAAAGCATGTTTAATTGCATGTACATGATGTTAACATTTTAATTGTATCAATATATGGTGGTAAGTGACTCTTATAGGGTGCAAAGTGACTCTAATATGGTGAAAAGTGACATACATGGTTGATTGGAGCCAAAATGTGGTAAAAAAATTAAATTGTACGAAAGTGGCATTAATAGGCAGTAAAAGGATGTGAAATTGGATATATATGATGTTAACATGTTAATTGTTGTATATATGGTGGAAAGTGACTCTTATAAGGTGCAAAGTGACACTAATATGGTGAAAAGTGACTTATATGGTTGATTAGAACTAAAATGTGGAACAAAATTGACCTGTATGAAAGTGGAATTAAGAGGCGGTAAAAGGATGTCAATTCAGATGTATATGATGTTAACATGTTAATTGTATAAATATATGGTGGAAAGTGACTCATATAGGATGCAAAATGACTATAATATGGTGAAAAGTGACTTACATGGTTGATTAGAGCCAAAATGTGGTACACAATTAATTTGTATGAAAGTGGCATTAATAGGTGGTAAAAGGATATGAAATTGGATGTATATCATGTTAACATGTTAATTGTTGTATATATGGTGGAAAGTGACTCTTATGAGGTGCAAAGTAACTCTAATATGGTGAAAAGTGACTTACATGTTTGAAAGTGGAATTAAAAGGTGGTAAAAGGATGTCAATTCGGATGTATATGATGTTAACATGTTAATTGTATAAATATATGGTGGAAAGTGACTCATATAGGGTGCAAAATGACCCTAATATGGTGAAAAGTGACTTGCATGGTTAATTATAACCAAAATTTGGACCAAAAGTGACTTGTATGAATGTGGCACTAAGAGGTGGTAAAAGGATTTCTAATTGGTTGTATATGATGTTAACATGTTAATTGTACCAATATATGATGGCAAGTGACTCTTATAAGGTGAAAAGTGACTCTAATATGGTGATAAGTCACTTACATGATTGATTAGAGCCAAAATGTGGCCCAAAATGAACTTGTAGCAAAGGGGTACCAAAAGGTGGTTAAAGGATGTTTAATTGCATGTACATGATGTTAACATGTTAATTGTATCAATATATGGGGAAAGTGACTCTTATAGGGTGCAAAGTGACTCTAATATGGTGAATAGTGACTTATATGGTTGATTAGAGCCAAAATGTGGAATAAAATTAACTGGTATGAAAGTGGCATTAATAGGTGGTAAAAGAATGTCAAATTGGATGTATATGATGTTAACATGTTAATTGTTGTATATATGGTGGAAAGTGACTCTTATAGGGTGCAAAGTGACTCTAATATGGTGAAAAGTGACTTACATGGTTCATTAGAACCAAAATGTGGAACAAAATTGACCTGTATGACAGTGGAACTAATAGATGGTAAAAGGATGTCAATTCGGATGTATATGATGTTAACATGTTAATTGTACAAATATATGGTGGAAAGTGACTCATATATGGTGTAAAATGACCCTAATATGGTGAAAAGTGACTTACATGGTTAATTAGAACCAAAATGTGGACCAAAATTGACTTGTATGAATGTGGCACTAAGAGGTGGTAAAAGGATTTCTTATTGGATGTATATGATGTTAACATGTTAATTGTACCAATATTTGATGGCAAGTGACTCTTATAAGGTGCAAAGTGACTCTAATATGGTGATAAGTCACTTACATGATTGATTAGAGCTAAAATGTGGCCCAAAATTGACTTGTAGAAAAGGGGTACCAAAAGGTGGTTAAAGGATGTTTAATTGCATGTACATGATGTTAACATGTTAATTGTATCAATATATGGGGAAAGTGACTCTTATAGGGTGCAAAGTGACTCTAATATGGTGAAAAGTGAGTTACATGGTTGATTAGAGCCAAAATGTGGTACAAAATTAACTTGTATGAAAAGGGCATTAATAGGTGGTAAAAGGATGTGAAATTGGATTTATATGATGTTAACATGTTAATTCTTGTATATATGGTGGAAAGTGACTCTTATAAGGTGCAAAGTGACTCTAATATGGTGAAAAGTGACTTGGTTGATTAGAACCAAAATGTGGAACAAAATTGACCTGTATGAAACTGGAATTAAGAGGTGGTAAAAGGATGTCAAATCGGATGTATATAATGTTAACATGATAATTGTACAAATATATGGTGGAAAGTGACTCATATATGGTGCAAAATGACTCTAACATGGTGAAAAGTGACTTACATGGTTAATTAGAACCAAAATGTAGACCGAAATTGAATTGTATGAATGTGGCACTAAGAAGTTGTGAAAGGATTTCTAATTGCATGTAAATGATGTTAACATGTTAATTATACCAATATTTGATGGCAAGTGACTCTTATAAGGTGCTAAGTGACTCTAATATGGTGATAAGTCACTTACATGATTGATTAGAGCCAAAATGTGGCCCAAAATTGACTTGTAGAAAAGGGGTACCAAAAGGTGGTTAAAGGATGTTTAATTGCATGTACATGATGTTAACATGTTAATTGTATCAATATATGGGGAAAGGGACTCTTATAGGGTGCAAAGTGACTCTAATATGGTGAATAGTGACTTATATGGTTGATTAGAGCCAAAATTTGGAATAAAATTAACTGGTATGAAAGTGGCATTAATAGGTGGTAAAAAATTGTCAAATTGGATATATATGATGTTAACATGTTAATTGTTGTATATATGGTGGAAAGTGACTCTTATAGGGTGCAAAGTGACTCTAATATGGTGAAAAGTGACTTACATGGTTCATTAGAACCAAAATGTGGAACAAAATTGACCTGTATGAAAGTGGAACTGATAGATGGTAAAAGGATGTCAATTCGGATGTATATGATGTTAACATGTTAATTGTACAAATATATGGTGGAAAGTGACTCATATAGGGTGTAAAATGACCCTAATATGGTGAAAAGTGACTTACATGGTTAATTAGAACCAAAATGTGGACCAAAATTGACTTGTATGAATGTGGCACTAAGAGGTGGTAAAAGGATTTCTTATTGGATGTATATGATGTTAACATGTTAATTGTACCAATATTTGATGGCAAGTGACTCTTATAAGGTGCAAAGTGACTCTAATATGGTGATAAGTCACTTATATGATTGATTAGAGCCAAAATGTGGAACAAAATTGACCTGTATTAAAGTGGAATTAAGAGGTGGTAAAAGGATGTCAATTCGGATGTATATGATGTTAACATGTTAATTGTATAAATATATGGTGGAAAGTGACTCATATAGGGTGCAAAATGACCCTAATATGGTGAAAAGTGACTTACATGGTTAATTATAACCAAAATTTGGACTAAAATTGACTTGTTTGAATGTAGCACTAAGAGGTGGTAAAAGGATTTCTAATTGGTTGTATATGATGTTAACATGTTAATTGTACCAATATATGATGGCAAGTGACTCTTATAAGGTGCAAAGTGACTCTAATATGGTGATAAGTCACTTATATGATTGATTAGAGCCAAAATGTGGCCCAAAATGAACTTGTAGCAAAGGGGTACCAAAATGTGGAACAAAATTGACCTGTAAGAAAGTGGAACTAATAGGTGGTAAAAGGATGTCAAATTGGATGTATATGATGTTAACATGTTAATTATACATATAGATTGCATATAGGATGGAAAATGACTCTAACATGGTGAAAAGTGACTTACATGGTTAATTAGAACCAAAATGTGGACCGCAATTGACTTGTATGAATATAGCACTTAGAAGTTGTAAAAGGATTTCTAATTGCATGTACATGATGATAACATGTTAATTGTACCAATATATGATGGCAAGTAACTCTTATAAGATGTAAATTGACTATAATATGGTGAGAAGTCACTTACATGATTGATTAGTGCCAAAATGTGGCCCAAAATTGACTTGTAGGAAAGGGGGTACCAAGATGTGGTTAAAGCATGTTTAATTGCATGTACATGATGTTAACATTTTAATTGTATCAATATATGGTGGTAAGTGACTCTTATAGGGTGCAAAGTGACTCTAATATGGTGAAAAGTGATATACATGGTTGATTGGAGCCAAAATGTGGTAAAAAAATTAAATTGTACAAAACTGGCATTGATAGGCAGTAAAAGGATGTGAAATTGGATATATATGATGTTAACATGTTAATTGTTGTATATATGGTGGAAAGTGACTCTTATAAGGTGCAAAGTGACTCTAATATGGTGAAAAGTGACTTATATGGTTGATTAGAACTAAAATGTGGAACAAAATTGACCTGTATGAAAGTGGAATTAAGAGGCGGTAAAAGGATGTCAATTCAGATGTATATGATGTTAACATGTTAATTGTATAAATATATGGTGGAAAGTGACTCATATAGGATGCAAAATGACTATAATATGGTGAAAAGTGACTTACATAGTTGATTAGAGCCAAAATGTGGTACATAATTAATTTGTATGAAAGTGGCATTAATAGGTGGTAAAAGGATGTGAAATTGGATGTATATGATGTTAACATGTTAATTGTTGTATATATGGTGGAAAGTGACTCTTATGAGGTGCAAAGTAACTCTAATATGGTGAAAAGTGACTTACATGTTTGAAAGTGTAATTAAAAGGTGGTAAAAGGATGTTAATTCGGATGTATATGATGTTAACATGTTAATTGTATAAATATATGGTGGAAAGTGACTCATATAGGGTGCAAAATGACCCTAATATGGTGAAAAGTGACTTGCATGGTTAATTATAACCAAAATTTGGACCAAAAGTGACTTGTATGAATGTGGCACTAAGAGGTGGTAAAAGGATTTCTAATTGGTTGTATATGATGTTAACATGTTAATTGTACCAATATATGATGGCAAGTGACTCTTATAAGGTGCAAAGTGACTCTAATATGGTGATAAGTCACTTACATGATTGATTAGAGCCAAAATGTGGCCCAAAATGCACTTATAGCAAAGGGGTACCAAAAGGTGGTTAAAGGATGTTTAATTGCATGTACATGATGTTAACATGGTAATTGTATCAATATATGGGGAAAGTGACTCTTATAGGGTGCAAAGTGACTCTAATATGGTGAAAAGTGACTTACATGGTTCATTAGAACCAAAATGTGGAACAAAATTGACTTGTATGAAAGTGGAACTAATAGAGGGTAAAAGGATGTCAATTCGGATGTATATGATGTTAACATGTTAATTGTACAAATATATGGTGGAAAGTGACTCATATAGGGTGTAAAATGACCCTAATATGGTGAAAAGTGACTTACATGGTTAATTAGAACCAAAATGTGGACCAAAATTGACTTGTATGAATGTGGCACTAAGAGGTGGTAAAAGGATTTCTTATTGGATGTATATGATGTTAACATGTTAATTGTACCAATATTTGATGGCAAGTGACTCTTATAAGGTGCAAAGTGACTCTAATATGGTGATAAGTCACTTACATGATTGATTAGAGCCAAAATGTGGCCGAAAATTGACTTGTAGAAAAGGGGTACCAAAAGGTGGTTAAAGGATGTTTAATTGCATGTACATGATGTTAACATGTTAATTGTATCAATATATGGGGAAAGTGACTCTTATAGGGTGCAAAGTGACTCTAATATGGTGAAAAGTGAGTTACATGGTTGATTAGAGCCAAAATGTGGTTCAAAATTAACTTGTATGAAAGTGGCATTAATAGGTGGTAAAAGGATGTGAAATTGGATTTATATGATGTTAACATGTTAATTGTTGTATATATGGTGGAAAGTGACTCTTATAAGGTGCAAAGTGACTCTAATATGGTGAAAACTGACTTACATGTTTGATTAGAACCAAAATGTGGAACAAAATTGACCTGTATGAAACTGGAATTAAGAGGTGGTAAAAGGATGTCAAATCGGATGTATATAATGTTAACATGATAATTGTACAAATATATGGTGGAAAGTGACTCATATATGGTGCAAAATGACCCTAACATGGTGAAAAGTGACTTACATGGTTAATTAGAACCAAAATGTAGACCGAAATTGAATTGTATGAATGTGGCACTAAGAAGTTGTGAAAGGATTTCTAATTGCATGTAAATGATGTTAACATGTTAATAGTACCAATATTTGATGGCAAGTGACTCTTATAAGGTGCAAAGTGACTCTAATATGGTGATAAGTCACTAACATGATTGATTAGAGCCAAAATGTGGCCCAAAATTGACTTGTAGAAAAGGGGTACCAAAAGGTGGTTAAAGGATGTTTAATTGCATGTACATGATGCTAACATGTTAATTGTATCAATATATGGGGAAAGTGACTCTTATAGGGTGCAAAGTGACTCTAATATGGTGAAAAGTGACTTACACGGTTGATTAGAGCCAAAATGTGGTACAAAATTAACTTGTATGTAAGTGGCATTAATAGGTGGTAAAAGGATGTGAAATTGGATTTATATGATGTTAACATGTTAATTGTTGTATATATGGTGGAAAGTGACTCTTATAGGGTGCAAAGTGACTCTAATATGGTGAAAAGTGACTTACATGGTTGATTAGAGCCAAAATATGGTACAAAATTAACTTGTATGAAAGTGGCATTAATAGGTGGTAAAAGGATGTGAAATTGGAATTATATGATGTTAACATGTTAATTGTTGTATATATGGTGGAAAGTGACTCTTATAAGGTGCAAAGTGACTCTAATATGGTGAAAAGTGACTTACATGGTTGATTAGAACCAAAATGTGGAACAAAACTGACCTGTACGAAAGTGGAATTAAGAGGTGGTAAAAGGATGTCAATTCGGATGTATATGATGTTAACATGTTAATTGTATAAATATATGGTGGAAAGTGACTCATATAGGGTGCAAAATGACCCTAATATGGTGAAAAGTGACTTACATGGTTAATTATAACCAAAATTTGGACCAAAAGTGACTTGTATGAATGTGGCACTAAGAGGTGGTAAAAGGATTTCTTATTGGATGTATATGATGTTAACATGTTAATTTTACCAATATTTGATGGCAAGTGACTCTTATAAGGTGCAAAGTGACTCTAATATGGTGATAAGTCACTTACATGATTGATTAGAGCCAAAATGTGGCCCAAAATTGAGTTGTAGAAAAGGGGTACCAAAAGGTGGTTAAAGGATGTTTAATTGCATGTACATGATGTTAACATGTTATTTGTATCAATATATGGGGAAAGTGACTCTTATAGGGTGCAAAGTGACTCTAATATGGTGAAAAGTGACTTACATGGTTGATTAGAGCCAAAATATGGTACAAAATTAACTTGTATGAAAGTGGCATTAATAGGTGGTAAAAGGATGTGAAATTGGAATTATATGATGTTAACATGTTAATTGTTGTATATATGGTGGAAAGTGACTCTTATAAGGTGCAAAGTGACTCTAATATGGTGAAAAGTGACTTACATGGTTGATTAAAACCAAAATGTGGAACAAAACTGACCTGTACGAAAGTGGAATTAAGAGGTGGTAAAAGGATGTCAATTCGGATGTATATGATGTTAACATGTTAATTGTATAAATATATGGTGGAAAGTGACTCATATAGGGTGCAAAATGACCCTAATATGGTGAAAAGTGACTTACATGGTTAATTATAACCAAAATTTGGACCAAAAGTGACTTGTATGAATGTAGCACTAAGAGGTGGTAAAAGGATTTCTAATTGGTTGTATATGATGTTAACATGTTAATTGTACCAATATATGATGGCAAGTGACTCTTATAAGGTGAAAAGTGACTCTAATATGGTGATAAGTCACTTACATGATTGATTAGAGCCAAAATGTGGCCCAAAATGAACTTGTAGCAAAGGGGTACCAAAAGGTGGTTAAAGGATGTTTAATTGCATGTACATGATGTTAACATGTTAATTGTATCAATATATGGGGAAAGTGACTCTTATAGGGTGCAAAGTGACTCTAATATGGTGAATAGTGACTTATATGGTTGATTAGAGCCAAAATGTGGAATAAAATTAACTGGTATGAAAGTGGCATTAATAGGTGGTAAAAGAATGTCAAATTGGATGTATATGATGTTAACATGTTAATTGTTGTATATATGGTGGAAAGTGACTCTTATAGGGTGCAAAGTGACTCTAATATGGTGAAAAGTGACTTACATGGTTCATTAGAACCAAAATGTGGAACAAAATTGACCTGTATGAAAGTGGAACTAATAGATGGTAAAAGGATGTCAATTCGGATGTATATGATGTTAACATGTTAATTGTACAAATATATGGTGGAAAGTGACTCATATATGGTGTAAAATGACCCTAATATGGTGAAAAGTGACTTACATGGTTAATTAGAACCAAAATGTGGACCAAAATTGACTTGTATGAATGTGGCACTAAGAGGTGGTAAAAGGATTTCTTATTGGATGTATATGATGTTAACATGTTAATTGTACCAATATTTGATGGCAAGTGACTCTTATAAGGTGCAAAGTGACTCTAATATGGTGATAAGTCACTTACATGATTGATTAGAGCTAAAATGTGGCCCAAAATTGACTTGTAGAAAAGGGGTACCAAAAGGTGGTTAAAGGATGTTTAATTGCATCTACATGATGTTAACATGTTAATTGTATCAATATATGGGGAAAGTGACTCTTATAGGGTGCAAAGTGACTCTAATATGGTGAAAAGTGAGTTACATGGTTGATTAGAGCCAAAATGTGGTACAAAATTAACTTGTATGAAAAGGGCATTAATAGGTGGTAAAAGGATGTGAAATTGGATTTATATGATGTTAACATGTTAATTCTTGTATATATGGTGGAAAGTGACTCTTATAAGGTGCAAAGTGACTCTAATATGGTGAAAAGTGACTTACATGTTTGATTAGAACCAAAATGTGGAACAAAATTGACCTGTATGAAACTGGAATTAAGAGGTGGTAAAAGGATGTCAAATTGGATGTATATAATGTTAACATGATAATTGTACAAATATATGGTGGAAAGTGACTCATATATGGTGCAAAATGACTCTAACATGGTGAAAAGTGACTTACATGGTTAATTAGAACCAAAATGTAGACCGAAATTGAATTGTATGATGTGGCACTAAGAAGTTGTGAAAGGATTTCTAATTGCATGTAAATGATGTTAACATGTTAATTATACCAATATTTGATGGCAAGTGACTCTTATAAGGTGCTAAGTGACTCTAATATGGTGATAAGTCACTTACATGATTGATTAGAGCCAAAATGTGGCCCAAAATTGACTTGTAGAAAAGGGGTACCAAAAGGTGGTTAAAGGATGTTTAATTGCATGTACATGATGTTAACATGTTAATTGTATCAATATATGGGGAAAGGGACTCTTATAGGGTGCAAAGTGACTCTAATATGGTGAATAGTGACTTATATGGTTGATTAGAGCCAAAATGTGGAATAAAATTAACTAGTATGAAAGTGGCATTAATAGGTGGTAAAAAATTGTCAAATTGGATATATATGATGTTAACATGTTAATTGTTGTATATATGGTGGAAAGTGACTCTTATAGGGTGCAAAGTGACTCTAATATGGTGAAAAGTGACTTACATGGTTCATTAGAACCAAAATGTGGAACAAAATTGACCTGTATGAAAGTGGAACTAATAGATGGTAAAAGGATGTCAATTCAGATGTATATGATGTTAACATGTTAATTGTACAAATATATGGTGGAAACTGACTCATATAGGGTGTAAAATGACCCTAATATGGTGAAAAGTGACTTACATGGTTAATTAGAACCAAAATATGGACCAAAATTGACTTGTATGAATGTGGCACTAAGAGGTGGTAAAAGGATTTCTTATTGGATGTATATGATGTTAACATGTTAATTGTACCAATATTTGATGGCAAGTGACTCTTATAAGGTGCAAAGTGACTCTAATATGGTGATAAGTCACTTATATGATTGATTAGAGCCAAAATGTGGAACAAAATTGACCTGTATTAAAGTGGAATTAAGAGGTGGTAAAAGGATGTCAATTCGGATGTATATGATGTTAACATGTTAATTGTATAAATATATGGTGGAAAGTGACTCATATAGGGTGCAAAATGACCCTAATATGGTGAAAAGTGACTTACATGGTTAATTATAACCAAAATTTGGACCAAAAGTGACTTGTATGAATGTAGCACTAAGAGGTGGTAAAAGGATTTCTAATTGGTTGTATATGATGTTAACATGTTAATTGTACCAATATATGATGGCAAGTGACTCTTATAAGGTGCAAAGTGACTCTAATATGGTGATAAGTCACTTATATGATTGATTAGAGCCAAAATGTGGCCCAAAATGAACTTGTAGCAAAGGGGTACCAAAATGTGGAACAAAATTGACCTGTAAGAAAGTGGAACTAATAGGTGGTAAAAGGATGTCAAATTGGATGTATATGATGTTAACATGTTAATTATACATATAGATTGCATATAGGGTGGAAAATGACTCTAACATGGTGAAAAGTGACTTACATGGTTAATTAGAACCAAAATGTGGACCGCAATTGACTTGTATGAATATAGCACTTAGAAGTTGTAAAAGGATTTCTAATTGCATGTACATGATGATAACATGTTAATTGTACCAATATATGATGGCAAGTAACTCTTATAAGGTGTAAATTGACTATAATATGGTGAGAAGTCACTTGCATGATTGATTAGTGCCAAAATGTGGCCCAAAATTGACTTGTAGGAAAGGGGGTACCAAGATGTGGTTAAAGCATGTTTAATTGCATGTACATGATGTTATCATTTTAATTGTATCAATATATGGTGGTAAGTGACTCTTATAGGGTGCAAAGTGACTCTAATATGGTGAAAAGTGACATACATGGTTGATTGGAGCCAAAATGTGGTAAAAAAATTAAATTGTACGAAAGTGGCATTAATAGGCAGTAAAAGGATGTGAAATTGGATATATATGATGTTAACATGTTAATTGTTGTATATATGGTGGAAAGTGACTCTTATAAGGTGCAAAGTGACTCTAATATGGTGAAAAGTGACTTATATGGTTGATTAGAACTAAAATGTGGAACAAAATTGACCTGTATGAAAGTGGAATTAAGAGGCGGTAAAAGGATGTCAATTTAGATGTATATGATGTTAACATGTTAATTGTATAAATATATGGTGGAAAGTGACTCATATAGGATGCAAAATGACTATAATATGGTGAAAAGTGACTTACATGGTTGATTAGAGCCAAAATGTGGTACACAATTAATTTGTATGAAAGTGGCATTAATAGGTGGTAAAAGGATATGAAATTGGATGTATATGATGTTAACATGTTAATTGTTGTATATATGGTGGAAAGTGACTCTTATGAGGTGCAAAGTAACTCTAATATGGTGAAAAGTGACTTACATGTTTGAAAGTGGAATTAAAAGGTGGTAAAAGGATATCAATTCGGATGTATATTATGTTAACATGTTAATTGTATAAATATATGGTGGAAAGTGACTCATATAGGGTGCAAAATGACCCTAATATGGTGAAAAGTGACTTGCATGGTTAATTATAACCAAAATTTGGACCAAAAGTGACTTGTATGAATGTGGCACTAAGAGGTGGTAAAAGGATTTCTAATTAGTTGTATATGATGTTAACATGTTAATTGTACCAATATATGATGGCAAGTGACTCTTATAAGGTGAAAAGTGACTCTAATATGGTGATAAGTCACTTACATGATTGATTAGAGCCAAAATGTGGCCCAAAATGAACTTGTAGCAAAGGGGTACCAAAAGGTGGTTAAAGGATGTTTAATTGCATGTACATGATGTTAACATGTTAATTGTATCAATATATGGGGAAAGTGACTCTTATAGGGTGAAAAGTGACTCTAATATGGTGAATAGTGACTTATATGGTTGATTAGAGCCAAAATGTGGAATAAAATTAATTGGTATGAAAGTGGCATTAATAGGTGGTAAAAGAATGTCAAATTGGATGTATATGATGTTAACATGTTAATTGTTGTATATATGGTGGAAAGTGACTCTTATAGGGTGCAAAGTGACTCTAATATGGTGAAAAGTGACTTACATGGTTCATTAGAACCAAAATGTGGAACAAAATTGACCTGTATGACAGTGGAACTAATAGATGGTAAAAGGATGTCAATTCGGATGTATATGATGTTAACATGTTAATTGTACAAATATATGGTGGAAAGTGACTCATATATGGTGTAAAATGACCCTAATATGGTGAAAAGTGACTTACATGGTTAATTAGAATCAAAATGTGGACCAAAATTGACTTGTATGAATGTGGCACTAAGAGGTGGTAAAAGGATTTCTTATTGGATGTATATGATGTTAACATGTTAGTACCAATATTTGATGGCAAGTGACTCTTATAAGGTGCAAAGTGACTCTAATATGGTGATAAGTCACTTACATGATTGATTAGAGCTAAAATGTGGCCCAAAATTGACTTGTAGAAAAGGGGTACCAAAAGGTGGTTAAAGGATGTTTAATTGCATGTACATGATGTTAACATGTTAATTGTATCAATATATGGGGAAAGTGACTCTTATAGGGTGCAAAGTGACTCTAATATGGTGAAAAGTGAGTTACATGGTTGATTAGAGCCAAAATGTGGTACAAAATTAACTTGTATGAAAAGGGCATTAATAGGTGGTAAAAGGATGTGAAATTGGATTTATATGATGTTAACATGTTAATTCTTGTATATATGGTGGAAAGTGACTCTTATAAGGTGCAAAGTGACTCTAATATGGTGAAAAGTGACTTACATGGTTGATTAGAACCAAAATGTGGAATAAAATTGACCTGTATGAAACTGGAATTAAGAGGTGGTAAAAGGATGTCAAATCGGATGTATATAATGTTAACATGATAATTGTACAAATATATGGTGGAAAGTGACTCATATATGGTGCAAAATGACTCTGACATGGTGAAAAGTGACTTACATGGTTAATTAGAACCAAAATGTAGACCGAAATTGAATTCTATGAATGTGGCACTAAGAAGTTGTGAAAGGATTTCTAATTGCATGTAAATGATGTTAACATGTTAATTATACCAATATTTGATGGCAAGTGACTCTTATAAGGTGCTAAGTGACTCTAATATGGTGATAAGTCACTTACATGATTGATTAGAGCCAAAATGTGGCCCAAAATTGACTTGTAGAAAAGGGGTACCAAAAGGTGGTTAAAGGATGTTTAATTGCATGTACATGATGTTAACATGTTAATTGTATCAATATATGGGGAAAGGGACTCTTATAGGGTGCAAAGTGACTCTAATATGGTGAATAGTGACTTATATGGTTGATTAGAGCCAAAATGAGGAATAAAATTAACTGGTATGAAAGTGGCATTAATAGGTGGTAAAAAATTGTCAAATTGGATATATATGATGTTAACATGTTAATTGTTGTATATATGGTGGAAAGTGACTCTTATAGGGTGCAAAGTGACTCTAATATGGTGAAAAGTGACTTACATGGTTAATTAGAACCAAAATGTGGACCGCAATTGACTTGTATGAATATAGCACTTAGAAGTTGTAAAAGGATTTCTAATTGCATGTACATGATGATAACATGTTAATTGTACCAATATATGATGGCAAGTAACTCTTATAAGGTGTAAATTGACTATAATATGGTGAGAAGTCACTTGCATGATTGATTAGTGCCAAAATGTGGCCCAAAATTGACTTGTAGGAAAGGGGGTACCAAGATGTGGTTAAAGCATGTTTAATTGCATGTACATGATGTTAACATTTTAATTGTATCAATATATGGTGGTAAGTGACTCTTGTAGGGTGCAAAGTGACTCTAATATGGTGAAAAGTGACATACATGGTTGATTGGAGCCAAAATGTGGTAAAAAAATTAAATTGTATGAAAGTGGCATTAATAGGCAGTAAAAGGATGTGAAATTGGATATATATGATGTTAACATGTTAATTGTTGTATATATGGTGGAAAGTGACTCTTATAAGGTGCAAAGTGACTCTAATATGGTGAAAAGTGACTTATATGGTTGATTAGAACTAAAATGTGGAACAAAATTGACCTGTATGAAAGTGGAATTAAGAGGCGGTAAAAGGATGTCAATTCAGATGTATATGATGTTAACATGTTAATTGTATAAATATATGGTGGAAAGTGACTCATATAGGATGCAAAATGACTATAATATGGTGAAAAGTGACTTACATGGTTGATTAGAGCCAAAATGTGGTACACAATTAATTTGTATGAAAGTGGCATTAATAGGTGGTAAAAGGATATGAAATTGGATGTATATGATGTTAACATGTTAATTGTTGTATATATGGTGGAAAGTGACTCTTATGAGGTGCAAAGTAACTCTAATATGGTGAAAAGTGACTTACATGTTTGAAAGTGGAATTAAAAGGTGGTAAAAGGATGTCAATTCGGATGTATATGATGTTAACATGTTAATTGTATAAATATATGGTGGAAAGTGACTCATATAGGGTGCAAAATGACCCTAATATGGTGAAAAGTGACTTGCATGGTTAATTATAACCAAAATTTGGACCAAAAGTGACTTGTATGAATGTGGCACTAAGAGGTGGTAAAAGGATTTCTAATTGGTTGTATATGATGTTAACATGTTAATTGTACCAATATATGATGGCAAGTGACTCTTATAAGGTGAAAAGTGACTCTAATATGGTGATAAGTCACTTACATGATTGATTAGAGCCAAAATGTGGCCCAAAATGAACTTGTAGCAAAGGGGTACCAAAAGGTGGTTAAAGGATGTTTAATTGCATGTACATGATGTTAACATGTTAATTGTATCAATATATGGGGAAAGTGACTCTTATAGGGTGAAAAGTGACTCTAATATGGTGAATAGTGACTTATATGGTTGATTAGAGCCAAAATGTGGAATAAAATTAACTGATATGAAAGTGGCATTAATAGGTGGTAAAAGAATGTCAAATTGGATGTATATGATGTTAACATGTTAATTGTTGTATATATGGTGGAAAGTGACTCTTATAGGGTGCAAAGTGACTCTAATATGGTGAAAAGTGACTTACATGGTTCATTAGAACCAAAATGTGGAACAAAATTGACCTGTATGACAGTGGAACTAATAGATGGTAAAAGGATGTCAATTCGGATGTATATGATGTTAACATGTTAATTGTACAAATATATGGTGGAAAGTGACTCATATATGGTGTAAAATGACCCTAATATGGTGAAAAGTGACTTACATGGTTAATTAGAACCAAAATGTGGACCAAAATTGACTTGTATGAATGTGGCACTAAGAGGTGGTAAAAGGATTTCTTATTGGATGTATATGATGTTAACATGTTAATTGTACCAATATTTGATGGCAAGTGACTCTTATAAGGTGCAAAGTGACTCTAATATGGTGATAAGTCACTTACATGATTGATTAGAGCTAAAATGTGGCCCAAAATTGACTTGTAGAAAAGGGGTACCAAAAGGTGGTTAAAGGATGTTTAATTGCATGTACATGATGTTAACATGTTAATTGTATCAATATATGGGGAAAGTGACTCTTATAGGGTGTAAAGTGACTCTAATATGGTGAAAAGTGAGTTACATGGTTGATTAGAGCCAAAATGTCGTACAAAATTAACTTGTATGAAAAGGGCATTAATAGGTGGTAAAAGGATGTGAAATTGGATTTATATGATGTTAACATGTTAATTCTTGTATATATGGTGGAAAGTGACTCTTATAAGGTGCAAAGTGACTCTAATATGGTGAAAAGTGACTTACATGGTTGATTAGAACCAAAATGTGGAACAAAATTGACCTGTATGAAACTGGAATTAAGAGGTGGTAAAAGGATGTCAAATCGGATGTATATAATGTTAACATGATAATTGTACAAATATATGGTGGAAAGTGACTCATATATGGTGCAAAATGACTCTAACATGGTGAAAAGTGACTTACATGGTTAATTAGAACCAAAATGTAGACCGAAATTGAATTGTATGAATGTGGCACTAAGAAGTTGTGAAAGGATTTCTAATTGCATGTAAATGATGTTAACATGTTAATTATACCAATATTTGATGGCAAGTGACTCTTATAAGGTGCTAAGTGACTCTAATATGGTGATAAGTCACTTACATGATTGATTAGAGCCAAAATGTGGCCCAAAATTGACTTGTAGAAAAGGGGTACCAAAAGGTGGTTAAAGGATGTTTAATTGCATCTACATGATGTTAACATGTTAATTGTATCAATATATGGGGAAAGGGACTCTTATAGGGTGCAAAGTGACTCTAATATGGTGAATAGTGACTTATATGGTTGATTAGAGCCAAAATGTGGAATAAAATTAACTGGTATGAAAGTGGCATTAATAGGTGGTAAAAAATTGTCAAATTGGATATATATGATGTTAACATGTTAATTGTTGTATATATGGTGGAAAGTGACTCTTATAGGGTGGAAAGTGACTCTAATATGGTGAAAAGTGACTTACATGGTTCATTAGAACCAAAATGTGGAACAAAATTGACCTGTATGAAAGTGGAACTGATAGATGGTAAAAGGATGTCAATTCGGATGTATATGATGTTAACATGTTAATTGTACAAATATATGGTGGAAAGTGACTCATAAAGGGTGTAAAATGACCCTAATATGGTGAAAAGTGACTTACATGGATAATTAGAACCAAAATGTGGACCAAAATTGACTTGTGTGAATGTGGCACTAAGAGGTGGTAAAAGGATTTCTTATTGGATGTATATGATGTTAACATGTTAATTGTACCAATATTTGATGGCAAGTGACTCTTATAAGGTGCAAAGTGACTCTAATATGGTGATAAGTCACTTACATGATTGATTAGAGCCAAAATGTGGAACAAAATTGACTTGTAGAAAAGGGGTACCAAAAGGTGGTTAAAGGATGTTTAATTGCATGTACATGATGTTAGCATGTTAATTGTATCAATATATGGGGAAAGTGACTCTTATTAGGTGCAAAGTGACTCTAATATGGTGAAAAGTGACTTACATGGTTGATTAGAGCCAAAATATGGTACAAAATTAACATGTAGGAAAGTGGCATTAATAGGTGGTAAAAGGATGTGAAATTGGATTTATATGATGTTAACATGTTAATTGTTGTATATATGGTGGAAAGTGACTCTTATAAGGTGCAAACTGACTCTAATATGGTGAAAAGTGACTTACATAGTTGATTAGAACCAAAATGTGGAACAAAATTGACCTGTACGAAAGTGGAATTAAGAGGTGGTAAAAGGATGTCAATTCGGATGTATATGATGTTAACATGTTAATTGTATAAATATATGGTGGAAAGTGACTCATATAGGGTGCAAAATGACCCTAATATGGTGAAAAGTGACTTACATGGTTAATTATAACCAAAATTTGGACCAAAATTGATTTGTATGAATGTAGCACTAAGAAGTTGTGAAAGGATTTCTAATTGCATGTAAATGATGTTAACATGTTAATTGTACCAATATATGATGGCAAGTGACTCTTATAAGGTGCAAATTGACAATAATATGGTGAGAAGTCACTTACATGATTGATTAGTGCCAAAATGTGGCCCAAAATTGAATTGTAGGAAAGGGGGTGCCAAGAGGTGGTTAAAGAATGTCTAGTTGCATGTACATGATGTTAAAATGTTAATTGTATCAATATATGGTGGCAAGTGACTCTTACAGGGTTCAAAGTGACTCTAATATGGTGAAAAATGACATACATGGTTTATTAGAGCCAAAATATAGTAAAAAATTAACTTGTATGAAAGTGGAATTAATAGGCGGTAAAAGGAGGTGAAATTGGATGTATATGATGTTAACATGTTAATTATTGTATATAGAAAGTGACTCTTATAAGGTGCAAAGTGACACTAATATGGTGAAAAGTGACTTACATGTTTGATTAGAACCAAAATGTGGAACAAAATTGACCTATATTAAAGTGGAATTAAGAGGTGGTAAAAGGATGTCAATTCGGATGTATATGATGTTAACATGTTAATTTTATAAATATATGGTGGAAAGTGATTCATATAGGGTGCAAAATGACCCTAATATGGTGAAAATTGACTTACATGGTTAATTATAACCAAAATGTGGACCAAAATTGACTTGTATCAATGTGGCACTAAGAGGTGGTCAAAGGATTTCTAATTGAATGTATATGATGTTAACATGTTAATTGTACCAATATATGATGGCAAGTGACTCTTATAAGGTGCAAAGTGACTCTAATATGGTCATAAGTCACTTACATGATTGATTAGAGCCAAAATGTGGCCCAAAATTGACTTGTAGGAAAGGGGTACCAAAAGGTTGTTAAAGGATGTTTAATTGCATGTACATGATGTTAACATGTTAATTGTATCAATATCTGGGGAAAGTGACTCTTATAGGGTGCAAAGTGACTCTAATATGGTGAAAAGTGACTTATATGGTTGATTAGTGCCAAAATGTGGAATAAAATTAACTTGTATGAAAGTGGCATTAATAGTTGGTAAAAGAATGTCAAATTGGATGTATATGATGTTAACATGTTAATTGTTGTATATATTGTGGAAAGTGACTCTTATAGGGTGCAAAGTGACTCTAATATGGTGAAAAGTGACTTCCATGGTTGATTAGAACCAAAATGTGGAACAAAATTGACCTGTATGACAGTGGAACTAATAAATGGTAAAAGGATGTCAATTCGGATGTATATGATGTTAACATGTTAATTGTAGAAATATATGGCGGAAAGTGACTCATATAGGGTGCAAAATGACCCTAATATGGTGAAAAGTGACTTACATGGTTAATTAGAACCAAAATGTGGACCAAAATTGACTTGTATGAATGTGGCACTAAGAGGTGGTTAAAGGATTTCTTATTGGATGTATATGATGTTAACATTTTAATTGTACCAATATTTGATGGCAAGTGACTCTTATAAGGTGCAAAGTGACTCTAATATGGTGATAAGTCACTTACATGATTGATTAGAGCCAAAATGTGGTCCAAAATTGACTTGTAGAAAAGGGGTACCAAAAGGTGGTTAAAGGATGTTTAATTGCATGTACATGATGTTAACATGTTAATTGTATCAATATATGGGGAAAGTGACTCTTATAGGGTGCAAAGTGACTCTAATATGGTGAAAAGTGACTTACATGGTTGATTAGAGCCAAAATGTGGTACAAAATTAACTTGTATGAAAGTGGCATTAATAGGTGGTAAAAAGATGTGAAATTGGATTTATATGATGTTAACATGTTAATTGTTGTATATATGGTGGAAAGTGACTCTTATAAGGTGCAAAGTGACTCTAATATGGTGAAAAGTGACTTACATGGTTGATTAGAACCAAAATGTGGAACAAAATTGACCTGTACGAAAGTGGAATTAAGAGGTGGTAAAAGGATGTCAATTCGGATGTATATGATGTTAACATGTTAATTGTATAAATATATGGTGGAAAGTGACTCATATAGGGTGCAAAATGACCCTAATATGGTGAAAAGTGACTTACATGGTTAATTATAACCAAAATTTGGACCAAAATTGATTTGTATGAATGTAGCACTAAGAGGTGGTAAAAGGATTTCTAATTGGTTGTATATGATGTTAACATGTTAATTGTAACAATATATGATGGCAAGTGACTCTTATAAGGTGCAAAGTGACTCTAATATGGTGATAAGTCACTTACATGATTGATTAGAGCCAAAATGTGGCCCAAAATGAACTTGTAGCAAAGGGGTACCAAAAGGTGGTTAAAGGATGTTTAATTGCATGTACATGATGTTAACATGTTAATTGTATCAATATATGGGGAAAGTGACTCTTATAGGGTGGAAAGTGACTCTAATATGGTGAATAGTGACTTATATGGTTGATTAAAGCCAAAATGTGGAATAAAATTAACTGGTATGAAAGTGGCATTAATAGGTGGTAAAAGAATGTCAAATTGGATGTATATGATGTTAACATGTTAATTGTTTTATATGGTGGAAAGTGACTCTTATAGGGTGCAAAATGACTCTAATATGGTGAAAAGTGACTTACATGGTTGATTAGAACCAAAATGTGGAACAAAATTGACCTGTATGAAAGTGGAACTAATAGATGGTAAAAGGATGTCAATTCGGATGTATATGATGTTAACATGTTAATTGTACAAATATATGGTGGAAAGTGACTCATATAGGGTGCAAAATGACCCTAATATGGTGAATATTGACTTACATGGTTAATTATAACCAAAATGTGGACCAAAATTGACTTGTATCAATGTGGCACTAAGAGGTGGTCAAAGGATTTCTAATTGAATGTATATGATGTTAACATGTTAATTGTACCAATATATGATGGCAAGTGACTCTTATAAGGTGCAAAGTGACTCTAATATGGTCATAAGTTACTTACATGATTGATTAGAGCCAAAATGTGGCCCAAAATTGACTTGTAGGAAAGGGGTACCAAAAGGTGGTTAAAGGATGTTTAATTGCATGTACATGATGTTAACATGTTAATTGTATCAATATATGGGGAAAGTGACTCTTATAGGGTGCAAAGTGACTCTAATATGGTGAAAAGTGACTTATATGGTTGATTAGAGCCAAAATGTGGAATAAAATTAACTTGTATGAAAGTGGCATTAATAGGTGGTAAAAGAATGTCAAATTGGATGTATATGATGTTAACATGTTAATTGTTGTATATATGGTGGAAAGTGACTCTTATAGGGTGCAAAGTGACTCTAATATGGTGAAAAGTGACTTCCATGGTTGATTAGAACCAAAATGTGGAACAAAATTGACCTGTATGACAGTGGAACTAATAAATGGTAAAAGGATGTCAATTCGGATGTATATGATGTTAACATGTTAATTGTAGAAATGTATGGCGGAAAGTGACTCATATAGGGTGCAAAATGACCCTAATATGGTGAAAAGTGATTTACATGGTTAATTAGAACCAAAATGTGGACCAAAATTGACTTGTATGAATGTGGCACTAAGAGGTGGTTAAAGGATTTCTTATTGGATGTATATGATGTTAACATTTTAATTGTACCAATATTTGATGGCAAATGACTCTTATAAGGTGCAAAGTGACTCTAATATGGTGATAAGTCACTTACATGATTGATTAGAGCCAAAATGTGGTCCAAAATTGACTTGTAGAAAAGGGGTACCAAAAGGTGGTTAAAGGATGTTTAATTGCATGTACATGATGTTAACATGTTAATTGTATCAATATATGGGGAAAGTGACTCTTATAGGGTGCAAAGTGACTCTAATATGGTGAAAAGTGACTTACATGGTTGATTAGAGCCAAAATGTGGTACAAAATTAACTTGTATGAAAGTGGCATTAATAGGTGGTAAAAGGATGTGAAATTGGATTTATATGATGTTAACATGTTAATTGTTGTATATATGGTGGAAAGTGACTCTTATAAGGTGCAAAGTGACTCTAATATGGTGAAAAGTGACTTACATGGTTGATTAGAACCAAAATGTGGAACAAAATTGACCTGTACGAAAGTGGAATTAAGAGGTGGTAAAAGGATGTCAATTCGGATGTATATGATGTTAACATGTTAATTGTATAAATATATGGTGGAAAGTGACTCATATAGGGTGCAAAATGACCCTAATATGGTGAAAAGTGACTTACATGGTTAATTATAACCAAAATTTGGACCAAAATTGATTTGTATGAATGTAGCACTAAGAGGTGGTAAAAGGATTTCTAATTGGTTGTATATGATGTTAACATGTTAATTGTAACAATATATGATGGCAAGTGACTCTTATAAGGTGCAAAGTGACTCTAATATGGTGATAAGTCACTTACATGATTGATTAGAGCCAAAATGTGGCCCAAAATGAACTTGTAGCAAAGGGGTACCAAAAGGTGGTTAAAGGATGTTTAATTGCATGTACATGATGTTAACATGTTAATTGTATCAATATATGGGGAAAGTGACTCTTATAGGGTGGAAAGTGACTGTAATATGGTGAATAGTGACTTATATGGTTGATTAAAGCCAAAATGTGGAATAAAATTAACTGGTATGAAAGTGGCATTAATAGGTGGTAAAAGAATGTCAAATTGGATGTATATGATGTTAACATGTTAATTGTTTTATATGGTGGAAAGTGACTCTTATAGGGTGCAAAGTGACTCTAATATGGTGAAAAGTGACTTACATGGTTGATTAGAACCAAAATGTGGAACAAAATTGACCTGTATGAAAGTGGAACTAATAGATGGTAAAAGGATGTCAATTCGGATGTATATGATGTTAACATGTTAATTGTACAAATATATGGTGGAAAGTGACTCATATAGGGTGCAAAATGACCCTAATATGGTGAATATTGACTTACATGGTTAATTATAACCAAAATGTGGACCAAAATTGACTTGTATCAATGTGGCACTAAGAGGTGGTCAAAGGATTTCTAATTGAATGTATATGATGTTAACATGTTAATTGTACCAATATATGATGGCAAGTGACTCTTATAAGGTGCAAAGTGACTCTAATATGGTCATAAGTCACTTACATGATTGATTAGAGCCAAAATGTGGCCCAAAATTGACTTGTAGGAAAGGGGTACCAAAAGGTTGTTAAAGGATGTTTAATTGCATGTACATGATGTTAACATGTTAATTGTATCAATATATGGGGAAAGTGACTCTTATAGGGTGCAAAGTGACTCTAATATGGTGAAAAGTGACTTATATGGTTGATTAGTGCCAAAATGTGGAATAAAATTAACTTGTATGAAAGTGGCATTAATAGGTGGTAAAAGAATGTCAAATTGGATGTATATGATGTTAACATGTTGATTGTTGTATATATTGTGGAAAGTGACTCTTATAGGGTGCAAAGTGACTCTAATATGGTGAAAAGTGACTTCCATGGTTGATTAGAACCAAAATGTGGAACAAAATTGACCTGTATGACAGTGGAACTAATAAATGGTAAAAGGATGTCAATTCGGATGTATATGATGTTAACATGTTAATTGTAGAAATATATGGCGGAAAGTGACTCATATAGGGTGCAAAATGACCCTAATATGGTGAAAAGTGACTTACATGGTTAATTAGAACCAAAATGTGGACCAAAATTGACTTGTATGAATGTGGCACTAAGAGGTGGTTAAAGGATTTCTTATTGGATGTATATGATGTTAACATTTTAATTGTACCAATATTTGATGGAAAGTGACTCTTATAAGGTGCAAAGTGACTCTAATATGGTGATAAGTCACTTACATGATTGATTAGAGCCAAAATGTGGCCCAAAATTGACTTGTAGAAAAGGGGTACCAAAAGGTGGTTAAAGGATGTTTAATTGCATGTACATGATGTTAACATGTTAATTGTATCAATATATGGGGAAAGTGACTCTTATAGGGTGTAAAGTGACTCTAATATGGTGAAAAGTGAGTTACATGGTTGATTAGAGCCAAAATGTCGTACAAAATTAACTTGTATGAAAAGGGCATTAATAGGTGGTAAAAGGATGTGAAATTGGATTTATATGATGTTAACATGTTAATTCTTGTATATATGGTGGAAAGTGACTCTTATAAGGTGCAAAGTGACTCTAATATGGTGAAAAGTGACTTACATGGTTGATTAGAACCAAAATGTGGAACAAAATTGACCTGTATGAAACTGGAATTAAGAGGTGGTAAAAGGATGTCAAATCGGATGTATATAATGTTAACATGATAATTGTACAAATATATGGTGGAAAGTGACTCATATATGGTGCAAAATGACTCTAACATGGTGAAAAGTGACTTACATGGTTAATTAGAACCAAAATGTAGACCGAAATTGAATTGTATGAATGTGGCACTAAGAAGTTGTGAAAGGATTTCTAATTGCATGTAAATGATGGTAACATGTTAATTATACCAATATTTGATGGCAAGTGACTCTTATAAGGTGCTAAGTGACTCTAATATGGTGATAAGTCACTTACATGATTGATTAGAGCCAAAATGTGGCCCAAAACTGACTTGTAGAAAAGGGGTACCAAAAGGTGGTTAAAGGATGTTTAATTGCATCTACATGATGTTAACATGTTAATTGTATCAATATATGGGGAAAGGGACTCTTATAGGGTGCAAAGTGACTCTAATATGGTGAATAGTGACTTATATGGTTGATTAGAGCCAAAATGTGGAATAAAATTAACTGGTATGAAAGTGGCATTAATAGGTGGTAAAAAATTGTCAAATTGGATATATATGATGTTAACATGTTAATTGTTGTATATATGGTGGAAAGTGACTCTTATAGGGTGGAAAGTGACTCTAATATGGTGAAAAGTGACTTACATGGTTCATTAGAACCAAAATGTGGAACAAAATTGACCTGTATGAAAGTGGAACTGATAGATGGTAAAAGGATGTCAATTCGGATGTATATGATGTTAACATGTTAATTGTACAAATATATGGTGGAAAGTGACTCATAAAGGGTGTAAAATGACCCTAATATGGTGAAAAGTGACTTACATGGATAATTAGAACCAAAATGTGGACCAAAATTGACTTGTGTGAATGTGGCACTAAGAGGTGGTAAAAGGATTTCTTATTGGATGTATATGATGTTAACATGTTAATTGTACCAATATTTGATGGCAAGTGACTCTTATAAGGTGCAAAGTGACTCTAATATGGTGATAAGTCACTTACATGATTGATTAGAGCCAAAATGTGGAACAAAATTGACTTGTAGAAAAGGGGTACCAAAAGGTGGTTAAAGGATGTTTAATTGCATGTACATGATGTTAGCATGTTAATTGTATCAATATATGGGGAAAGTGACTCTTATTAGGTGCAAAGTGACTCTAATATGGTGAAAAGTGACTTACATGGTTGATTAGAGCCAAAATATGGTACAAAATTAACATGTAGGAAAGTGGCATTAATAGGTGGTAAAAGGATGTGAAATTGGATTTATATGATGTTAACATGTTAATTGTTGTATATATGGTGGAAAGTGACTCTTATAAGGTGCAAACTGACTCTAATATGGTGAAAAGTGACTTACATAGTTGATTAGAACCAAAATGTGGAACAAAATTGACCTGTACGAAAGTGGAATTAAGAGGTGGTAAAAGGATGTCAATTCGGATGTATATGATGTTAACATGTTAATTGTATAAATATATGGTGGAAAGTGACTCATATAGGGTGCAAAATGACCCTAATATGGTGAAAAGTGACTTACATGGTTAATTATAACCAAAATTTGGACCAAAATTGATTTGTATGAATGTAGCACTAAGAAGTTGTGAAAGGATTTCTAATTGCATGTAAATGATGTTAACATGTTAATTGTACCAATATATGATGGCAAGTGACTCTTATAAGGTGCAAATTGACAATAATATGGTGAGAAGTCACTTACATGATTGATTAGTGCCAAAATGTGGCCCAAAATTGAATTGTAGGAAAGGGGGTGCCAAGAGGTGGTTAAAGAATGTCTAGTTGCATGTACATGATGTTAAAATGTTAATTGTATCAATATATGGTGGCAAGTGACTCTTACAGGGTTCAAAGTGACTCTAATATGGTGAAAAATGACATACATGGTTTATTAGAGCCAAAATATAGTAAAAAATTAACTTGTATGAAAGTGGAATTAATAGGCGGTAAAAGGAGGTGAAATTGGATGTATATGATGTTAACATGTTAATTATTGTATATAGAAAGTGACTCTTATAAGGTGCAAAGTGACACTAATATGGTGAAAAGTGACTTACATGTTTGATTAGAACCAAAATGTGGAACAAAATTGACCTATATTAAAGTGGAATTAAGAGGTGGTAAAAGGATGTCAATTCGGATGTATATGATGTTAACATGTTAATTTTATAAATATATGGTGGAAAGTGATTCATATAGGGTGCAAAATGACCCTAATATGGTGAAAATTGACTTACATGGTTAATTATAACCAAAATGTGGACCAAAATTGACTTGTATCAATGTGGCACTAAGAGGTGGTCAAAGGATTTCTAATTGAATGTATATGATGTTAACATGTTAATTGTACCAATATATGATGGCAAGTGACTCTTATAAGGTGCAAAGTGACTCTAATATGGTCATAAGTCACTTACATGATTGATTAGAGCCAAAATGTGGCCCAAAATTGACTTGTAGGAAAGGGGTACCAAAAGGTTGTTAAAGGATGTTTAATTGCATGTACATGATGTTAACATGTTAATTGTATCAATATCTGGGGAAAGTGACTCTTATAGGGTGCAAAGTGACTCTAATATGGTGAAAAGTGACTTATATGGTTGATTAGTGCCAAAATGTGGAATAAAATTAACTTGTATGAAAGTGGCATTAATAGTTGGTAAAAGAATGTCAAATTGGATGTATATGATGTTAACATGTTAATTGTTGTATATATTGTGGAAAGTGACTCTTATAGGGTGCAAAGTGACTCTAATATGGTGAAAAGTGACTTCCATGGTTGATTAGAACCAAAATGTGGAACAAAATTGACCTGTATGACAGTGGAACTAATAAATGGTAAAAGGATGTCAATTCGGATGTATATGATGTTAACATGTTAATTGTAGAAATATATGGCGGAAAGTGACTCATATAGGGTGCAAAATGACCCTAATATGGTGAAAAGTGACTTACATGGTTAATTAGAACCAAAATGTGGACCAAAATTGACTTGTATGAATGTGGCACTAAGAGGTGGTTAAAGGATTTCTTATTGGATGTATATGATGTTAACATTTTAATTGTACCAATATTTGATGGCAAGTGACTCTTATAAGGTGCAAAGTGACTCTAATATGGTGATAAGTCACTTACATGATTGATTAGAGCCAAAATGTGGTCCAAAATTGACTTGTAGAAAAGGGGTACCAAAAGGTGGTTAAAGGATGTTTAATTGCATGTACATGATGTTAACATGTTAATTGTATCAATATATGGGGAAAGTGACTCTTATAGGGTGCAAAGTGACTCTAATATGGTGAAAAGTGACTTACATGGTTGATTAGAGCCAAAATGTGGTACAAAATTAACTTGTATGAAAGTGGCATTAATAGGTGGTAAAAAGATGTGAAATTGGATTTATATGATGTTAACATGTTAATTGTTGTATATATGGTGGAAAGTGACTCTTATAAGGTGCAAAGTGACTCTAATATGGTGAAAAGTGACTTACATGGTTGATTAGAACCAAAATGTGGAACAAAATTGACCTGTACGAAAGTGGAATTAAGAGGTGGTAAAAGGATGTCAATTCGGATGTATATGATGTTAACATGTTAATTGTATAAATATATGGTGGAAAGTGACTCATATAGGGTGCAAAATGACCCTAATATGGTGAAAAGTGACTTACATGGTTAATTATAACCAAAATTTGGACCAAAATTGATTTGTATGAATGTAGCACTAAGAGGTGGTAAAAGGATTTCTAATTGGTTGTATATGATGTTAACATGTTAATTGTAACAATATATGATGGCAAGTGACTCTTATAAGGTGCAAAGTGACTCTAATATGGTGATAAGTCACTTACATGATTGATTAGAGCCAAAATGTGGCCCAAAATGAACTTGTAGCAAAGGGGTACCAAAAGGTGGTTAAAGGATGTTTAATTGCATGTACATGATGTTAACATGTTAATTGTATCAATATATGGGGAAAGTGACTCTTATAGGGTGGAAAGTGACTCTAATATGGTGAATAGTGACTTATATGGTTGATTAAAGCCAAAATGTGGAATAAAATTAACTGGTATGAAAGTGGCATTAATAGGTGGTAAAAGAATGTCAAATTGGATGTATATGATGTTAACATGTTAATTGTTTTATATGGTGGAAAGTGACTCTTATAGGGTGCAAAATGACTCTAATATGGTGAAAAGTGACTTACATGGTTGATTAGAACCAAAATGTGGAACAAAATTGACCTGTATGAAAGTGGAACTAATAGATGGTAAAAGGATGTCAATTCGGATGTATATGATGTTAACATGTTAATTGTACAAATATATGGTGGAAAGTGACTCATATAGGGTGCAAAATGACCCTAATATGGTGAATATTGACTTACATGGTTAATTATAACCAAAATGTGGACCAAAATTGACTTGTATCAATGTGGCACTAAGAGGTGGTCAAAGGATTTCTAATTGAATGTATATGATGTTAACATGTTAATTGTACCAATATATGATGGCAAGTGACTCTTATAAGGTGCAAAGTGACTCTAATATGGTCATAAGTTACTTACATGATTGATTAGAGCCAAAATGTGGCCCAAAATTGACTTGTAGGAAAGGGGTACCAAAAGGTGGTTAAAGGATGTTTAATTGCATGTACATGATGTTAACATGTTAATTGTATCAATATATGGGGAAAGTGACTCTTATAGGGTGCAAAGTGACTCTAATATGGTGAAAAGTGACTTATATGGTTGATTAGAGCCAAAATGTGGAATAAAATTAACTTGTATGAAAGTGGCATTAATAGGTGGTAAAAGAATGTCAAATTGGATGTATATGATGTTAACATGTTAATTGTTGTATATATGGTGGAAAGTGACTCTTATAGGGTGCAAAGTGACTCTAATATGGTGAAAAGTGACTTCCATGGTTGATTAGAACCAAAATGTGGAACAAAATTGACCTGTATGACAGTGGAACTAATAAATGGTAAAAGGATGTCAATTCGGATGTATATGATGTTAACATGTTAATTGTAGAAATGTATGGCGGAAAGTGACTCATATAGGGTGCAAAATGACCCTAATATGGTGAAAAGTGATTTACATGGTTAATTAGAACCAAAATGTGGACCAAAATTGACTTGTATGAATGTGGCACTAAGAGGTGGTTAAAGGATTTCTTATTGGATGTATATGATGTTAACATTTTAATTGTACCAATATTTGATGGCAAATGACTCTTATAAGGTGCAAAGTGACTCTAATATGGTGATAAGTCACTTACATGATTGATTAGAGCCAAAATGTGGTCCAAAATTGACTTGTAGAAAAGGGGTACCAAAAGGTGGTTAAAGGATGTTTAATTGCATGTACATGATGTTAACATGTTAATTGTATCAATATATGGGGAAAGTGACTCTTATAGGGTGCAAAGTGACTCTAATATGGTGAAAAGTGACTTACATGGTTGATTAGAGCCAAAATGTGGTACAAAATTAACTTGTATGAAAGTGGCATTAATAGGTGGTAAAAGGATGTGAAATTGGATTTATATGATGTTAACATGTTAATTGTTGTATATATGGTGGAAAGTGACTCTTATAAGGTGCAAAGTGACTCTAATATGGTGAAAAGTGACTTACATGGTTGATTAGAACCAAAATGTGGAACAAAATTGACCTGTACGAAAGTGGAATTAAGAGGTGGTAAAAGGATGTCAATTCGGATGTATATGATGTTAACATGTTAATTGTATAAATATATGGTGGAAAGTGACTCATATAGGGTGCAAAATGACCCTAATATGGTGAAAAGTGACTTACATGGTTAATTATAACCAAAATTTGGACCAAAATTGATTTGTATGAATGTAGCACTAAGAGGTGGTAAAAGGATTTCTAATTGGTTGTATATGATGTTAACATGTTAATTGTAACAATATATGATGGCAAGTGACTCTTATAAGGTGCAAAGTGACTCTAATATGGTGATAAGTCACTTACATGATTGATTAGAGCCAAAATGTGGCCCAAAATGAACTTGTAGCAAAGGGGTACCAAAAGGTGGTTAAAGGATGTTTAATTGCATGTACATGATGTTAACATGTTAATTGTATCAATATATGGGGAAAGTGACTCTTATAGGGTGGAAAGTGACTGTAATATGGTGAATAGTGACTTATATGGTTGATTAAAGCCAAAATGTGGAATAAAATTAACTGGTATGAAAGTGGCATTAATAGGTGGTAAAAGAATGTCAAATTGGATGTATATGATGTTAACATGTTAATTGTTTTATATGGTGGAAAGTGACTCTTATAGGGTGCAAAGTGACTCTAATATGGTGAAAAGTGACTTACATGGTTGATTAGAACCAAAATGTGGAACAAAATTGACCTGTATGAAAGTGGAACTAATAGATGGTAAAAGGATGTCAATTCGGATGTATATGATGTTAACATGTTAATTGTACAAATATATGGTGGAAAGTGACTCATATAGGGTGCAAAATGACCCTAATATGGTGAATATTGACTTACATGGTTAATTATAACCAAAATGTGGACCAAAATTGACTTGTATCAATGTGGCACTAAGAGGTGGTCAAAGGATTTCTAATTGAATGTATATGATGTTAACATGTTAATTGTACCAATATATGATGGCAAGTGACTCTTATAAGGTGCAAAGTGACTCTAATATGGTCATAAGTCACTTACATGATTGATTAGAGCCAAAATGTGGCCCAAAATTGACTTGTAGGAAAGGGGTACCAAAAGGTTGTTAAAGGATGTTTAATTGCATGTACATGATGTTAACATGTTAATTGTATCAATATATGGGGAAAGTGACTCTTATAGGGTGCAAAGTGACTCTAATATGGTGAAAAGTGACTTATATGGTTGATTAGTGCCAAAATGTGGAATAAAATTAACTTGTATGAAAGTGGCATTAATAGGTGGTAAAAGAATGTCAAATTGGATGTATATGATGTTAACATGTTGATTGTTGTATATATTGTGGAAAGTGACTCTTATAGGGTGCAAAGTGACTCTAATATGGTGAAAAGTGACTTCCATGGTTGATTAGAACCAAAATGTGGAACAAAATTGACCTGTATGACAGTGGAACTAATAAATGGTAAAAGGATGTCAATTCGGATGTATATGATGTTAACATGTTAATTGTAGAAATATATGGCGGAAAGTGACTCATATAGGGTGCAAAATGACCCTAATATGGTGAAAAGTGACTTACATGGTTAATTAGAACCAAAATGTGGACCAAAATTGACTTGTATGAATGTGGCACTAAGAGGTGGTTAAAGGATTTCTTATTGGATGTATATGATGTTAACATTTTAATTGTACCAATATTTGATGGCAAGTGACTCTTATAAGGTGCAAAGTGACTCTAATATGGTGATAAGTCACTTACATGATTGATTAGAGCCAAAATGTGGTCCAAAATTGACTTGTAGAAAAGGGGTACCAAAAGGTGGTTAAAGGATGTTTAATTGCATGTACATGATGTTAACATGTTAATTGTATCAATATATGGGGAAAGTGACTCTTATAGGGTGCAAAGTGACTCTAATATGGTGAAAAGTGACTTACATGGTTGATTAGAGCCAAAATGTGGTACAAAATTAACTTGTATGAAAGTGGAATTAATAGGTGGTAAAAGGATGTGAAATTGGATTTATATGATGTTAACATGTTAATTGTTGTATATATGGTGGAAAGTGACTCTTATAAGGTGCAAAGTGACTCTAATATGGTGAAAAGTGACTTACATGGTTGATTAGAACCAAAATGTGGAACAAAATTGACCTGTACGAAAGTGGAATTAAGAGGTGGTAAAAGGATGTCAATTCGGATGTATATGATGTTAACATGTTAATTGTATAAATATATGGTGGAAAGTGACTCATATAGGGTGCAAAATGACCCTAATATGGTGAAAAGTGACTTACATGGTTAATTATAACCAAAATTTGGACCAAAATTGATTTGTATGAATGTAGCACTAAGAGGTGGTAAAAGGATTTCTAATTGGTTGTATATGATGTTAACATGTTAATTGTAACAATATATGATGGCAAGTGACTCTTATAAGGTGCAAAGTGACTCTAATATGGTGATAAGTCACATGATTGATTAGAGCCAAAATGTGGCCCAAAATGAACTTGTAGCAAAGGGGTACCAAAAGGTGGTTAAAGGATGTTTAATTGCATGTACATGATGTTAACATGTTAATTGTATCAATATATGGGGAAAGTGACTCTTATAGGGTGGAAAGTGACTCTAATATGGTGAATAGTGACTTATATGGTTGATTAAAGCCAAAATGTGGAATAAAATTAACTGGTATGAAAGTGGCATTAATAGGTGGTAAAAGAATGTCAAATTGGATGTATATGATGTTAACATGTTAATTGTTTTATATGGTGGAAAGTGACTCTTATAGGGTGCAAAGTGACTCTAATATGGTGAAAAGTGACTTACATGGTTGATTAGAACCAAAATGTGGAACAAAATTGACCTGTATGAAAATGGAACTAATAGATGGTAAAAGGATGTCAATTCGGATGTATATGATGTTAACATGTTAATTGTACAAATATATGGTGGAAAGTGACTCATATAGGGTGCAAAATGACCCTAATTTGGTGAATATTGACTTACATGGTTAATTATAACCAAAATGTGGACCAAAATTGACTTGTATCAATGTGGCACTAAGAGGTGGTCAAAGGATTTCTAATTGAATGTATATGATGTTAACATGTTAATTGTACCAATATATGATGGCAAGTGACTCTTATAAGGTGCAAAGTGACTCTAATATGGTCATAAGTTACTTACATGATTGATTAGAGCCAAAATGTGGCCCAAAATTGACTTGTAGGAAAGGGGTACCAAAAGGTGGTTAAAGGATGTTTAATTGCATGTACATGAGGTTAACATGTTAATTGTATCAATATATGGGGAAAGTGACTCTTATAGGGTGCAAAGTGACTCTAATATGGTGAAAAGTGACTTATATGGTTGATTAGAGCCAAAATGTGGAATAAAATTAACTTGTATGAAAGTGGCATTAATAGGTGGTAAAAGAATGTCAAATTGGATGTATATGATGTTAACATGTTAATTGTTGTATATATGGTGGAAAGTGACTCTTATAGGGTGCAAAGTGACTCTAATATGGTGAAAAGTGACTTCCATGGTTGATTAGAACCAAAATGTGGAACAAAATTGACCTGTATGACAGTGGAACTAATAAATGGTAAAAGGATGTCAATTCGGATGTATATGATGTTAACATGTTAATTGTAGAAATATATGGCGGAAAGTGACTCATATAGGGTGCAAAATGACCCTAATATGGTGAAAAGTGACTTACATGGTTAATTAGAACCAAAATGTGGACCAAAATTGACTTGTATGAATGTGGCACTAAGAGGTGGTTAAAGGATTTCTTATTGGATGTATATGATGTTAACATTTTAATTGTACCAATATTTGATGGCAAATGACTCTTATAAGGTGCAAAGTGACTCTAATATGGTGATAAGTCAGTTACATGATTGATTAGAGCCAAAATGTGGTCCAAAATTGACTTGTAGAAAAGGGGTACCAAAAGGTGGTTAAAGGATGTTTAATTGCATGTACATGATGTTAACATGTTAATTGTATCAATATATGGGGAAAGTGACTCTTATAGGGTGCAAAGTGACTCTAATATGGTGAAAAGTGACTTACATGGTTGATTAGAGCCAAAATGTGGTACAAAATTAACTTGTATGAAAGTGGCATTAATAGGTGGTAAAAGGATGTGAAATTGGATTTATATGATGTTAACATGTTAATTGTTGTATATATGGTGGAAAGTGACTCTTATAAGGTGCAAAGTGACTCTAATATGGTGAAAAGTGACTTACATGGTTGATTAGAACCAAAATGTGGAACAAAATTGACCTGTACGAAAGTGGAATTAAGAGGTGGTAAAAGGATGTCAATTCGGATGTATATGATGTTAACATGTTAATTGTATAAATATATGGTGGAAAGTGACTCATATAGGGTGCAAAATGACCCTAATATGGTGAAAAGTGACTTACATGGTTAATTATAACCAAAATTTGGACCAAAATTAATTTTTATGAATGTAGCACTAAGAGGTGGTAAAAGGATTTCTAATTGGTTGTATATGATGTTAACATGTTAATTGTAACAATATATGATGGCAAGTGACTCTTATAAGGTGCAAAGTGACTCTAATATGGTGATAAGTCACTTACATGATTGATTAGAGCCAAAATGTGGCCCAAAATGAACTTGTAGCAAAGGGGTACCAAAAGGTGGTTAAAGGATGTTTAATTGCATGTACATGATGTTAACATGTTAATTGTATCAATATATGGGGAAAGTGACTCTTATAGGGTGGAAAGTGACTCTAATATGGTGAATAGTGACTTATATGGTTGATTAAAGCCAAAATGTGGAATAAAATTAACTGGTATGAAAGTGGCATTAATAGGTGGTAAAAGAATGTCAAATTGGATGTATATGATGTTAACATGTTAATTGTTTTATATGGTGGAAAGTGACTCTTATAGGGTGCAAAGTGACTCTAATATGGTGAAAAGTGACTTACATGGTTGATTAGAACCAAAATGTGGAACAAAATTGACATGTATGAAAGTGGAACTAATAGATGGTAAAAGGATGTCAATTCGGATGTATATGATGTTAACATGTTAATTGTACAAATATATGGTGGAAAGTGACTCATATAGGGTGCAAAATGACCCTAATATGGTGAATATTGACTTACATGGTTAATTATAACCAAAATGTGGACCAAAATTGACTTGTATCAATGTGGCACTAAGAGGTGGTCAAAGGATTTCTAATTGAATGTATATGATGTTAACATGTTAATTGTACCAATATATGATGGCAAGTGACTCTTATAAGGTGCAAAGTGACTCTAATATGGTCATAAGTTACTTACATGATTGATTAGAGCCAAAATGTGGCCCAAAATTGACTTGTAGGAAAGGGGTACCGAAAGGTGGTTAAAGGATGTTTAATTGCATGTACATGATGTTAACATGTTAATTGTATCAATATATGGGGAAAGTGACTCTTATAGGGTGCAAAGTGACTCTAATATGGTGAAAAGTGACTTATATGGTTGATTAGAGCCAAAATGTGGAATAAAATTAACTTGTATGAAAGTAGCATTAATAGGTGGTAAAAGAATGTCAAATTGGATGTATATGATGTTAACATGTTAATTGTTGTATATATGGTGGAAAGTGACTCTTATAGGGTGCAAAGTGACTCTAATATGGTGAAAAGTGACTTCCATGGTTGATTAGAACCAAAATGTGGAACAAAATTGACCTGTATGACAGTGGAACTAATAAATGGTAAAAGGATGTCAATTCGGATGTATATGATGTTAACATGTTAATTGTAGAAATATATGGCGGAAAGTGACTCATATAGGGTGCAAAATGACCCTAATATGGTGAAAAGTGACTTACATGGTTAATTAGAACCAAAATGTGGACCAAAATTGACTTGTATGAATGTGGCACTAAGAGGTGGTTAAAGGATTTCTTATTGGATGTATATGATGTTAACATTTTAATTGTACCAATATTTGATGGCAAATGACTCTTATAAGGTGCAAAGTGACTCTAATATGGTGATAAGGCACTTACATGATTGATTAGAGCCAAAATGTGGTCCAAAATTGACTTGTAGAAAAGGGGTACCAAAAGGTGGTTAAAGGATGTTTAATTGCATGTACATGATGTTAACATGTTAATTGTATCAATATATGGGGAAAGTGACTCTTATAGGGTGCAAAGTGACTCTAATATGGTGAAAAGTGACTTACATGGTTGATTAGAGCCAAAATGTGGTACAAAATTAACTTGTATGAAAGTGGCATTAATAGGTGGTAAAAGGATGTGAAATTGGATTTATATGATGTTAACATGTTAATTTTTGTATATATGGTGGAAAGTGACTCTTATAAGGTGCAAAGTGACTCTAATATGGTGAAAAGTGACTTACATGGTTGATTAGAACCAAAATGTGGAACAAAATTGACCTGTACGAAAGTGGAATTAAGAGGTGGTAAAAGGATGTCAATTCGGATGTATATGATGTTAACATGTTAATTGTATAAATATATGGTGGAAAGTGACTCATATAGGGTGCAAAATGATCCTAATATGGTGAAAAGTGACTTACATGGTTAATTATAACCAAAATTTGGACCAAAATTGATTTGTATGACTGTAGCACTAAGAGGTGGTAAAAGAATTTCTAATTGGTTGTATATGATGTTTACTTGTTAATTGTAACAATATATGATGGCAAGTGACTCTTATAAGGTGCAAAGTGACTCTAATATGGTGATAAGTCACTTACATGATTGATTAGAGCCAAAATGTGGCCCAAAATGAACTTGTAGCAAAGGGGTACCAAAAGGTTGTTAAAGGATGTTTAATTGCATGTACATGATGTTAACATGTTAATTGTATCAATATATGGGGAAAGTGACTCTTATAGGGTGGAAAGTGACTGTAATATGGTGAATAGTGACTTATATGGTTGATTAAAGCCAAAATGTGGAATAAAATTAACTGGTATGAAAGTGGCATTAATAGGTGGTAAAAGAATGTCAAATTATATGTATATGATGTTAACATGTTAATTGTTTTATATGGTGGAAAGTGACTCTTATAGGGTGCAAAGTGACTCTAATATGGTGAAAAGTGACTTACATGGTTGATTAGAACCAAAATGTGGAACAAAATTGACCTGTATGAAAGTGGAACTAATAGATGGTAAAAGGATGTCAATTCGGATGTATATGATGTTAACATGTTAATTGTACAAATATATGGTGGAAAGTGACTCATATAGGGTGCAAAATGACCCTAATATGGTGAATATTGACTTACATGGTTAATTATAACCAAAATGTGGACCAAAATTGACTTGTATCAATGTGGCACTAAAAGGTGGTCAAAGGATTTCTAATTGAATGTATATCATGTTAACATATTAATTGTACCAATATATGATGGCAAGTGACTCTTATAAGGTGCAAAGTGACTCTAATATGGTCATAAGTTACTTACATGATTGATTAGAGCCAAAATGTGGCCCAAAATTGACTTGTAGGAAAGGGGTACCAAAAGGTGGTTAAAGGATGTTTAATTGCATGTACATGATGTTAACATGTTAATTGTATCAATATATGGGGAAAGTGACTCTTATAGGGTGCAAAGTGACTCTAATATGGTGAAAAGTGACTTATATGGTTGATTAGAGCCAAAATGTGGAATAAAATTAACTTGTATGAAAGTGGCATTAATAGGTGGTAAAAGAATGTCAAATTGGATGTATATGATGTTAACATGTTAATTGTTGTATATATGGTGGAAAGTGACTCTTATAGGGTGCAAAGTGACTCTAATATGGTGAAAAGTGACTTCCATGGTTGATTAGAACCAAAATGTGGAACAAAATTGACCTGTATGACAGTGGAACTAATAAATGGTAAAAGGATGTCAATTCGGATGTATATGATGTTAACATGTTAATTGTAGAAATATATGGCGGAAAGTGACTCATATAGGGTGCAAAATGACCCTAATATGGTGAAAAGTGACTTACATGGTTAATTAGAACCAAAATGTGGACCAAAATTGACTTGTATGAATGTGGCACTAAGAGGTGGTTAAAGGATTTCTTATTGGATGTATATGATGTTAACATTTTAATTGTACCAATATTTGATGGCAAATGACTCTTATAAGGTGCAAAGTGACTCTAATATGGTGATAAGTCACTTACATGATTGATTAGAGCCAAAATGTGGTCCAAAATTGACTTGTAGAAAAGGGGTACCAAAAGGTGGTTAAAGGATGTTTAATTGCATGTACATGATGTTAACATGTTAATTGTATCAATATATGGGGAAAGTGACTCTTATAGGGTGCAAAGTGACTCTAATATGGTGAAAAGTGACTTACATGGTTGATTAGAGCCAAAATGTGGTACAAAATTAACTTGTATGAAAGTGGCATTAATAGGTGGTAAAAGGATGTGAAATTGGATTTATATGATGTTAACATGTTAATTTTTGTATATATGGTGGAAAGTGACTCTTATAAGGTGCAAAGTGACTCTAATATGGTGAAAAGTGACTTACATGGTTGATTAGAACCAAAATGTGGAACAAAATTGACCTGTACGAAAGTGGAATTAAGAGGTGGTAAAAGGATGTCAATTCGGATGTATATGATGTTAACATGTTAATTGTATAAATATATGGTGGAAAGTGACTCATATAGGGTGCAAAATGATCCTAATATGGTGAAAAGTGACTTACATGGTTAATTATAACCAAAATTTGGACCAAAATTGATTTGTATGAATGTAGCACTAAGAGGTGGTAAAAGAATTTCTAATTGGTTGTATATGATGTTTACATGTTAATTGTAACAATATATGATGGCAAGTGACTCTTATAAGGTGCAAAGTGACTCTAATATGGTGATAAGTCACTTACATGATTGATTAAAGCCAAAATGTGGCCCAAAATGAACTTGTAGCAAAGGGGTACCAAAAGGTTGTTAAAGGATGTTTAATTGCATGTACATGATGTTAACATGTTAATTGTATCAATATATGGGGAAAGTGACTCTTATAGGGTGGAAAGTGACTGTAATATGGTGAATAGTGACTTATATGGTTGATTAAAGCCAAAATGTGGAATAAAATTAACTGGTATGAAAGTGGCATTAATAGGTGGTAAAAGAATGTCAAATTGGATGTATATGATGTTAACATGTTAATTGTTTTATATGGTGGAAAGTGACTCTTATAGGGTGCAAAGTGACTCTAATATGGTGAAAAGTGACTTACATGGTTGATTAGAACCAAAATATGGAACAAAATTGACCTGTATGAAAGTGGAACTAATAGATGGTAAAAGGTTGTCAATTCGGATGTATATGTTGTTAACATGTTAATTGTACAAATATATGGTGGAAAGTGACTCATATAGGGTGCAAAATGACCCTAATATGGTGAATATTGACTTACATGGTTAATTATAACCAAAATGTGGACCAAAATTGACTTGTATCAATGTGGCACTAAGAGGTGGTCAAAGGATTTCTAATTGAATGTATATGATGTTAACATGTTAATTGTACCAATATATGATGGCAAGTGACTCTTATAAGGTGCAAAGTGACTCTAATATGGTCATAAGTTACTTACATGATTGATTAGAGCCAAAATGTGGCCCAAAATTGACTTGTAGGAAAGGGGTACCAAAAGGTGGTTAAAGGATGTTTAATTGCATGTACATGATGTTAACATGTTAATTGTATCAATATATGGGGAAAGTGACTCTTATAGGGTGCAAAGTGACTCTAATATGGTGAAAAGTGACTTATATGGTTGATTAGAGCCAAAATGTTGAATAAAATTAACTTGTATGAAAGTGGCATTAATAGGTGGTAAAAGAATGTCAAATTGGATGTATATGATGTTAACATGTTAATTGTTGTATATATGGTGGAAAGTGACTCTTATAGGGTGCAAAGTGACTCTAATATGGTGAAAAGTGACTTCCATGGTTGATTAGAACCAAAATGTGGAACAAAATTGACCTGTATGACAGTGGAACTAATAAATGGTAAAAGGATGTCAATTCGGATGTATATGATGTTAACATGTTAATTGTAGAAATATATGGCGGAAAGTGACTCATATAGGGTGCAAAATGACCCTAATATGGTGAAAAGTGACTTACATGGTTAATTAGAACCAAAATGTGGACCAAAATTGACTTGTATGAATGTGGCACTAAGAGGTGGTTAAAGGATTCTTATTGGATGTATATGATGTTAACATTTTAATTGTACCAATATTTGATGGCAAATGACTCTTATAAGGTGCAAAGTGACTCTAATATGGTGATAAGTCACTTACATGATTGATTAGAGCCAAAATGTGGTCCAAAATTGACTTGTAGAAAAGGGGTGCCAAAAGGTGGTTAAAGGATGTTTAATTGCATGTACATGATGTTAACATGTTAATTGTATCAATATATGGGGAAAGTGACTCTTATAGGGTGCAAAGTGACTCTAATATGGTGAAAAGTGACTTACATGGTTGATTAGAGCCAAAATGTGGTACAAAATTAACTTGTATGAAAGTGGCATTAATAGGTGGTAAAAGGATGTGAAATTGGATTTATATGATGTTAACATGTTAATTGTTGTATATATGGTGGAAAGTGACTCTTATAAGGTACAAAGTGACTCTAATATGGTGAAAAGTGACTTACATGGTTGATTAGAACCAAAATGTGGAACAAAATTGACCTGTACGAAAGTGGAATTAAGAGGTGGTAAAAGGATGTCAATTCGGATGTATATGATGTTAACATGTTAATTGTATAAATATATGGTGGAAAGTGACTCATATAGGGTGCAAAATGATCCTAATATGGTGAAACGTGACTTACATGGTTAATTATAACCAAAATTTGGACCTAAATTGATTTGTATGAATGTAGCACTAAGAGGTGGTAAAAGGATTTCTAATTGGTTGTATATGATGTTAACAGGTTAATTGTAACAATATATGATGGCAAGTGACTCTTATAAGGTGCAAAGTGACTCTAATATGGTGATAAGTCACTTACATGATTGATTAGAGCCAAAATGTGGCCCAAAATGAACTTGTAGCAAAGGGGTACCAAAAGGTGGTTAAAGGATGTTTAATTGCATGTACATGATGTTAACATGTTAATTGTATCAATATATGGGGAAAGTGACTCTTATAGGGTGGAAAGTGACTGTAATATGGTGAATAGTGACTTATATGGTTGATTAAAGCCAAAATGTGGAATAAAATTAACTGGTATGAAAGTGGCATTAATAGGTGGTAAAAGAATGTCAAATTGGATGTATATGATGTTAACATGTTAATTGTTTTATATGGTGGAAAGTGACTCTTATAGGGTGCAAAGTGACTCTAATATGGTGAAAAGTGACTTACATGGTTGATTAGAACCAAAATGTGGACCAAAATTGACTTGTATGAATGTGGCACTAAGAGGTGGTTAAAGGATTTCTTATTGGATGTATATGATGTTAACATGTTAATTGTACCAATATTTGATGGCAAGTGACTCTTATAAGGTGCAAAGTGACTCTAATATGGTGATAAGTCACTTACATGATTGATTAGAGCCAAAATGTGGCCCAAAATTGACTTGTAGAAAAGGGGTACCAAAAGGTGGTTAAAGGATGTTTAATTGCATGTACATGATGTTAACATGTTAATTGTATCAATATATGAGGAAAGTGACTCTTATAGGGTGCAAAGTGACTCTAATATGGTGAAAAGTGACTTACATGGTTGATTAGAGCCAAAATGTGGTACAAAATTAACTTGTATGAAAGTGGCATTAATAGGTGGTAAAAGGATGTGAAATTGGATTTATATGATGTTAACATGTTAATTGTTGTATATATGGTGGAAAGTGACTCTTATAAGGTGCAAAGTGACTCTAATATGGTGAAAAATGACTTACATGTTCGATTAGAACCAAAATGTGGAACAAAATTGACCTGTATGAAATTGGAATTAAGAGGTGGTGAAAGGATGTCAAATCGGATGTATATAATGTTAACATGATAATTGTACAAATATATGGTGGAAAGTGACTCATATATGGTGCAAAATGACTCTAACATGGTGAAAAGTGACTTACATGGTTAATTAGAACCAAAATGTAGACCGAAATTGAATTGTATGAATGTGGCACTAAGAAGTTGTGAAAGGATTTCTAATTGCATGTAAATGATGTTAACATGTTAATTATACCAATATATGATGGCAAGTGACTTTTATAAGGTGTAAATTGACAATAATATGGTGAGAAGTCACTTACATGATTGATTAGTGCCAAAATGTGGCCCAAAATTGAATTGTAGGAAAGGGGGTACCAAGAGGTGGTTAAAGAATGTCTAGTTGCATGTACATGATGTTAAAATGTTAATTGTATCAAGTGACTCTTACAGGGTTCAAAGTGACTCTAATATGGTGAAAAATGACATACATGGTTTATTAGAGCCAAAATATGTTAAAAAATTAACTTGTATGAAAGTGGCATTAATAGGCGGTAAAAGGATGTGAAATTAGATGTATATGATGTTAACATGTTAATTATTGTATATAGGGTGGAAATTGACTCTTATAAGGTGCAAAGTGACTCTAATATGGTGAAAAGTGACTTTCATGTTTGATTAGAACCAAAATATGGAACAAAATTGACCTGTATTAAAGTGGAATTAAGAGGTGGTAAAAGGATGTCAATTCGGATGTATATGATGTTAACATGTTAATTGTATAAATATATGGTGGAAAGTGACTAATATAGGGTGCAAAATGACCCTAATATGGTGAAAATTGACTTACATGGTTAATTATAACCAAAATGTGGACCAAAATTGACTTGTATCAATGTGGCACTAAGAGGTGGTCAAAGGATTTCTAATTGAATGTATATGATGTTAACATGTTAATTGTACCAATATATGATGGCAAGTGACTCTTATAAGGTGCAAAGTGACTCTAATATGGTCATAAGTTACTTACATGATTGATTAGAGCCAAAATGTGGCCCAAAATTGACTTGTAGGAAAGGGGTACCAAAAGGTGGTTAAAGGATGTTTAATTGCATGTACATGATGTTAACATGTTAATTGTATCAATATATGGGGAAAGTGACTCTTATAGGGTGCAAAGTGACTCTAATATGGTGAAAAGTGACTTATATGGTTGATTAGAGCCAAAATGTGGAATAAAATTAACTTGTATGAAAGTGGCATTAATAGGTGGTAAAAGAATGTCAAATTGGATGTATATGATGTTAACATGTTAATTGTTGTATATATGGTGGAAAGTGACTCTTATAGGGTGCAAAGTGACTCTAATATGGTGAAAAGTGACTTCCATGGTTGATTAGAACCAAAATGTGGAACAAAATTGACCTGTATGACAGTGGAACTAATAAATGGTAAAAGGATGTCAATTCGGATGTATATGATGTTAACATGTTAATTGTAGAAATATATGGCGGAAAGTGACTCATATAGGGTGCAAAATGACCCTAATATGGTGAAAAGTGACTTACATGGTTAATTAGAACCAAAATGTGGACCAAAATTGACTTGTATGAATGTGGCACTAAGAGGTGGTTAAAGGATTTCTTATTGGATGTATATGATGTTAACATTTTAATTGTACCAATATTTGATGGCAAATGACTCTTATAAGGTGCAAAGTGACTCTAATATGGTGATAAGTCACTTACATGATTGATTAGAGCCAAAATGTGGTCCAAAATTGACTTGTAGAAAAGGGGTACCAAAAGGTGGTTAAAGGATGTTTAATTGCATGTACATGATGTTAACATGTTAATTGTATCAATATATGGGGAAAGTGACTCTTATAGGGTGCAAAGTGACTCTAATATGGTGAAAAGTGACTTACATGGTTGATTAGAGCCAAAATGTGGTACAAAATTAACTTGTATGAAAGTGGCATTAATAGGTGGTAAAAGGATGTGAAATTGGATTTATATGATGTTAACATGTTAATTTTTGTATATATGGTGGAAAGTGACTCTTATAAGGTGCAAAGTGACTCTAATATGGTGAAAAGTGACTTACATGGTTGATTAGAACCAAAATGTGGAACAAAATTGACCTGTACGAAAGTGGAATTAAGAGGTGGTAAAAGGATGTCAATTCGGATGTATATGATGTTAACATGTTAATTGTATAAATATATGGTGGAAAGTGACTCATATAGGGTGCAAAATGATCCTAATATGGTGAAAAGTGACTTACATGGTTAATTATAACCAAAATTTGGACAAAAATTGATTTGTATGAATGTAGCACTAAGAGGTGGTAAAAGAATTTCTAATTGGTTGTATATGATGTTTACATGTTAATTGTAACAATATATGATGGCAAGTGACTCTTATAAGGTGCAAAGTGACTCTAATATGGTGATAAGTCACTTACATGATTGATTAGAGCCAAAATGTGGCCCAAAATGAACTTGTAGCAAAGGGGATCCAAAAGGTTGTTAAAGGATGTTTAATTGCATGTACATGATGTTAACATGTTAATTGTATCAATATATGGGGAAAGTGACTCTTATAGGGTGGAAAGTGACTGTAATATGGTGAATAGTGACTTATATGGTTGATTAAAGCCAAAATGTGGAATAAAATTAACTGGTATGAAAGTGGCATTAATAGGTGGTAAAAGAATGTTAAATTGGATGTATATGATGTTAACATGTTAATTGTTTTATATGGTGGAAAGTGACTCTTATAGGGTGCAAAGTGACTCTAATATGGTGAAAAGTGACTTACATGGTTGATTAGAACCAAAATGTGGAACAAAATTGACCTGTATGAAAGTGGAACTAATAGATGGTAAAAGGATGTCAATTCGGATGTATATGTTGTTAACATGTTAATTGTACAAATATATGGTGGAAAGTGACTCATATAGGGTGCAAAATGACCCTAATATGGTGAATATTGACTTACATGGTTAATTATAACCAAAATGTGGACCAAAATTGACTTGTATCAATGTGGCACTAAGAGGTGGTCAAAGGATTTCTAATTGAATGTATATGATGTTAACATGTTAATTGTACCAATATATGATGGCAAGTGACTCTTATAAGGTGCAAAGTGACTCTAATATGGTCATAAGTTACTTACATGATTGATTAGAGCCAAAATGTGGCCCAAAATTGACTTGTAGGAAAGGGGTACCAAAAGGTGGTTAAAGGATGTTTAATTGCATGTACATGATGTTAACATGTTAATTGTATCAATATATGGGGAAAGTGACTCTTATAGGGTGCAAAGTGACTCTAATATGGTGAAAAGTGACTTATATGGTTGATTAGAGCCAAAATGTGGAATAAAATTAACTTGTATGAAAGTGGCATTAATAGGTGGTAAAAGAATGTCAAATTGGATGTATATGATGTTAACATGTTAATTGTTGTATATGGTGGAAAGTGACTCTTATAGGGTGCAAAGTGACTCTAATATGGTGAAAAGTGACTTCCATGGTTGATTAGAACCAAAATGTGGAACAAAATTGACCTGTATGACAGTGGAACTAATAAATGGTAAAAGGATGTCAATTCGGATGTATATGATGTTAACATGTTAATTGTAGAAATATATGGCGGAAAGTGACTCATATAGGGTGCAAAATGACCCTAATATGGTGAAAAGTGACTTACATGGTTAATTAGAACCAAAATGTGGACCAAAATTGACTTGTATGAATGTGGCACTAAGAGGTGGTTAAAGGATTTCTTATTGGATGTATATGATGTTAACATTTTAATTGTACCAATATTTGATGGCAAATGACTCTTATAAGGTGCAAAGTGACTCTAATATGGTGATAAGTCACTTACATGATTGATTAGAGCCAAAATGTGGTCCAAAATTGACTTGTAGAAAAGGGGTACCAAAAGGTGGTTAAAGGATGTTTAATTGCATGTACATGATGTTAACATGTTAATTGTATCAATATATGGGGAAAGTGACTCTTATAGGGTGCAAAGTGACTCTAATATGGTGAAAAGTGACTTACATGGTTGATTAGAGCCAAAATGTGGTACAAAATTAACTTGTATGAAAGTGGCATTAATAGGTGGTAAAAGGATGTGAAATTGGATTTATATGATGTTAACATGTTAATTTTTGTATATATGGTGGAAAGTGACTCTTATAAGGTGCAAAGTGACTCTAATATGGTGAAAAGTGACTTACATGGTTGATTAGAACCAAAATGTGGAACAAAATTGACCTGTACGAAAGTGGAATTAAGAGGTGGTAAAAGGATGTCAATTCGGATGTATATGATGTTAACATGTTAATTGTATAAATATATGGTGGAAAGTGACTCATATAGGGTGCAAAATGATCCTAATATGGTGAAAGTGACTTACATGGTTAATTATAACCAAAATTTGGACAAAAATTGATTTGTATGAATGTAGCACTAAGAGGTGGTAAAAGAATTTCTAATTGGTTGTATATGATGTTTACATGTTAATTGTAACAATATATGATGGCAAGTGACTCTTATAAGGTGCAAAGTGACTCTAATATGGTGATAAGTCACTTACATGATTGATTAGAGCCAAAATGTGGCCCAAAATGAACTTGTAGCAAAGGGGATCCAAAAGGTTGTTAAAGGATGTTTAATTGCATGTACATGATGTTAACATGTTAATTGTATCAATATATGGGGAAAGTGACTCTTATAGGGTGGAAAGTGACTGTAATATGGTGAATAGTGACTTATATGGTTGATTAAAGCCAAAATGTGGAATAAAATTAACTGGTATGAAAGTGGCATTAATAGGTGGTAAAAGAATGTTAAATTGGATGTATATGATGTTAACATGTTAATTGTTTTATATGGTGGAAAGTGACTCTTATAGGGTGCAAAGTGACTCTAATATGGTGAAAAGTGACTTACATGGTTGATTAGAACCAAAATGTGGAACAAAATTGACCTGTATGAAAGTGGAACTAATAGATGGTAAAAGGATGTCAATTCGGATGTATATGTTGTTAACATGTTAATTGTACAAATATATGGTGGAAAGTGACTCATATAGGGTGCAAAATGACCCTAATATGGTGAATATTGACTTACATGGTTAATTATAACCAAAATGTGGACCAAAATTGACTTGTATCAATGTGGCACTAAGAGGTGGTCAAAGGATTTCTAATTGAATGTATATGATGTTAACATGTTAATTGTACCAATATATGATGGCAAGTGACTCTTATAAGGTGCAAAGTGACTCTAATATGGTCATAAGTTACTTACATGATTGATTAGAGCCAAAATGTGGCCCAAAATTGACTTGTAGGAAAGGGGTACCAAAAGGTGGTTAAAGGATGTTTAATTGCATGTACATGATGTTAACATGTTAATTGTATCAATATATGGGGAAAGTGACTCTTATAGGGTGCAAAGTGACTCTAATATGGTGAAAAGTGACTTATATGGTTGATTAGAGCCAAAATGTGGAATAAAATTAACTTGTATGAAAGTGGCATTAATAGGTGGTAAAAGAATGTCAAATTGGATGTATATGATGTTAACATGTTAATTGTTGTATATATGGTGGAAAGTGACTCTTATAGGGTGCAAAGTGACTCTAATATGGTGAAAAGTGACTTCCATGGTTGATTAGAACCAAAATGTGGAACAAAATTGACCTGTATGACAGTGGAACTAATAAATGGTAAAAGGATGTCAATTCGGATGTATATGATGTTAACATGTTAATTGTAGAAATATATGGCGGAAAGTGACTCATATAGGGTGCAAAATGACCCTAATATGGTGAAAAGTGACTTACATGGTTAATTAGAACCAAAATGTGGACCAAAATTGACTTGTATGAATGTGGCACTAAGAGGTGGTTAAAGGATTTCTTATTGGATGTATATGATGTTAACATTTTAATTGTACCAATATTTGATGGCAAATGACTCTTATAAGGTGCAAAGTGACTCTAATATGGTGATAAGTCACTTACATGATTGATTAGAGCCAAATGTGGTCCAAATTGACTTGTAGAAAAGGGGGTACCAAAAGGTGGTTAAAGGATGTTTAATTGCATGTACATGATGTTAACATGTTAATTGTATCAATATATGGGGAAAGTGACTCTTATAGGGTGCAAAGTGACTCTAATATGGTGAAAAGTGACTTACATGGTTGATTAGAGCCAAAATGTGGTACAAAATTAACTTGTATGAAAGTGGCATTAATAGGTGGTAAAAGGATGTGAAATTGGATTTATATGATGTTAACATGTTAATTGTTGTATATATGGTGGAAAGTGACTCTTATAAGGTACAAAGTGACTCTAATATGGTGAAAAGTGACTTACATGGTTGATTAGAACCAAAATGTGGAACAAAATTGACCTGTACGAAAGTGGAATTAAGAGGTGGTAAAAGGATGTCAATTCGGATGTATATGATGTTAACATGTTAATTGTATAAATATATGGTGGAAAGTGACTCATATAGGGTGCAAAATGATCCTAATATGGTGAAAAGTGACTTACATGGTTAATTATAACCAAAATTTGGACCAAAATTGATTTGTATGAATGTAGCACTAAGAGGTGGTAAAAGGATTTCTAATTGGTTGTATATGATGTTAACAGGTTAATTGTAACAATATATGATGGCAAGTGACTCTTATAAGGTGCAAAGTGACTCTAATATGGTGATAAGTCACTTACATGATTGATTAGAGCCAAAATGTGGCCCAAAATGAACTTGTAGCAAAGGGGTACCAAAAGGTGGTTAAAGGATGTTTAATTGCATGTACATGATGTTAACATGTTAATTGTATCAATATATGGGGAAAGTGACTCTTATAGGGTGGAAAGTGACTGTAATATGGTGAATAGTGACTTATATGGTTGATTAAAGCCAAAATGTGGAATAAAATTAACTGGTATGAAAGTGGCATTAATAGGTGTAAAAGAATGTCAAATTGGATGTATATGATGTTAACATGTTAATTGTTTTATATGGTGGAAAGTGACTCTTATAGGGTGCAAAGTGACTCTAATATGGTGAAAAGTGACTTACATGGTTGATTAGAACCAAAATGTGGAACAAAATTGACCTGTATGAAAGTGGAACTAATAGATGGTAAAAGGATGTCAATTCGGATGTATATGATGTTAACATGTTAATTGTACAAATATATGGTGGAAAGTGACTCATATAGGGTGCAAAATGACCCTAATATGGTGAAAAGTGACTTACATGGTTAATTAGAACCAAAATGTGGACCAAAATTGACTTGTATGAATGTGGCACTAAGAGGTGGTTAAAGGATTTCTTATTGGATGTATATGATGTTAACATGTTAATTGTACCAATATTTGATGGCTAGTGACTCTTATAAGGTGCAAAGTGACTCTAATATGGTGATAAGTCACTTACATGATTGATTAGAGCCAAAATGTGGCCCAAAATTGACTTGTAGAAAAGGGGTACCAAAAGGTGGTTAAAGGATGTTTAATTGCATGTACATGATGTTAACATGTTAATTGTATCAATATATGAGGAAAGTGACTCTTATAGGGTGCAAAGTGACTCTAATATGGTGAAAAGTGACTTACATGGTTGATTAGAGCCAAAATGTGGTACAAAATTAACTTGTATGAAAGTGGCATTAATAGGTGATAAAAGGATGTGAAATTGGATTTATATGATGTTAACATGTTAATTGTTGTATATATGGTGGAAAGTGACTCTTATAAGGTGCAAAGTGACTCTAATATGGTGAAAAATGACTTACATGTTCGATTAGAACCAAAATGTGGAACAAAATTGACCTGTATGAAATTGGAATTAAGAGGTGGTGAAAGGATGTCAAATCGGATGTATATAATGTTAACATGATAATTGTACAAATATATGGTGGAAAGTGACTCATATATGGTGCAAAATGACTCTAACATGGTGAAAAGTGACTTACATGGTTAATTAGAACCAAAATGTAGACCGAAATTGAATTGTATGAATGTGGCACTAAGAAGTTGTGAAAGGATTTCTAATTGCATGTAAATGATGTTAACATGTTAATTATACCAATATATGATGGCAAATGACTTTTATAAGGTGTAAATTGACAATAATATGGTGAGAAGTCACTTACATGATTGATTAGTGCCAAAATGTGGCCCAAAATTGAATTGTAGGAAAGGGGGTACCAAGAGGTGGTTAAAGAATGTCTAGTTGCATGTACATGATGTTAAAATGTTAATTGTATCAAGTGACTCTTACAGGGTTCAAAGTGACTCTAATATGGTGAAAAATGACATACATGGTTTATTAGAGCCAAAATATGTTAAAAAATTAACTTGTATGAAAGTGGCATTAATAGGCGGTAAAAGGATGTGAAATTAGATGTATATGATGTTAACATGTTAATTATTGTATATAGGGTGGAAATTGACTCTTATAAGGTGCAAAGTGACTCTAATATGGTGAAAAGTGACTTTCATGTTTGATTAGAACCAAAATATGGAACAAAATTGACCTGTATTAAAGTGGAATTAAGAGGTGGTAAAAGGATGTCAATTCGGATGTATATGATGTTAACATGTTAATTGTACAAATATATGGTGGAAAGTGACTAATATAGGGTGCAAAATGACCCTAATATGGTGAAAATTGACTTACATGGTTAATTATAACCAAAATGTGGACCAAAATTGACTTGTATCAATGTGGCACTAAGAGGTGGTCAAAGGATTTCTAATTGAATGTATATGATGTTAACATGTTAATTGTACCAATATATGATGGCAAGTGACTCTTATAAGGTGCAAAGTGACTCTAATATGGTCATAAGTTACTTACATGATTGATTAGAGCCAAAATGTGGCCCAAAATTGACTTGTAGGAAAGGGGTACCAAAAGGTGGTTAAAGGATGTTTAATTGCATGTACATGATGTTAACATGTTAATTGTATCAATATATGGGGAAAGTGACTCTTATAGGGTGCAAAGTGACTCTAATATGGTGAAAAGTGACTTATATGGTTGATTAGAGCCAAAATGTGGAATAAAATTAACTTGTATGAAAGTGGCATTAATAGGTGGTAAAAGAATGTCAAATTGGATGTATATGATGTTAACATGTTAATTGTTGTATATGGTGGAAAGTGACTCTTATAGGGTGCAAAGTGACTCTAATATGGTGAAAAGTGACTTACATGGTTGATTAGAACCAAAATGTGGAACAAAATTGACCTGTATGAAAGTGGAACTAATAGATGGTAAAAGGATGTCAATTCGGATGTATATGATGTTAACATGTTAATTGTACAAATATATGGTGGAAAGTGACTCATATAGGGTGCAAAATGACCCTAATATGGTGAATATTGACTTACATGGTTAATTATAACCAAAATGTGGACCAAAATTGACTTGTATCAATGTGGCACTAAGAGGTGGTCAAAGGATTTCTAATTGAATGTATATGATGTTAACATGTTAATTGTACCAATATATGATGGCAAGTGACTCTTATAAGGTGCAAAGTGACTCTAATATGGTCATAAGTTACTTACATGATTGATTAGAGCCAAAATGTGGCCCAAAATTGACTTGTAGGAAAGGGGTACCAAAAGGTGGTTAAAGGATATTTAATTGCATGTACATGATGTTAACATGTTAATTGTATCAATATATGGGGAAAGTGACTCTTATAGGGTGCAAAGTGACTCTAATATGGTGAAAAGTGACTTATATGGTTGATTAGAGCCAAAATGTGGAATAAAATTAACTTGTATGAAAGTGGCATTAATAGGTGGTAAAAGAATGTCAAATTGGATGTATATGATGTTAACATGTTAATTGTTGTATATATGGTGGAAAGTGACTCTTATAGGGTGCAAAGTGACTCTAATATGGTGAAAAGTGACTTCCATGGTTGATTAGAACCAAAATGTGGAACAAAATTGACCTGTATGACAGTGGAACTAATAAATGGTAAAAGGATGTCAATTCTGATGTATATGATGTTAACATGTTAATTGTAGAAATATATGGCGGAAAGTGACTCATATAGGGTGCAAAATGACCCTAATATGGTGAAAAGTGACTTACATGGTTAATTAGAACCAAAATGTGGACCAAAATTGACTTGTATGAATGTGGCACTAAGAGGTGGTTAAAGGATTTCTTATTGGATGTATATGATGTTAACATTTTAATTGTACCAATATTTGATGGCAAATGACTCTTATAAGGTGCAAAGTGACTCTAATATGGTGATAAGTCACTTACATGATTGATTAGAGCCAAAATGTGGTCCAAAATTGACTTGTAGAAAAGGGGTACCAAAAGGTGGTTAAAGGATGTTTAATTGCATGTACATGATGTTAACATGTTAATTGTATCAATATATGGGGAAAGTGACTCTTATAGGGTGCAAAGTGACTCTAATATGGTGAAAAGTGACTTACATGGTTGATTAGAGCCAAAATGTGGTACAAAATTAACTTGTATGAAAGTGGCATTAATAGGTGGTAAAAGGATGTGAAATTGGATTTATATGATGTTAACATGTTAATTGTTGTATATATGGTGGAAAGTGACTCTTATAAGGTACAAAGTGACTCTAATATTGTGAAAAGTGACTTACATGGTTGATTAGAACCAAAATGTGGAACAAAATTGACCTGTACGAAAGTGGAATTAAGAGGTGGTAAAAGGATGTCAATTCGGATGTATATGATGTTAACATGTTAATTGTATAAATATATGGTGGAAAGTGACTCATATAGGGTGCAAAATGATCCTAATATGGTGAAAAGTGACTTACATGGTTAATTATAACCAAAATTTGGACCAAAATTGATTTGTATGAATGTAGCACTAAGAGGTGGTAAAAGGATTTCTAATTGGTTGTATATGATGTTAACATGTTAATTGTAACAATATATGATGGCAAGTGACTCTTATAAGGTGCAAAGTGACTCTAATATGGTGATAAGTCACTTACATGATTGATTAGAGCCAAAATGTGGCCCAAAATGAACTTGTAGCAAAGGGGTACCAAAAGGTGGTTAAAGGATGTTTAATTGCATGTACATGATGTTAACATGTTAATTGTATCAATATATGGGGAAAGTGACTCTTATAGGGTGGAAAGTGACTGTAATATGGTGAATAGTGACTTATATGGTTGATTAAAGCCAAAATGTGGAATAAAATTAACTGGTATGAAAGTGGCATTAATAGGTGGTAAAAGAATGTCAAATTGGATGTATATGATGTTAACATGTTAATTGTTTTATATGGTGGAAAGTGACTCTTATAGGGTGCAAAGTGACTCTAATATGGTGAAAAGTGACTTACATGGTTGATTAGAACCAAAATGTGGAACAAAATTGACCTGTATGAAAGTGGAACTAATAGATGGTAAAAGGATGTCAATTCGGATGTATATGATGTTAACATGTTAATTGTACAAATATATGGTGGAAAGTGACTCATATAGGGTGCAAAATGACCCTAATATGGTGAAAAGTGACTTACATGGTTAATTAGAACCAAAATGTGGACCAAAATTGACTTGTATGAATGTGGCACTAAGAGGTGGTTAAAGGATTTCTTATTGGATGTATATGATGTTAACATGTTAATTGTACCAATATTTGATGGCTAGTGACTCTTATAAGGTGCAAAGTGACTCTAATATGGTGATAAGTCACTTACATGATTGATTAGAGCCAAAATGTGGCCCAAAATTGACTTGTAGAAAAGGGGTACCAAAAGGTGGTTAAAGGATGTTTAATTGCATGTACATGATGTTAACATGTTAATTGTATCAATATATGAGGAAAGTGACTCTTATAGGGTGCAAAGTGACTCTAATATGGTGAAAAGTGACTTACATGGTTGATTAGAGCCAAAATGTGGTACAAAATTAACTTGTATGAAAGTGGCATTAATAGGTGGTAAAAGGATGTGAAATTGGATTTATATGATGTTAACATGTTAATTGTTGTATATATGGTGGAAAGTGACTCTTATAAGGTGCAAAGTGACTCTAATATGGTGAAAAATGACTTACATGTTCGATTAGAACCAAAATGTGGAACAAAATTGACCTGTATGAAATTGGAATTAAGAGGTGGTGAAAGGATGTCAAATCGGATGTATATAATGTTAACATGATAATTGTACAAATATATGGTGGAAACTGACTCATATATGGTGCAAAATGACTCTAACATGGTGAAAAGTGACTTACATGGTTAATTAGAACCAAAATGTAGACCGAAATTGAATTGTATGAATGTGGCACTAAGAAGTTGTGAAAGGATTTCTAATTGCATGTAAATGATGTTAACATGTTAATTATACCAATATATGATGGCAAGTGACTTTTATAAGGTGTAAATTGACAATAATATGGTGAGAAGTCACTTACATGATTGATTAGTGCCAAAATGTGGCCCAAAATTGAATTGTAGGAAAGGGGGTACCAAGAGGTGGTTAAAGAATGTCTAGTTGCATGTACATGATGTTAAAATGTTAATTGTATCAAGTGACTCTTACAGGGTTCAAAGTGACTCTAATATGGTGAAAAATGACATACATGGTTTATTAGAGCCAAAATATGTTAAAAAATTAACTTGTATGAAAGTGGCATTAATAGGCGGTAAAAGGATGTGAAATTAGATGTATATGATGTTAACATGTTAATTATTGTATATAGGGTGGAAATTGACTCTTATAAGGTGCAAAGTGACTCTAATATGGTGAAAAGTGACTTTCATGTTTGATTAGAACCAAAATATGGAACAAAATTGACCTGTATTAAAGTGGAATTAAGAGGTGGTAAAAGGATGTCAATTTGGATGTATATGATGTTAACATGTTAATTGTATAAATATATGGTGGAAAGTGACTAATATTGGGTGCAAAATGACCCTAATATGGTGAAAATTGACTTACATGGTTAATTATAACCAAAATGTGGACCAAAATTGACTTGTATCAATGTGGCACTAAGAGGTGGTCAAAGGATTTCTAATTGAATGTATATGATTTTAACATGTTAATTGTACCAATATATGATGGCAAATGACTCTTATAAGGTGCAAAGTGACTCTAATATGGTCATAAGTCACTTATATGATTGATTAGAGCCAAAATGTGGCCCAAAATTGACTTGTAGGAAAGGGGTACCAAAAGGTGGTTAAAGGATGTTTAATTGCATGTACATGATGTTAACATGTTAATTGTATCAATATATGGGGAAAGTGACTGTTATAGGGTGCAAAGTGACTCTAATATGGTGAAAAGTGACTTATATGGTTGATTAGAGCCAAAATGTGGAATAAAATTAACTTGTATGAAAGTGGCATTAATAGGTGGTAAAAGAATGCCAAATTGGATGTATATGATGTTAACATGTTAATTGTTGTATATATGGTGGAAAGTGACTCTTATAGGGTGCAAAGTGACTCTAATATGGTGAAAAGTGACTTACATGGTTGATTAGAACCAAAATGTGGAACAAAATTGACCTGTATGACAGTGGAACTAATAGATGGTAAAAGGATGTCAATTCGGATGTATATGATGTTAACATGTTAATTGTAGAAATATATGGCGGAAAGTGACTCATATAGGGTGCAAAATGACCCTAATATGGTGAAAAGTGACTTACATGGTTAATTAGAACCAAAATGTGGACCAAAATTGACTTGTATGAATGTGGCACTAAGAGGTGGTTAAAGGATTTCTTATTGGATGTATATGATGTTAACATTTTAATTGTACAAAATTAACTTGTATGAAAGTGGCATTAATAGGTGGTAAAAGAATGTCAAATTGGATGTATATGATGTTAACATGTTAATTGTTGTAAATATGGTGGAAAGTGACTCTTATAGGGTGCAAAGTGACTCTAATATGGTGAAAAGTGACTTACATGGTTGATTAGAACCAAAATGTGGAATAAAATTGACCTGTATGAAAGTGGAACTAATAGATGGTAAAAGGATGTCAATTCGGATGTATATGATGTTAACATGTTAATTGTACTAATATATGGTGGAAAGTGACTCATATAGGGTGCAAAATGACCCTAATATGGTGAAAAGTGACTTACATGGTTAATTAGAACCAAAATGTGGACGAAAATTGACTTGTATGAATATGGCACTAAGAGGTGGTTAAAGGATTTCTTATTGGATGTATATGATGTTAACATGTTAATTGTACCAATATTTGATGGCAAGTGACTCTTATAAGGTGCAAAGTGACTCTAATATGGTGATAAGTCACTTACATGATTGATTAGAGCCAAAATGTGGCCCAAAATTGATTTGTAGAAAAGGGGTACCAAAAGGTGGTTAAAGGATGTTTAATTGCATGTACATGATGTTAACATGTTAATTGTATCAATATATGAGGAAAGTGACTCTTATAGGGTGCAAAGTGACTCTAATATGGTGAAAAGTGACTTACATGGTTGATTAGAGCCAAAATGTTGTACAAAATTAACTTGTATGAAAGTGGCATTAATAGGTGGTAAAAGGATGTGAAATTGGATTTATATGATGTTAACATGTTAATTGTTGTATATATGGTGGAAAGTGACTCTTATAAGGTGCAAAGTGACTCTAATATGGTGAAAAATGACTTACATGTTCGATTAGAACCAAAATGTGGAACAAAATTGACCTGTATGAAATTGGAATTAAGAGGTGGTGAAAGGATGTCAAATCGGATGTATATAATGTTAACATGATAATTGTACAAATATATGGTGGAAAGTGACTCATATATGGTGCAAAATGACTCTAACATGGTGAAAAGTGACTTACATGGTTAATTAGAACCAAAATGTAGACCGAAATTGAATTGTATGAATGTGGCACTAAGAAGTTGTGAAAGGATTTCTAATTGCATGTAAATGATGTTAACATGTTAATTGTACCAATATATGATGGCAAGTGACTTTTATAAGGTGTAAATTGACAATAATATGGTGAGAAGTCACTTACATGATTGATTAGTGCCAAAATGTGGCCCAAAATTGAATTGTAGGAAAGGGGTACCAAGAGGTGGTTAAAGAATGTCTAGTTGCATGTACATGATGTTAAAATGTTAATTGTATCAAGTGACTCTTACAGGGTTCAAAGTGACTCTAATATGGTGAAAAATGACATACATGGTTTATTAGAGCCAAAATATGTTAAAAAATTAACTTGTATGAAAGTGGCATTAATAGGCGGTAAAAGGATGTGAAATTAGATGTATATGATGTTAACATGTTAATTATTGTATATAGGGTGGAAATTGACTCTTATAAGGTGCAAAGTGACTCTAATATGGTGAAAAGTGACTTACATGTTTGATTAGAACCAAAATATGGAACAAAATTGACCTGTATTAAAGTGGAATTAAGAGGTGGTAAAAGGATGTCAATTCGGATGTATATGATGTTAACATGTTAATTGTATAAATATATGGTGGAAAGTGACTAATATAGGGTGCAAAATGACCCTAATATGGTGAAAATTGACTTACATGGTTAATTATAACCAAAATGTGGACCGAAATTGACTTGTATCAATGTGGCACTAAGAGGTGGTCAAAGGATTTCTAATTGAATGTATATGATGTTAACATGTTAATTGTACAAATATATGATGGCAAGTGACTCTTATAAGGTGCAAAGTGACTCTAATATGGTCCATAAGTTACTTACATGATTGATTAGAGCCAAAATGTGGCCCAAAATTGACTTGTAGGAAAGGGGTACCAAAAGGTGGTTAAAGGATGTTTAATTGCATGTACATGATGTTAACATGTTAATTGTATCAATATATGGGGAAAGTGACTCTTATAGGGTGCAAAGTGACTCTAATATGGTGAAAAGTGACTTATATGGTTGATTAGAGCCAAAATGTGGAATAAAATTAACTTGTATGAAAGTGGCATTAATAGGTGGTAAAAGAATGTCAAATTGGATGTATATGATGTTAACATGTTAATTGTTGTATATGGTGGAAAGTGACTCTTATAGGGTGCAAAGTGACTCTAATATGGTGAAAAGTGACTTACATGGTTGATTAGAACCAAAATGTGGAACAAAATTGACCTGTATGAAAGTGGAACTAATAGATGGTAAAAGGATGTCAATTCGGATTGTATATGATGTTAACATGTTAATTGTACAAATATATGGTGGAAAGTGACTCATATAGGGTGCAAAATGACCCTAATATGGTGAATATTGACTTACATGGTTAATTATAACCAAAATGTGGACCAAAATTGACTTGTATCAATGTGGCACTAAGAGGTGGTCAAAGGATTTCTAATTGAATGTATATGATGTTAACATGTTAATTGTACCAATATATGATGGCAAGTGACTCTTATAAGGTGCAAAGTGACTCTAATATGGTCATAAGTTACTTACATGATTGATTAGAGCCAAAATGTGGCCCAAAATTGACTTGTAGGAAAGGGGTACCAAAAGGTGGTTAAAGGATGTTTAATTGCATGTACATGATGTTAACATGTTAATTGTATCAATATATGGGGAAAGTGACTCTTATAGGGTGCAAAGTGACTCTAATATGGTGAAAAGTGACTTATATGGTTGATTAGAGCCAAAATGTGGAATAAAATTAACTTGTATGAAAGTGGCATTAATAGGTGGTAAAAGAATGTCAAATTGGATGTATATGATGTTAACATGTTAATTGTTGTATATATGGTGGAAAGTGACTCTTATAGGGTGCAAAGTGACTCTAATATGGTGAAAAGTGACTTCCATGGTTGATTAGAACCAAAATGTGGAACAAAATTGACCTGTATGACAGTGGAACTAATAAATGGTAAAAGGATGTCAATTCGGATGTATATGATGTTAACATGTTAATTGTAGAAATATATGGCGGAAAGTGACTCATATAGGGTGCAAAATGACCCTAATATGGTGAAAAGTGACTTACATGGTTAATTAGAACCAAAATGTGGACCAAAATTGACTTGTATGAATGTGGCACTAAGAGGTGGTTAAAGGATTTCTTATTGGATGTATATGATGTTAACATTTTAATTGTACCAATATTTGATGGCAAATGACTCTTATAAGGTGCAAAGTGACTCTAATATGGTGATAAGTCACTTACATGATTGATTAGAGCCAAAATGTGGTCCAAAATTGACTTGTAGAAAAGGGGTACCAAAAGGTGGTTAAAGGATGTTTAATTGCATGTACATGATGTTAACATGTTAATTGTATCAATATATGGGGAAAGTGACTCTTATAGAGTGCAAAGTGACTCTAATATGGTGAAAAGTGATTTACATGGTTGATTAGAGCCAAAATGTGGTACAAAATTAACTTGTATGAAAGTGGCATTAATAGGTGGTAAAAGGATGTGAAATTGGATTTATATGATGTTAACATGTTAATTGTTGTATATATGGTGGAAAGTGACTCTTATAAGGTACAAAGTGACTCTAATATGGTGAAAAGTGACTTACATGGTTGATTAGAACCAAAATGTGGAACAAAATTGACCTGTACGAAAGTGGAATTAAGAGGTGGTAAAAGGATGTCAATTCGGATGTATATGATGTTAACATGTTAATTGTATAAATATATGGTGGAAAGTGACTCATATAGGGTGCAAAATGATCCTAATATGGTGAAAAGTGACTTACATGGTTAATTATAACCAAAATTTGGACCAAAATTGATTTGTATGAATGTAGCACTAAGAGGTGGTAAAAGGATTTCTAATTGGTTGTATATGATGTTAACATGTTAATTGTAACAATATATGATGGCAAGTGACTCTTATAAGGTGCAAAGTGACTCTAATATGGTGATAAGTCACTTACATGATTGATTAGAGCCAAAATGTGGCCCAAAATGAACTTGTAGCAAAGGGGTACCAAAAGGTGGTTAAAGGATGTTTAATTGCATGTACATGATGTTAACATGTTAATTGTATCAATATATGGGGAAAGTGACTCTTATAGGGTGGAAAGTGACTGTAATATGGTGAATAGTGACTTATATGGTTGATTAAAGCCAAAATGTGGAATAAAATTAACTGGTATGAAAGTGGCATTAATAGGTGGTAAAAGAATGTCAAATTGGATGTATATGATGTTAACATGTTAATTGTTTTATATGGTGGAAAGTGACTCTTATAGGGTGCAAAGTGACTCTAATATGGTGAAAAGTGACTTACATGGTTGATTAGAACCAAAATGTGGAACAAAATTGACCTGTATGAAAGTGGAACTAATAGATGGTAAAAGGATGTCAATTCGGATGTATATGATGTTAACATGTTAATTGTACAAATATATGGTGGAAAGTGACTCATATAGGGTGCAAAATGACCCTAATATGGTGAAAAGTGACTTACATGGTTAATTAGAACCAAAATGTGGACCAAAATTGACTTGTATGAATGTGGCACTAAGAGGTGGTTAAAGGATTTCTTATTGGATGTATATGATGTTAACATGTTAATTGTACCAATATTTGATGGCTAGTGACTCTTATAAGGTGCAAAGTGACTCTAATATGGTGATAAGTCACTTACATGATTGATTAGAGCCAAAATGTGGCCCAAAATTGACTTGTAGAAAAGGGGTACCAAAAGGTGGTTAAAGGATGTTTAATTGCATGTACATGATGTTAACATGTTAATTGTATCAATATATGAGGAAAGTGACTCTTATAGGGTGCAAAGTGACTCTAATATGGTGAAAAGTGACTTACATGGTTGATTAGAGCCAAAATGTGGTACAAAATTAACTTGTATGAAAGTGGCATTAATAGGTGGTAAAAGGATGTGAAATTGGATTTATATGATGTTAACATGTTAATTGTTGTATATATGGTGGAAAGTGACTCTTATAAGGTGCAAAGTGACTCTAATATGGTGAAAAATGACTTACATGTTCGATTAGAACCAAAATGTGGAACAAAATTGACCTGTATGAAATTGGAATTAAGAGGTGGTGAAAGGATGTCAAATCGGATGTATATAATGTTAACATGATAATTGTACAAATATATGGTGGAAAGTGACTCATATATGGTGCAAAATGACTCTAACATGGTGAAAAGTGACTTACATGGTTAATTAGAACCAAAATGTAGACCGAAATTGAATTGTATGAATGTGGCACTAAGAAGTTGTGAAAGGATTTCTAATTGCATGTAAATGATGTTAACATGTTAATTATACCAATATATGATGGCAAGTGACTTTTATAAGGTGTAAATTGACAATAATATGGTGAGAAGTCACTTACATGATTGATTAGTGCCAAAATGTGGCCCAAAATTGAATTGTAGGAAAGGGGGTACCAAGAGGTGGTTAAAGAATGTCTAGTTGCATGTACATGATGTTAAAATGTTAATTGTATCAAGTGACTCTTACAGGGTTCAAAGTGACTCTAATATGGTGAAAATGACATACATGGTTTATTAGAGCCAAAATATGTTAAAAAATTAACTTGTATGAAAGTGGCATTAATAGGCGGTAAAAGGATGTGAAATTAGATGTATATGATGTTAACATGTTAATTATTGTATATAGGGTGGAAATTGACTCTTATAAGGTGCAAAGTGACTCTAATATGGTGAAAAGTGACTTTCATGTTTGATTAGAACCAAAATATGGAACAAAATTGACCTGTATTAAAGTGGAATTAAGAGGTGGTAAAAGGATGTCAATTTGGATGTATATGATGTTAACATGTTAATTGTATAAATATATGGTGGAAAGTGACTAATATTGGGTGCAAAATGACCCTAATATGGTGAAAATTGACTTACATGGTTAATTATAACCAAAATGTGGACCAAAATTGACTTGTATCAATGTGGCACTAAGAGGTGGTCAAAGGATTTCTAATTGAATGTATATGATTTTAACATGTTAATTGTACCAATATATGATGGCAAATGACTCTTATAAGGTGCAAAGTGACTCTAATATGGTTATAAGTCACTTATATGATTGATTAGAGCCAAAATGTGGCCCAAAATTGACTTGTAGGAAAGGGGTACCAAAAGGTGGTTAAAGGATGTTTAATTGGATGTACATGATGTTAACATGTTAATTGTATCAATATATGGGGAAAGTGACTGTTATAGGGTGCAAAGTGACTCTAATATGGTGAAAAGTGACTTATATGGTTGATTAGAGCCAAAATGTGGAATAAAATTAACTTGTATGAAAGTGGCATTAATAGGTGGTAAAAGAATGCCAAATTGGATGTATATGATGTTAACATGTTAATTGTTGTATATATGGTGGAAAGTGACTCTTATAGGGTGCAAAGTGACTCTAATATGGTGAAAAGTGACTTACATGGTTGATTAGAACCAAAATGTGGAACAAAATTGACCTGTATGACAGTGGAACTAATAGATGGTAAAAGGATGTCAATTCGGATGTATATGATGTTAACATGTTAATTGTAGAAATATATGGCGGAAAGTGACTCATATAGGGTGCAAAATGACCCTAATATGGTGAAAAGTGACTTACATGGTTAATTAGAACCAAAATGTGGACCAAAATTGACTTGTATGAATGTGGCACTAAGAGGTGGTTAAAGGATTTCTTATTGGATGTATATGATGTTAACATTTTAATTGTACAAAATTAACTTGTATGAAAGTGGCATTAATAGGTGGTAAAAGAATGTCAAATTGGATGTATATGATGTTAACATGTTAATTGTTGTAAATATGGTGGAAAGTGACTCTTATAGGGTGCAAAGTGACTCTAATATGGTGAAAAGTGACTTACATGGTTGATTAGAACCAAAATGTGGAATAAAATTGACCTGTATGAAAGTGGAACTAATAGATGGTAAAAGGATGTCAATTCGGATGTATATGATGTTAACATGTTAATTGTACTAATATATGGTGGAAAGTGACTCATATAGGGTGCAAAATGACCCTAATATGGTGAAAAGTGACTTACATGGTTAATTAGAACCAAAATGTGGACGAAAATTGACTTGTATGAATATGGCACTAAGAGGTGGTTAAAGGATTTCTTATTGGATGTATATGATGTTAACATGTTAATTGTACCAATATTTGATGGCAAGTGACTCTTATAAGGTGCAAAGTGACTCTAATATGGTGTTAAGTCACTTACATGATTGATTAGAGCCAAAATGTGGCCCAAAATTGATTTGTAGAAAAGGGGTACCAAAAGGTGGTTAAAGGATGTTTAATTGCATGTACATGATGTTAACATGTTAATTGTATCAATATATGAGGAAAGTGACTCTTATAGGGTGCAAAGTGACTCTAATATGGTGAAAAGTGACTTACATGGTTGATTAGAGCCAAAATGTTGTACAAAATTAACTTGTATGAAAGTGGCATTAATAGGTGGTAAAAGGATGTGAAATTGGATTTATATGATGTTAACATGTTAATTGTTGTATATATGGTGGAAAGTGACTCTTATAAGGTGCAAAGTGACTCTAATATGGTGAAAAATGACTTACATGTTCGATTAGAACCAAAATGTGGAACAAAATTGACCTGTATGAAATTGGAATTAAGAGGTGGTGAAAGGATGTCAAATCGGATGTATATAATGTTAACATGATAATTGTACAAATATATGGTGGAAAGTGACTCATATATGGTGCAAAATGACTCTAACATGGTGAAAAGTGACTTACATGGTTAATTAGAACCAAAATGTAGACCGAAATTGAATTGTATGAATGTGGCACTAAGAAGTTGTGAAAGGATTTCTAATTGCATGTAAATGATGTTAACATGTTAATTGTACCAATATATGATGGCAAGTGACTTTTATAAGGTGTAAATTGACAATAATATGGTGAGAAGTCACTTACACGATTGATTAGTGCCAAAATGTGGCCCAAAATTGAATTGTAGGAAAGGGGGTACCAAGAGGTGGTTAAAGAATGTCTAGTTGCATGTACATGATGTTAAAATGTTAATTGTATCAAGTGACTCTTACAGGGTTCAAAGTGACTCTAATATGGTGAAAAATGACATACATGGTTTATTAGAGCCAAAATATGTTAAAAAATTAACTTGTATGAAAGTGGCATTAATAGGCGGTAAAAGGATGTGAAATTAGATGTATATGATGTTAACATGTTAATTATTGTATATAAGGTGGAAATTGACTCTTATAAGGTGCAAAGTGACTCTAATATGGTGAAAAGTGACTTACATGTTTGATTAGAACCAAAATATGGAACAAAATTGACCTGTATTAAAGTGGAATTAAGAGGTGGTAAAAGGATGTCAATTCGGATGTATATGATGTTAACATGTTAATTGTATAAATATATGGTGGAAAGTGACTCATATAGGGTGCAAAATGACCCTAATATGGTGAAAATTGACTTACATGGTTAATTATAACCAAAATGTGGACCGAAATTGACTTGTATCAATGTGGCACTAAGAGGTGGTCAAAGGATTTCTAATTGAATGTATATGATGTTAACATGTTAATTGTACAAATATATGATGGCAAGTGACTCTTTTAAGGTGCAAAGTGACTCTAATATGGTGATAAGTCACTTACATGCTTGATTAGAGCCAAAATGTGGCCCAAAATTGACTTGTAGGAAAGGGGTACCAAAAGGTGGTTAAAGGATGTTTGATTGCATGTACATGATGTTAACATGTTAATTGTATCAATATATGGGGAAAGTGACTCTTATAGGGTGCAAAGTGACTCTAATATGGTGAAAAGTGACTTATATGGTTGATTAGTGCCAAAATGTGGAATAAAATTAACTTGTATGAAAGTGGCATTAATAGGTGGTAAAAGAATGTCAAATTGGATGTATATGATGTTAACATGTTAATTGTTGTATATATGATGGAAAGTAACTCTTATAGGGTGCAAAGTGACTCTAATATGGTGAAAAGTGACTTACATGGTTGATTAGAACCAAAATGTGGAACAAAATTGACCTGTATGACAGTGGAACTAATAGATGGTAAAAGGATGTCAATTCGGATGTATATGATGTTAACATGTTAATTTTAGAAATATATGGCGGAAAGTGACTCATATAGGGTGCAAAATGACCCTCATATGGTGAAAAGTGACTTACATGGTTAATTAGAACCAAAATGTGGACCAAAATTGACCTGTATGAAGGTGGCACTAAGAGGTGGTAAAAGGATTTCTTATTGGATTTATATGATGTTAACATGTTAATTGTACCAATATTTGATGGCAAGTGACTCTTATAAGGTGCAAAGTGACTCTAATATGGTCATAAGTCACTTACATGATTGATTAGAGCCAAAATGTGGCCCAAAATTGACTTGTAGGAAAGGGGTACCAAAAGGTGGTTAAAGGATGTTTAATTGCATGTACATGATGTTAACATGTTAATTGTATCAATATATGGGAAAAGTGACTTTTATAGGGTGCAAAGTGACTCTAATATGGTGAAAAGTGACTTATATGGTTGATTAGAGCCAAAATGTGGAATAAAATTAACTTGTATGAAAGTGGCATTAATAGGTGGTAAAAGAATGTCAAATTGGATGTATATGATGTTAACATGTTAATTGTTGTATATATGGTGGAAAGTGACTCTTATAGGGTGCAAAGTGACTCTAATATGGTGAAAAGTGACTTACATGGTTGATTAGAACCAAAATGTGGAACAAAATTGACCTGTATGACAGTGGAACTAATAGATGGTAAAAGGATGTCAATTCGGATGTATATGATGTTAACATGTTAATTGTAGAATAATATGGCGGAAAGTGACTCATATAGGGTGCAAAATGACCCTAATATGGTGAAAAGTGACTTACATGGTTAATTAGAACCAAAATGTGGACCAAAATTGACTTGTATTAATGTGGCACTAAGAGGTGGTTAAAGGATTTCTTATTGGATGTATATGATGTTAACATTTTAATTGTACCAATATTTGATGGCAAATGACTCTTATAAGGTGCAAAGTGACTCTAATATGGTGATAAGTCACTTACATGATTGATTAGAGCCAAAATGTGGCCCAAAATTGACTTGTAGAAAAGGGGTACCAAAAGGTGGTTAAAGGATGTTTAATTGCATGTACATGATGTTAACATGTTAATTGTATCAATATATGGGGAAAGTGACTCTTATAGGGTGCAAAGTGACTCTAATATGGTGAAAAGTGACTTACATGGTTGATTAGAGCCAAAATATGGTACAAAATTAACTTGTATGAAAGTGGCATTAATAGGTGGTAAAAGGATATGAAATTGGATTTATATGATGTTAACATGTTAATTGTTGTATATATGGTGGAAAGTGACTCTTATAAGGTGCAAAGTGACTCTAATATGGTGAAAAAAGACTTACATGGTTGATTAGAACCAAAATGTGGAACAAAATTGACCTGTACGAAAGTGGAATTAAGAGGTGGTAAAAGGATGTCAATTCGGATGTATATGATGTTAACATGTTAATTGTATAAATATATGGTGGAAAGTGACTCATATAGGGTGCAAAATGATCCTAATATGGTGAAAAGTGACTTACATGGTTAATTATAACCAAAATTTGGACCAAAATTGATTTGTATGAATGTAGCACTAAGAGGTGGTAAAAGGATTTCTAATTGGTTGTATATGATGTTAACATGTTAATTGTAACAATATATGATGGCAAGTGACTCTTATAAGGTGCAAAGTGACTCTAATATGGTGATAAGTCACTTACATGATTGATTAGAGCCAAAATGTGGCCCAAAATGAACTTGTAGCAAAGGGGTACCAAAAGGTGGTTAAAGGATGTTTAATTGCATGTACATGATGTTAACATGTTAATTGTATCAATATATGGGGAAAGTGACTCTTATAGGGTGGAAAGTGACTCTAATATGGTGAATAGTGACTTATATGGTTGATTAAAGCCAAAATGTGGAATAAAATTAACTGGTATGAAAGTGGCATTAATAGGTGGTAAAAGAATGTCAAATTGAATGTATATGATGTTAACATGTTAATTGTTTGTATATGGTGGAAAGTGACTCTTATAGGGTGCAAAGTGACTCTAATATGGTGAAAAGTGACTTACATGGTTGATTAGAACCAAAATGTGGAACAAAATTGACCTGTATGAAAGTGGAACTAATAGATGGTAAAAGGATGTCAATTCGGATGTATAAGATGTTATCATGTTAATTGTACAAATATATGGTGGAAAGTGACTCATATAGGGTGCAAAATGACCCTAATATGGTGAAAAGTGACTTACATGGTTAATTAGAACCAAAATGTGGACAAAAATTGACTTGTATGAATGTGGCACTAAGAGGTGGTTAAAGGATTTCTTATTGGATGTATATGATGTTAACATGTTAATTGTACCAATATTTGATGGCTAGTGACTCTTATAAGGTGCAAAGTGACTCTAATATGGTGATAAGTCACTTACATGATTGATTAGAGCCAAAATGTGGCCCAAAATTGATTTGTAGAAAAGGGGTACCAAAAGGTGGTTAAAGGATGTTTAATTGCATGTACATGATGTTAACATGTTAATTGTATCAATATATGAGGAAAGTGACTCTTATAGGGTGCAAAGTGACTCTAATATGGTGAAAAGTGACTTACATGGTTGATTAGAGCCAAAATGTGGTACAAAATTAACTTGTATGAAAGTGGCATTAATAGGTGCTAAAAGGATGTGAAATTGGATTTATATGATGTTAACATGTTAATTGTTGTATATATGGTGGAAAGTGACTCTTATAAGGTGCAAAGTGACTCTAATATGGTGAAAAATGACTTACATGTTTGATTAGAACCAAAATGTGGAACAAAATTGACCTGTATGAAACTGGAATTAAGAGGTGGTAAAAGGATGTCAAATCGGATGTATATAATGTTAACATGATAATTGTACAAATATATGGTGGAAAGTGACTCATATATGGTGCAAAATGACTCTAACATGGTGAAAAGTGACTTACATGGTTAATTAGAACCAAAATGTAGACCGAAATTGAATTGTATGAATGTGGCACTAAGAAGTTGTGAAAGGATTTCTAATTGCATGTAAATGATGTTAACATGTTAATTGTACCAATATATGATGGCAAGTGACTCTTATAAGGTGCAAATTGACAATAATATGGTGAGAAGTCACTTACATGATTGATTAGTGCCAAAATGTGGCCCAAAATTGAATTGTAGGAAAGGGGGTACCAAGAGGTGGTTAAAGAATGTCTAGTTGCATGTACATGATGTTAAAATGTTAATTGTATCAATATATGGTGGCAAGTGACTCTTACAGGGTTCAAAGTGACTCTAATATGGTGAAAAATGACATACATGGTTTATTAGAGCCAAAATATGGTAAAAAATTAACTTGTATGAAAGTGGCATTAATAGGCGGTCAAAGGATGTGAAATTGGATGTATATGATGTTAACATGTTAATTATTGTATATAGGGTGGAAAGTGACTCTTATAAGGTGCAAAGTGACTCTAATATGGTGAAAAGTGACTTACATGTTTGACTAGAACCAAAATGTGGAACAAAATTGACCTGTATTAAAGTGGAATTAAGAGGTGGTAAAAGGATGTCAATTCGGATGTATATGATGTTAACATGTTAATTGTATAAATATATGGTGGAAAGTGACTCATATAGGGTGCAAAATGACCCTAATATGGTGAAAATTGACTTACATGGTTAATTATAACCAAAATGTGGACCAAAATTGACTTGTATCAATGTGGCACTAAGAGGTGGTCAAAGGATTTCTAATTGAATGTATATGATGTTAACATGTTAATTGTACCAATATATGATGGCAAGTGACTCTTATAAGGTGCAAAGTGACTCTAATATGGTCATAAGTCACTTATATGATTGATTAGAGCCAAAATGTGGCCCAAAATTGACTTGTAGGAAAGGGGTACCAAAAGGTGGTTAAAGGATGTTTAATTGCATGTACATGATGTTAACATGTTAATTGTATCAATATATGGGGAAAGTGACTCTTATAGGGTGCAAAGTGACTCTAATATGGTGAAAAGTGACTTATATGGTTGATTAGAGCCAAAATGTGGAATAAAATTAACTTGTATGAAAGTGACATTAATAGGTGGTAAAAGAATGCCAAATTGGATGTATATGATGTTAACATGTTAATTGTTGTATATATGGTGGAAAGTGACTCTTATAGGGTGCAAAGTGACTCTAATATGGTGAAAAGTGACTTACATGGTTGATTAGAACCAAAATGTGGAACAAAATTGACCTGTATGACAGTGGCACTAATAGATGGTAAAAGGATGTCAATTCGGATGTATATGATGTTAACATTTTAATTGTAGAAATATATGGCGGAAAGTGACTCATATAGGGTGCAAAATGACCCTAATATGGTGAAAAGTGACTTACATGGTTAATTAGAACCAAAATGTGGACCAAAATTGACTTGTATTAATGTGGCACTAAGAGGTGGTTAAAGGATTTCTTATTGGATGTATATGATGTTAACATTTTAATTGTACCAATATTTGATGGCAAATGACTCTTATAAGGTGCAAAGTGACTCTAATATGGTGATAAGTCACTTACATGATTGATTAGAGCCAAAATGTGGCCCAAAATTGACTTGTAGAAAAGGGGTACCAAAAGGTGGTTAAAGGATGTTTAATTGCATGTACATGATGTTAACATGTTAATTGTATCAATATATGGGGAAAGTGACTCTTATAGGGTGCAAAGTGACTCTAATATGGTGAAAAGTGACTTACATGGTTGATTAGAGCCAAAATATGGTACAAAATTAACTTGTATGAAAGTGTCATTAATAGGTGGTAAAAGGATGTGAAATTGGATTTATATGATGTTAACATGTTAATTGTTGTATATATGGTGGAAAGTGACTCTTATAAGGTGCAAAGTGACTCTAATATGGTGAAAAAAGACTTACATGGTTGATTAGAACCAAAATGTGGAACAAAATTGACCTGTACGAAAGTGGAATTAAGAGGTGGTACAAGGATGTCAATTCAGATGTATATGATGTTAACATGTTAATTGTATAAATATATGGTGGAAAGTGACTCATATAGGGTGCAAAATGATCCTAATATGGTGAAAAGTGACTTACATGGTTAATTATAACCAAAATTTGGACCAAAATTGATTTGTATGAATGTAGACTAAGAGGTGGTAAAAGGATTTCTAATTGGTTGTATATGATGTTAACATGTTAATTGTAACAATATATGATGGCAAGTGACTCTTATAAGGTGCAAAGTGACTCTAATATGGTGATAAGTCACTTACATGATTGATTAGAGCCAAAATGTGGCCCAAAATGAACTTGTAGCAAAGGGGTACCAAAAGGTGGTTAAAGGATGTTTAATTGCATGTACATGATGTTAACATGTTAATTGTATCAATATATGGGGAAAGTGACTCTTATAGGGTGGAAAGTGACTCTAATATGGTGAATAGTGATTTATATGGTTGATTAAAGCCAAAATGTGGAATAAAATTAACTGGTATGAAAGTGGCATTAATAGGTGGTAAAAGAATGTCAAATTGAATGTATATGATGTTAACATGTTAATTGTTTGTATATGGTGGAAAGTGACTCTTATAGGGTGCAAAGTGACTCTAATATGGTGAAAAGTGACTTACATGGTTGATTAGAACCAAAATGTGGAACAAAATTGACCTGTATGAAAGTGGAACTAATAGATGGTAAAAGGATGTCAATTCGGATGTATATGATGTTAACATGTTAATTGTACAAACATATGGTGGAAAGTGACTCATATAGGGTGCAAAATGACCCTAATATGGTGAAAAGTGACTTACATGGTTAATTAGAACCAAAATGTGGACCAAAATTGACTTGTATGAATGTGGCACTAAGAGGTGGTTAAAGGATTTCTTATTGGATGTATATGATGTTAACATGTTAATTGTACCAATATTTGATGGCAAGTGACTCTTATAAGGTGCAAAGTGACTCTAATATCGTGATAAATCACTTACATGATTGATTAGAGCCAAAAGGTGGCCCAAAATTGACTTGTAGAAAAGGGGTACCAAAAGGTGGTTAAAGGATGTTTAATTGCATGTACATGATGTTAACATGTTAATTGTATCAATATATGGGGAAAGTGACTCTTATAAGGTGCAGAGTGACTCTAATATGGTGAAAAGTGACTTACATGGTTGATTAGAGCCAAAATATGGTACAAAATTAACTTGAATGAAAGTGGAATTAATAGGTGGTAAAAGGATGTAAAATTGGATTTACATGATGTTAACATGTTAATTATTGTATATATGGTGGAAAGTGACTCTTATAAGGTGCAAAGTGACTCTAATATGGTGAAAAGTGACTTACATGGTTGATTAGAACCAAAATGTGGAACAAAATTGACCTGTATGAAAGTGGAACTAATAGATGGTAAAAGGATGTCAATTCAGATGTATATGATGTTAACATGTTAATTGTACTAATATATGGTGGAAAGTGACTCATATAGGGTGCAAAATGACCCTAATATGGTGAAAAGTGACTTACATGGTTAATTAGAACCAAAATGTGGACGAAAATTGACTTGTATGAATATGGCACTAAGAGGTGGTAAAAGGATTTCTTATTGGATGTATATGATGTTAACATGTTAATTGTACCAATATTTGATGGCAAGTGACTCTTATAAGGTGCAAAGTGACTCTAATATGGTGATAAGTCACTTACATGATTGATTAGAGCCAAAATGTGGCCCAAAATTGACTTGTAGAAAAGGGCTACCAAAAGGTGGTTAAAGGATGTTTAATTGCATGTACATGATGTTAACATGTTAATTGTATCAATATATGAGGAAAGTGACTCTTATAGGGTGCGAAGTGACTCTAATATGGTGAAAAGTGACTTACATGGTTGATTAGAGCCAAAATGTGGTACAAAATTAACTTGTATGAAAGTGGCATTAATAGGTGGTAAAAGGATGTGAAATTGGATTTATATGATGTTAACATGTTAATTGTTGTATATATGGTGGAAAGTGACTTTTATAAGGTGCAAAGTGACTCTAATATGGTGAAAAGTGACTTACATGTTTGATTAGAACCAAAATGTGGAAAAAAATTGACCTGTATTAAAGTGGAATTAAGAGGTGGTAAAAGGATGTCAATTCGGATGTATATGATGTTAACATGTTAATTGTAGAAATATATGGTGGAAAGTGACTCATATATGGTGCAAAATGACTCTAACATGGTGAAAAGTGACTTACATGGTTAATTAGAACCAAAATGTAGACCGAAATTGAATTGTATGAATGTGGCACTAAGAAGTTGTGAAAGGATTTCTAATTGCATGTAAATGATGTTAACATGTTAATTGTACCAATATATGATGGCAAGTGACTCCTATAAGGTGCAAATTGACAATAATATGGTGATAAGTCTCTTACATGATTGATTAGTGCCAAAATGTGGCCCAAAATTGAATTGTAGGAAAGGGGGTACCAAGAGGTGGTTAAAGAATGTCTAGTTGCATGTACATGATGTTAAAATGTTAATTGTGTCAATATATGGTGGCAAGTGACTCTTACAGGGTTCAAAGTGACTCTAATATGGTGAAAAATGACATACATGGTTTATTAGAGCCAAAATATGGTAAAAAATTAACTTGTATGAAAGTGGCATTAATAGGCGGTAAAAGGATGTAAAATTAGATGTATATGATGTTAACATGTTAATTATTGTATATAGGGTGGAAAGTGACTCTTATAAGGTGCAAAGTGACTCTAATATGGTGAAAAGTGACTTACATGTTTGATTAGAACCAAAATGTGGAACAAAATTGACCTGTATTAAAGTGGAATTAAGAGGTGGTAAAAGGATGTCAATTCGGATGTATATGATGTTAACATGTTAATTGTAGAAATATATGGCGGAAAGTGACTCATATAGGGTGCAAAATGACCCTAATATGGTGAAAAGTGACTTACATGGTTAATTAGAACCAAAATGTGGACCAAAATTGACTTGTATGAATGTGGCACTAAGAGGTGGTTAAAGGATTTCTTATTGGATGTATATGATGTTAACATTTTAATTGTACCAATATTTGATGGCAAGTGACTCTTATAAGGTGCAAAGTGACTCTAATATGGTGATAAGTCACTTACATGATTGATTAGAGCCAAAATGTGGCCCAAAATTGACTTGTAGAAAAGGGGTACCAAAAGGTGGTTAAAGGATGTTTAATTGCATGTACATGATGTTAACATGTTAATTGTATCAATATATGGGGAAAGTGACTCTTATAGGGTGCAAAGTGACTCTAATATGGTGAAAAGTGACTTACATGGTTGATTAGAGCCAAAATGTGGTACAAAATTAACTTGTATGAAAGTGGCATTAATAGGTGGTAAAAGGATGTGAAATTGGATTTATATGATGTTAACATGTTAATTGTTGTATATATGGTGGAAAGTGACTCTTATAAGGTGCAAAGTGACTCTAATATGGTGAAAAGTGACTTACATGGTTGATTAGAACCAAAATGTGGAACAAAATTGACCTGTACGAAAGTGGAATTAAGAGGTGGTAAAAGGATGTCAATTCGGATGTATATGATGTTAACATGTTAATTGTATAAATATATGGTGGAAAGTGACTCATATAGGGTGCAAAATGACCCTAATATGGTGAAAAGTGACTTACATGGTTAATTATAACCAAAATTTGGACCAAAATTGATTTGTATGAATGTAGCACTAAGAGGTGGTAAAAGGATTTCTAATTGGTTGTATATGATGTTAACATGTTAATTGTAACAATATATGATGGCAAGTGACTCTTATAAGGTGCAAAGTGACTCTAATATGGTGATAAGTCACTTACATGATTGATTAGAGCAAAATGTGGCCCAAAATGAACTTGTAGCAAAGGGGTAACAAAAGGTGGTTAAAGGATGTTTAATTGCATGTACATGATGTTAACATGTTAATTGTATCAATATATGGGGAAAGTGACTCTTATAGGGTGGAAAGTGACTCTAATATGGTGAATAGTGATTTATATGGTTGATTAAAGCCAAAATGTGGAATAAAATTAACTGGTATGAAAGTGGCATTAATAGGTGGTAAAAGAATGTCAAATTGGATGTATATGATGTTAACATGTTAATTGTTGTATATATGGTGGAAAGTGACTCTTATAGGGTGCAAAGTGACTCTAATATGGTGAAAAGTGACTTCCATGGTTGATCAAAACCAAAATGTGGAACAAAATTGACCTGTATGAAAGTGGAACTAATAGATGGTAAAAGGATGTCAATTCGGATGTATATGATGTTAACATGTTAATTGTACAAACATATGGTGGAAAGTGACTCATATAGGGTGCAAAATGACCCTAATATGGTGAATAGTGACTTACATGGTTAATTAGAACCAAAATGTGGACCAAAATTGACTTGTATGAATGTGGCACTAAGAGGTGGTTAAAGGATTTCTTATTGGATGTATATGATGTTAACATGTTAATTGTACCAATATTTGATGGCTAGTGACTCTTATAAGGTGCAAAGTGACTCTAATATCGTGATAAATCACATACATGATTGATTAGAGCCAAAATGTGGCCCAAAATTGACTTATAGAAAAGGGGTACCAAAAGGTGGTTAAAGGATGTTTAATTGCATGTACATGATGTTAACATGTTAATTGTATCAATATATGGGGAAAGTGACTCTTATAGGGTGCAGAGTGACTCTAATATGGTGAAAAGTGACTTACATGGTTGATTAGAGCCAAAATATGGTACAAAATTAACTTGAATGAAAGTGGAATTAATAGGTGGTAAAAGGATGTAAAATTAGATGTATATGATGTTAACATGTTAATTATTGTATATAGGGTGGAAAGTGACTCTTATAAGGTGCAAAGTGACTCTAATATGGTGAAAAGTGACTTACATGTTTGATTAGAACCAAAATGTGGAACAAAATTGACCTGTATTAAAGTGGAATTAAGAGGTGGTAAAAGGATGTCAATTCGGATGTATATGATGTTAACATGTTAATTGTATAAATATATGGTGGAAAGTGACTCATATAGGGTGCAAAATGACCCTAATATGGTGAAAATTGACTTACATGGTTAATTATAACCAAAATGTGGACCAAAATTGACTTGTATCAATGTGGCACTAAGAGGTGGTCAAAGGATTTCTAATTGAATGTATATGATGTTAACATGTTAATTGTACCAATATATGATGAAAAGTGACTCTTATAAGGTGCAAAGTGACTCTAATATGGTGATAAGTCACTTACATGATTGATTAGAGCCAAAATGTGGCCCAAAATTGACTTGTAGGAAAGGGGTACCAAAAGGTGGTTAAAGGATGTTTAATTGCATGTACATGATGTTAACATGTTAATTGTATCAATATATGGGGAAAGTGACTCTTATAGGGTGCATAGTGACTCTAATATGGTGAAAAGTGAGTTACATGGTTGATTATAGCTAAAATATGGTATAAAATTAACTTGTATGAAAGTGACATTAATAGGTGGTAAAAGGATGTGAAATTGGATTTATATGATGTTGACATGTTAATTATTGTATATATGGTGGAAAGTGACTCTTATAAGGTGCAAAGTGACTCTAATATGGTGAAAAGTGACTTACATTTTTGATTAGAACCAAAATGTGGAACAAAATTGACCTGTATGAAACTGGAATCAGGAGGTGGTAAAATGATGTCAAATCGGATGTATATAATGTTAACATGATAATTGTACAAATATATGGTGGAAAGTGACTCATATATGGTGCAAAATGACTCTAACATGGTGAAAAGTGACTTACATGGTTAATTAGAACCAAAATGTAGACCGAAATTGAATTGTATGAATGTGGCACTAAGAAGTTGTGAAAGGATTTCTAATTGCGTGTACATGATGTTAACATGTTAATTGTACCAATATATGATGGCAAATGACTCTTATAAGGTGCAAATTGACTATAATATGGTGAGAAGTCACTTACATGATTGATTAGTGCCAAAATGTGGCCCAAAATTGAATTGTAGGAAAGGGGGTACCAAGAGGTGGTTAAAGAATGTCTAGTTGCATGTACATGATGTTAACATATTAATTATATAAATATATGGTGGAAAGTGACTCATATAGGGTGCAAAATGATCCTAATATGGTGAAATGTGACTTACATGGTTAATTAGAACCAAAATGTGGACCACAATTGATTTGTATGAATGTGGCATTAAGAGGTGGTAAAAGGATTTCTAATTGAATGTATATGAGGTTAACATGTTAACTGTACCAATATATATGATGGCAAGTGAATCTTATAAGGTGCAAAGTGACTCTAATATGGTGATAAGTCACTTACATGATTGATTAGAGCCAAAATGTGGCCAAAAATTGACTTGTAGGAAAGGGGTACCAAAAGGTGGTTAAAGCATGTGTAATTGCATGTACATGATGTTAACATGTTAATTGTATCAATATATGGGGAAAGTGACTCTTATAGGGTGCAAAGTGACTCTAATATGGTGAAAAGTGACTTACATGGTTGATTAGAGCCAAAATGTGGTACAAAATTAACTTGTATGAAAGTGGCATAAATAGGCGGCAAAAGGATGTGAAATTGGATTTATATGATGTTAACATGTTAATTGTTGTATATATGGTGGAAAGTGACTATTATATGGTGCAAGGTGACTCTAATATGGTGAAAAGTGACTTACATGGTTGATTAGAACCAAAATATGGAACAAAATTGACCTGTATGAAAATGGAATTAAGAGGTGGTAAAAGGATGTCAATTCATATGTATATCATGTTAACATGTTAATTGTATAAATATATGGTGGAAAGTGACTCATATAGGGTGCAAAATGACTCTAATATGGTGAAAAGTGACTTACATGGTTAATTAGAACCAGAATGTGGACCAAAATTGATATGTATGAATGTGGCACAAAGAGGTGGTAAAAGGATTTCAAATTGCATGTACATGATGTTAACATATTAATTGTACCAATAGATGATGGCAAGGGACTCTTATAAGGTGCAAAGTAACTCTAATATGGTGAGAAATCACTTACATGATTGATTAGAGCCAAAATATGGCCCAAAATTGACTTTTGGAAAGGGTACCAAGAGGTGGTTAAAGAATGTCTAATTACATGTACATCATGTTAACATCTTAACTGTATCAATATATGGTGGCAAGTGACTCTTATAGGGTGCAAAGTGACTTTAATATGGTGAAAAGTGACTTACATGGTGGATTAGAGCCAAAATATGGTAAAAAATTAAGTTGTATGAAAGTGGCATTAATAGATGGTAAAAGGATGTGAAATTGGATGTATATTATGTTAACATGTTAATTGTTGTTTATGTGGTGGAAAGTGACTCTTATAAGGTTGAAAGTGACTCTAATATGGTGAAAAGTGACTTATAAGTTTGATTAGAACCATAATGTGGAACAAAATTGACCTGTATGAAAGTGGAATTAAGAGGTGGTAAAGGATGTCATTTCGGATGTATATGATGTTAACATCTTAATTATATAAATATATGGTGGAAAGTGACTCATATAGGGTGCAAAATGACCCTAATATGGTGAAAAGTGACTTACATGGTTAATTAGAACCAAAATGTGGATCAAAATTGACTTGTATGAATTTGGCACTAAGAGGTGGTAAAAGGATTTTTAATTGGATGTATATGATGTTAACATGTTAATTGTAGCAATATATGATGGCAAGTGACTCTTATAAGGTGCAAAGCGACTCTAATATGGTGATAAGTCACTTACATGATTGATTAGAGCCAAAATATGGCCCAAAATTGACTTGTAGGAAAGGGGTATCAAAAGGTGGTTAAAGGATGTATAATTGCATGTACATGATGTTAACATATCAATTGTATCAATATATGGGGAAAGTGACTCTTATAGGGTGCAATGTGACTCTAATATGGTGAAAAGTGACTTACATGGTTGATTAGAGCTAAAATATGGTACAAAATTAAGTTGTATGAAAGTGGCATTAATAGATGGTAAAAGGATGTGAAATTGGATGTATATTATGTTAACATGTTAATTGTTTATATGTGGTGGAAAGTGACTGTTATAAGGTGCAAAGTGACTCTAATATGGTGAAAAGTGACTTACATGGTTGATTAGAACCAAAATGTAGAACAAAATTGACCTGTATGAAAGTGGAAATAATAGATGGTAAAAGGATGTCAATTCGGATGTGTACGATGTTAACATGTTAATTGTACAAATATATGGTGGAAAGTGACTCATATAGGGTGCAAAATGACTCTAATATGGTGAAAAGTGACTTACATGGTTAATTAGAACCAAAATATGGACCAAAAATTGACTTGTATGAATGTGGCACTAAGAGGTGGTAAAAGGATTTCTAATTGGATGTATATGATGTTAACATGTTAATTGTTCCAATATATGATGGCAAGTGACTCTTATAAGGTGCAAAGTGACTCTAATATGGTGATAAGTCACTTACATGATTGATTAGAGCTAAAATGGCGACCAAAATTGACTTTTAGGAAAGGGGTACCAAGAGGTGGTTAAAGGATGTCTAATTGCATGTACATGATGTTAACATGTTAATTGTATCAATATATGGTGGCAAGTGACTCTTATAGGGTGCAAAGTGACTCTAATATGGTGAAAAGTGACTTACACGGTTGATTAGAGCCAAAATGTGGTACAAAATTAACTTGTATGAAAGTGGTATTAATAGGTAGTAAAAGAATGTGAAATTGGATGTATATGATGTTAACATGTTAATTGTTGTATATATGTTGGAAAGTGACTCTTATAAGGTGTAAAGTGACTCTAATAAGGTAAAAAGTGACTCACATGGTTGATTAGAACCAAAATGTGGAACAAAATTGACCTGTATGAAAGTGGAATTAAGAGGTGGTAAAAGGATGTCAATTCATATGTATATAATGTTAACATGTTAATTGTATAAATATATGGTGGAAAGTGACTCATATAGGGTGCAAAATGACTCTAATATGGTGAAAAGTGACTTACATGGTTAATTAGAACCAGAATGTGTACCAAAATTGATATGTATGAATGTGGCACTAAGAAGTGGTAAAAGGATTTCAAATTGCATGTACATGATGTTAACATATTAATTGTACCAATAGATGATGCAAGGGACTCTTATAAGGTGCAAAATAACTCTAATATGGTGAGAAATCACTTACATGATTGATTAGAGCCAAAATGTGGCCCAAAATTGACTTTTGGAAAGGGGTACCAAGAGGTGGTTAAAGAACGTCTAATTACATGTACATCATGTTAACATCTTAATCGTATCAATATATGGTGGCAAGTGACTCTTATAGGGTGCAAAGTGACTCTAATATGGTGAAAAGTGACTTACATGGTTGATTAGAGCCAAAATATGGTACAAAATTAAGTTGTATGAAAGTGGCATTAATAGATGGTAAAAGGATGTGAAATTGGATGTATATTATGTTAACATGTTAATTGTTGTGTATGTGGTGGAAAGTGACTCTTATAAGGTTGAAAGTGACTCTAATATGGTGAAAAGTGACTTATAAGTTTGATTAAAACCATAATGTGGAACAAAATTGACTTGTATGAAAGTGGAATTAAGAGGTGGTAAAGGATGTCATTTCGGATGTATATGATGTTAACATGTTAATTATATAAATATATGGTGGAAAATGACTCATATAGGGTGCAAAATGACCCTAATATGGTGAAAAGTGACTTACATGGTTAATTAGAACCAAAATGTGGATCAAAATTGACTTGTATGAATGTGGCACTAAGAGGTGGTAAAAGGATTTCTAATTGGATGTATATGATGTTAACATGTTAATTGTAGCAATATATGATGGCAAGTGACTCTTATAAGGTGCAAAGCGACTCTAATATGGTGATAAGTCACTTACATGATTGATTAGAGCCAAAATTTGGCCCAAAATTGACTTGTAGGAAAGGGGTATCAAAAGGTGGTTAAAGGATGTTTAATTGCATGTACATGATGTTAACATGTCAATTGTATCAATATATGGGGAAAGTGACTCTTATAGGGTGCAATGTGACTCTAATATGGTGAAAAGTGACTTACATGGTTGATTAGAGCTAAAATATGGTACAAAATTAAGTTGTATGAAAGTGGCATTAATAGATGGTAAAAGGATGTGAAATTAGATGTATATTATGTTAACATGTTAATTGTTTATATGTGGTGGAAAGTGACTCTTATAAGGTGCAAAGTGACTCTAATATGGTGAAAAGTGACTTACATGGTTGATTAGAACCAAAATGTGGAACAAAATTGACCTGTATGAAAGTGGAAATAATAGATGGTAAAAGGATGTCAATTCGGATGTGTATGATGTTAACATGTTAATTGTACAAATATATGGTGGAAAGTGACTCATATAGGGTGCAAAATGACTCTAATATGGTGAAAAGTGACTTACATGGTTAATTAGAACCAAAATGTGGACCAAAAATTGACTTGTATGAATGTGGCACTAAGAGGTGGTAAAAGGATTTCTAATTGGATGTATATGATGTTAACATGTTAATTGTACCAATATATGATGGCAAGTGACTCTTATAAGGTGCAAAGTGACTCTAATATGGTGATAAGTCACTTACATGATTGATTAGAGCTAAAATGGCGACCAAAATTGACTTTTAGGAAAGGGGTACCAACAGGTGGTTAAAGGATATCTAATTGCATGTACATGATGTTAACATGTTAATTGTATCAATATATGGTGGCAAGTGACTCTTATAGGGTGCAAAGTGACTCTAATATGGTGAAAAGTGACTTACACGGTTGATTAGAGCCAAAATGTGGTACAAAATTAACTTGTATGAAAGTGGTATTAATAGGTAGTAAAAGGATGTGAAATTGGATGTATATGATGTTAACAAGTTAATTGTTGTATATATGGTGGAAAGTGACTCTTATAAGGTGTAAAGTGACTCTAATATGGTGAAAAGTGACTCACATGGTTGATTAGAACCAAAATGTGGAACAAAATTGACCTGTATGAAAGTGGAATTAAGAGGTGGTAAAAGGATGTCAAGTCAGATGTATATGATGTTAAAATGTTAATTGTATAAATATATGGTGGAAAGTGACTCATATAGGGTGTAAAATGTCTATAATATGGTGAAAAGTGACTTACATGGTTGATTAGAGCCAAAATGTGGTACAAAATTAACTTGTATGAAAGTGGCATTAATAGGTGGTAAAAGGATGTCAAATTGGATGTATATGATGTTAACATGTTAATTGTTGTATATATGGTGGAAATGACTCTTATAAGGTGCAAAGTGACTCTAATATGGTGAAAAGTGACTTACATGTTTGATTAGAACCAAAATGTGGAACAAAATTGACCTGTATGAAAGTGGAATTAAGAGGGGGTAAAAGGATGTCAATCCGGATGTATATGATGTTAACATGTTAATTGTATAAATATATGGTGGAAAGTGACTCATATAGGGTGCAAAATGACCCTAATATTGTGAAAAGTGACTTACATGGTTAATTAGAACCAAAATGTGGACCAAAATTGATTTGTATAAATGTGGCACTAAGAGGTGGTAAAAGGATTTCTAATTGGATGTATATGAGGTTAACATGTTAACTGTACCAATATATTATGGCAAGTGACTCTTATAAGGAGCAGAGTGACTCTAATATGGTGATAAGTCACTTACATGATTGATTAGAGCCAAAATGTGGCCCAAAATTGACTTGTAGGAAAGGGGTACCAAAAGGTGGTTAAGGCATGTGTAATTGCATGTACATGATGTTAACCTGTTAATTGTATCAATATATGGGGAAAGTGACTCTTATAGGTTGCAAAGTGACTCTAATATGGTGAAAAGTGACTTACATGGTTGATTAGAGCCAAAATGTGGTACAAAATTAACTTGTATGAAAGTGGCATAAATAGGCGGCAAAAGGATGTGAAATTGGATTTATATGATGTTAACATGTTAATTGTTGTATATATGGTGGAAAGTGACTCTTATAAGGTGCAAGGTGACTCTAATATGGCGAAAAATGACTTACATGGTTGATTAGAACCAAAATATGGAACAAAATTGACCTGTATGAAAATGGAATTAAGAGGTGGTAAAAGGATGTCAATTCATATGTATATCATGTTAACATGTTAATTGTATAAATATATGGTGGAAAGTGACTCATATAGTGTGCAAAATGACTCTAATATGGTGAAAAGTGACTTACATGGTTAATTAGAACCAGAATGTGGACCAAAATTGATATGTATGAATGTGGCACTAAGAGGTGGTAAAAGGATTTCAAATTGCATGTACATGATGTTAACATATTAATTGTACCAATAGATGATGGCAAGGGACTCTTATAAGGTGCAAAGTAACTTTAATATGGTGAGAAATCACTTACATGATTGATTAGAGCCAAAATGTGGCCCAAAATTGACTTGTAGTAAAGGGGTACCAAGAGGTGGTTAAAGAATGTCTAATTACATGTACATGATGTTAACATCTTAATTGTATCAATATATGGTGGCAAGTGACTCTTATAGGGTGCAAACTGACTCTAATATGGTGAAAAGTGACTTACATGGTTAATTAGAACCAGAATGTGGACCAAAATTGATATATATGAATGTGGCACTAAAAAGTGGTAAAAGGATTTCTAATTGCATGCACATGATGTTAACATGTTAATTATACCAATAGATGATGGCAAGGGACTCTTATAAGGTGCAAAGTAACTCTAATATGGTGAGAAATCACTTACATGATTGATTAGAGCCAAAATGTGGCCCAAAATTGACTTGTAGGAAAGGGGTACCAAGAGGTGGTTAAAGAATGTCTAATTGCATGTACATGATGTTAACATCTTAATTGTATCAATATATGGTGGAAAGGGACTCTTATATGGTGCAAAGTGACTTTAATATGGTGAAAAGTGACTTACAAGTTTGATTAGAACCAAAATGTGGAACAAAATTGACCTGTATGAAAGTGGAATTAAGAGGTGGTAAAAGGATGTCAATTCGGATGTATATGATGTTAACATGTTAATTACATAAATATATGGTAGAAAGTGACATATAGGGTGCAAAATGACCCTAATATGGTGAAAAGTGACTTACATGGTTAATTAGAACCAAAATGTGGACCAAAAATTGACTTTTGTGAATGTGGCTCTAAGAGGTGGTAAAAGGATTTCTAATTGGATGTATATGATGTTAACATGTTAATTGTACCAATATATGATGGAAAGTGATTCTTATAAGGTGCAAAGTGACTCTAATATGGTGATAAGTCACTTACATGATTGATTAAAGCTAAAATGGGGACCAAAATTGACTTTTAGGAAAGGGGTACCAAGAGGTGGTTAAAGGATGTCTAATTGCATGTACATGATGTTAACATGTTAATTGTATCAATATATGGTGGCAAGTGACTCTTATAGGGTGTAAAGTGACTCTAATATGGTGAAAAGTGACTTTACATGGTTGATTAGAGCCAAAATGTGGTACAAAATTAACTTGTATGAAAGTGGTATTAATAGGTGGTAAAAGGATGTGAAATTGGATGTATATGATGTTAACATATTAATTGTTGTATATATGGTGGAAAGTGACTCTTATAAGGTGCAAAGTGACTCTAATATGGTGAAAAGTGATTTACATGGTTGATTAATTCGGATGTATATGATGTTAACATGTTAATTGTATAAATATATGGTGGAAAGTGACTCATATAGGGTGCAAAATGACCCTAATATGGTGAAAAGTGACTTACATGGTTAATTAGAACCAAAATGTGGACCAAAATTGACTTGTATGAATGTGGCACTAAGAGGTGGTAAAAGGATTTCTAATTGGATGTATAAGATGTTAACATGTTAATTGTACCAATATATGATGGTAAGTGACTCTTATAAGGTGCAAAGTGACTCTAATATGGTGATAAGTCACTTACATGATTGATTAGAGCCAAAATGTGGCCCAAAATTGACTTGTAGGAAAGGGGTACCAAAAGGTGGTTAAAGCATGTGTAATTGCATGTACATGATGTTAGCATGTTAATTGTATCAATATATGGGGAAAGTGACTCTTATAGGGTGCAAAGTGACTCTAATATGGTGATAAGTCACTTACATGATTGATTAGAGCTAAAATGGCGACCAAAATTGACTTTTAGGAAAGGGGTACCAACAGGTGGTTAAAGGATATCTAATTGCATGTACATGATGTTAACATGTTAATTGTATCAATATATGGTGGCAAGTGACTCTTATAGGGTGCAAAGTGACTCTAATATGGTGAAAAGTGACTTACACGGTTGATTAGAGCCAAAATGTGGTACAAAATTAACTTGTATGAAAGTGGTATTAATAGGTAGTAAAAGGATGTGAAATTGGATGTATATGATGTTAACAAGTTAATTGTTGTATATATGGTGGAAAGTGACTCTTATAAGGTGTAAAGTGACTCTAATATGGTGAAAAGTGACTCACATGGTCGATTAGAACCAAAATGTGGAACAAAATTGACCTGTATGAAAGTGGAATTAAGAGGTGGTAAAAGGATGTCAAGTCAGATGTATATGATGTTAAAATGTTAATTGTATAAATATATGGTGGAAAGTGACTCATATAGGGTGTAAAATGTCTATAATATGGTGAAAAGTGACTTACATGGTTGATTAGAGCCAAAATGTGGTACAAAATTAAATTGTATGAAAGTGGCATTAATAGGTGGTAAAAGGATGTCAAATTGGATGTATATGATGTTAACATGTTAATTGTTGTATATATGGTGGAAATGACTCTTATAAGGTGCAAAGTGACTCTAATATGGTGAAAAGTGACTTACATGTTTGATTAGAACCAAAATGTGGAACAAAATTGACCTGTATGAAAGTGGAATTAAGAGGGGGTAAAAGGATGTCAATCCGGATGTATATGATGTTAACATGTTAATTGTATAAATATATGGTGGAAAGTGACTCATATAGGGTGCAAAATGACCCTAATATTGTGAAAAGTGACTTACATGGTTAATTAGAACCAAAATGTGGACCAAAATTGATTTGTATAAATGTGGCACTAAGAGGTGGTAAAAGGATTTCTAATTGGATGTATATGAGGTTAACATGTTAACTGTACCAATATATTATGGCAAGTGACTCTTATAAGGTGCAGAGTGACTCTAATATGGTGATAAGTCACTTACATGATTGATTAGAGCCAAAATGTGGCCCAAAATTGACTTGTAGGAAAGGGGTACCAAAAGGTGGTTAAGGCATGTGTAATTGCATGTACATGATGTTAACCTGTTAATTGTATCAATATATGGGGAAAGTGACTCTTATAGGTTGCAAAGTGACTCTAATATGGTGAAAAGTGACTTACATGGTTGATTAGAGCCAAAATGTGGTACAAAATTAACTTGTATGAAAGTGGCATAAATAGGCGGCAAAAGGATGTGAAATTGGATTTATATGATGTTAACATGTTAATTGTTGTATATATGGTGGAAAGTGACTCTTATAAGGTGCAAGGTGACTCTAATATGGCGAAAAATGACTTACATGGTTGATTAGAACCAAAATATGGAACAAAATTGACCTGTATGAAAATGGAATTAAGAGGTGGTAAAAGGATGTCAATTCATATGTATATCATGTTAACATGTTAATTGTATAAATATATGGTGGAAAGTGACTCATATAGTGTGCAAAATGACTCTAATATGGTGAAAAGTGACTTACATGGTTAATTAGAACCAGAATGTGGACCAAAATTGATATGTATGAATGTGGCACTAAGAGGTGGTAAAAGGATTTCAAATTGCATGTACATGATGTTAACATATTAATTGTACCAATAGATGATGGCAAGGGACTCTTATAAGGTGCAAAGTAACTTTAATATGGTGAGAAATCACTTACATGATTGATTAGAGCCAAAATGTGGCCCAAAATTGACTTGTAGTAAAGGGGTACCAAGAGGTGGTTAAAGAATGTCTAATTACATGTACATGATGTTAACATCTTAATTGTATCAATATATGGTGGCAAGTGACTCTTATAGGGTGCAAACTGACTCTAATATGGTGAAAAGTGACTTACATGGTTAATTAGAACCAGAATGTGGACCAAAATTGATATATATGAATGTGGCACTAAAAAGTGGTAAAAGGATTTCTAATTGCATGCACATGATGTTAACATGTTAATTATACCAATAGATGATGGCAAGGGACTCTTATAAGGTGCAAAGTAACTCTAATATGGTGAGAAATCACTTACATGATTGATTAGAGCCAAAATGTGGCCCAAAATTGACTTGTAGGAAAGGGGTACCAAGAGGTGGTTAAAGAATGTCTAATTGCATGTACATGATGTTAACATCTTAATTGTATCAATATATGGTGGCAAGGGACTCTTATATGGTGCAAAGTGACTTTAATATGGTGAAAAGTGACTTACAAGTTTGATTAGAACCAAAATGTGGAACAAAATTGACCTGTATGAAAGTGGAATTAAGAGGTGGTAAAAGGATGTCAATTCGGATGTATATGATGTTAACATGTTAATTACATAAATATATGGTAGAAAGTGACATATAGGGTGCAAAATGACCCTAATATGGTGAAAAGTGACTTACATGGTTAATTAGAACCAAAATGTGGACCAAAAATTGACTTTTGTGAATGTGGCACTAAGAGGTGGTAAAAGGATTTCTAATTGGATGTATATGATGTTAACATGTTAATTGTACCAATATATGATGGAAAGTGATTCTTATAAGGTGCAAAGTGACTCTAATATGGTGATAAGTCACTTACATGATTGATTAAAGCTAAAATGGGGACCAAAATTGACTTTTAGGAAAGGGGTACCAAGAGGTGGTTAAAGGATGTCTAATTGCATGTACATGATGTTAACATGTTAATTGTATCAATATATGGTGGCAAGTGACTCTTATAGGGTGTAAAGTGACTCTAATATGGTGAAAAGTGACTTTACATGGTTGATTAGAGCCAAAATGTGGTACAAAATTAACTTGTATGAAAGTGGTATTAATAGGTGGTAAAAGGATGTGAAATTGGATGTATATGATGTTAACATATTAATTGTTGTATATATGGTGGAAAGTGACTCTTATAAGGTGCAAAGTGACTCTAATATGGTGAAAAGTGATTTACATGGTTGATTAATTCGGATGTATATGATGTTAACATGTTAATTGTATAAATATATGGTGGAAAGTGACTCATATAGGGTGCAAAATGACCCTAATATGGTGAAAAGTGACTTACATGGTTAATTAGAACCAAAATGTGGACCAAAATTGACTTGTATGAATGTGGCACTAAGAGGTGGTAAAAGGATTTCTAATTGGATGTATAAGATGTTAACATGTTAATTGTACCAATATATGATGGTAAGTGACTCTTATAAGGTGCAAAGTGACTCTAATATGGTGATAAGTCACTTACATGATTGATTAGAGCCAAAATGTGGCCCAAAATTGACTTGTAGGAAAGGGGTACCAAAAGGTGGTTAAAGCATGTGTAATTGCATGTACATGATGTTAGCATGTTAATTGTATCAATATATGGGGAAAGTGACTCTTATAGGGTGCAAAGTGACTCTAATATGGTGATAAGTCACTTACATGATTGATTAGAGCTAAAATGGCGACCAAAATTGACTTTTAGGAAAGGGGTACCAACAGGTGGTTAAAGGATATCTAATTGCATGTACATGATGTTAACATGTTAATTGTATCAATATATGGTGGCAAGTGACTCTTATAGGGTGCAAAGTGACTCTAATATGGTGAAAAGTGACTTACACGGTTGATTAGAGCCAAAATGTGGTACAAAATTAACTTGTATGAAAGTGGTATTAATAGGTAGTAAAAGGATGTGAAATTGGATGTATATGATGTTAACAAGTTAATTGTTGTATATATGGTGGAAAGTGACTCTTATAAGGTGTAAAGTGACTCTAATATGGTGAAAAGTGACTCACATGGTCGATTAGAACCAAAATGTGGAACAAAATTGACCTGTATGAAAGTGGAATTAAGAGGTGGTAAAAGGATGTCAAGTCAGATGTATATGATGTTAAAATGTTAATTGTATAAATATATGGTGGAAAGTGACTCATATAGGGTGTAAAATGTCTATAATATGGTGAAAAGTGACTTACATGGTTGATTAGAGCCAAAATGTGGTACAAAATTAACTTGTATGAAAGTGGCATTAATAGGTGGTAAAAGGATGTCAAATTGGATGTATATGATGTTAACATGTTAATTGTTGTATATATGGTGGAAATGACTCTTATAAGGTGCAAAGTGACTCTAATATGGTGAAAAGTGACTTACATGTTTGATTAGAACCAAAATGTGGAACAAAATTGACCTGTATGAAAGTGGAATTAAGAGGGGGTAAAAGGATGTCAATCCGGATGTATATGATGTTAACATGTTAATTGTATAAATATATGGTGGAAAGTGACTCATATAGGGTGCAAAATGACCCTAATATTGTGAAAAGTGACTTACATGGTTAATTAGAACCAAAATGTGGACCAAAATTGATTTGTATAAATGTGGCACTAAGAGGTGGTAAAAGGATTTCTAATTGGATGTATATGAGGTTAACATGTTAACTGTACCAATATATTATGGCAAGTGACTCTTATAAGGTGCAGAGTGACTCTAATATGGTGATAAGTCACTTACATGATTGATTAGAGCCAAAATGTGGCCCAAAATTGACTTGTAGGAAAGGGGTACCAAAAGGTGGTTAAGGCATGTGTAATTGCATGTACATGATGTTAACCTGTTAATTGTATCAATATATGGGGAAAGTGACTCTTATAGGTTGCAAAGTGACTCTAATATGGTGAAAAGTGACTTACATGGTTGATTAGAGCCAAAATGTGGTACAAAATTAACTTGTATGAAAGTGGCATAAATAGGCGGCAAAAGGATGTGAAATTGGATTTATATGATGTTAACATGTTAATTGTTGTATATATGGTGGAAAGTGACTCTTATAAGGTGCAAGGTGACTCTAATATGGCGAAAAATGACTTACATGGTTGATTAGAACCAAAATATGGAACAAAATTGACCTGTATGAAAATGGAATTAAGAGGTGGTAAAAGGATGTCAATTCATATGTATATCATGTTAACATGTTAATTGTATAAATATATGGTGGAAAGTGACTCATATAGTGTGCAAAATGACTCTAATATGGTGAAAAGTGACTTACATGGTTAATTAGAACCAGAATGTGGACCAAAATTGATATGTATGAATGTGGCACTAAGAGGTGGTAAAAGGATTTCAAATTGCATGTACATGATGTTAACATATTAATTGTACCAATAGATGATGGCAAGGGACTCTTATAAGGTGCAAAGTAACTTTAATATGGTGAGAAATCACTTACATGATTGATTAGAGCCAAAATGTGGCCCAAAATTGACTTGTAGTAAAGGGGTACCAAGAGGTGGTTAAAGAATGTCTAATTACATGTACATGATGTTAACATCTTAATTGTATCAATATATGGTGGCAAGTGACTCTTATAGGGTGCAAACTGACTCTAATATGGTGAAAAGTGACTTACATGGTTAATTAGAACCAGAATGTGGACCAAAATTGATATATATGAATGTGGCACTAAAAAGTGGTAAAAGGATTTCTAATTGCATGCACATGATGTTAACATGTTAATTATACCAATAGATGATGGCAAGGGACTCTTATAAGGTGCAAAGTAACTCTAATATGGTGAGAAATCACTTACATGATTGATTAGAGCCAAAATGTGGCCCAAAATTGACTTGTAGGAAAGGGGTACCAAGAGGTGGTTAAAGAATGTCTAATTGCATGTACATGATGTTAACATCTTAATTGTATCAATATATGGTGGCAAGGGACTCTTATATGGTGCAAAGTGACTTTAATATGGTGAAAAGTGACTTACAAGTTTGATTAGAACCAAAATGTGGAACAAAATTGACCTGTATGAAAGTGGAATTAAGAGGTGGTAAAAGGATGTCAATTCGGATGTATATGATGTTAACATGTTAATTACATAAATATATGGTAGAAAGTGACATATAGGGTGCAAAATGACCCTAATATGGTGAAAAGTGACTTACATGGTTAATTAGAACCAAAATGTGGACCAAAAATTGACTTTTGTGAATGTGGCACTAAGAGGTGGTAAAAGGATTTCTAATTGGATGTATATGATGTTAACATGTTAATTGTACCAATATATGATGGAAAGTGATTCTTATAAGGTGCAAAGTGACTCTAATATGGTGATAAGTCACTTACATGATTGATTAAAGCTAAATGGGGACCAAAATTGACTTTTAGGAAAGGGGTACCAAGAGGTGGTTAAAGGATGTCTAATTGCATGTACATGATGTTAACATGTTAATTGTATCAATATATGGTGGCAAGTGACTCTTATAGGGTGTAAAGTGACTCTAATATGGTGAAAAGTGACTTTACATGGTTGATTAGAGCCAAAATGTGGTACAAAATTAACTTGTATGAAAGTGGTATTAATAGGTGGTAAAAGGATGTGAAATTGGATGTATATGATGTTAACATATTAATTGTTGTATATATGGTGGAAAGTGACTCTTATAAGGTGCAAAGTGACTCTAATATGGTGAAAAGTGATTTACATGGTTGATTAATTCGGATGTATATGATGTTAACATGTTAATTGTATAAATATATGGTGGAAAGTGACTCATATAGGGTGCAAAATGACCCTAATATGGTGAAAAGTGACTTACATGGTTAATTAGAACCAAAATGTGGACCAAAATTGACTTGTATGAATGTGGCACTAAGAGGTGGTAAAAGGATTTCTAATTGGATGTATAAGATGTTAACATGTTAATTGTACCAATATATGATGGTAAGTGACTCTTATAAGGTGCAAAGTGACTCTAATATGGTGATAAGTTACTTACATGATTGATTAGAGCCAAAATGTGGCCCAAAATTGACTTGTAGGAAAGGGGTACCAAAAGGTGGTTAAAGGATGTTTAATTGCATGTACATGATGTTAACATGTTAATTGCATTAATATATGGGGAAAGTGACTCTTATAGGGTTTAAAGTGACTCTATTATGGTGAAAAGTGACTTATATGGTTGATTAGAGCCAAAATGTGGAATAAAATTAACTTGTATGAAAGTGGCATTAATAGGTGGTAAAAGGATGTCAATTCAGATGTCTATGATGTTAAAATGTTAATTTTATAAATATATGGTGGAAAGTGACTCATATAGGGTGCAAAATGACTATAATATGGTGAAAAGTGACTTACATGGTTGATTAGAGCCAAAATGTGGTACAAAATTAACTTGTATGATAGTGGCATTAATAGGTGGTAAAAGGATGTCAAATTGGATGTATATGATGTTAACATGTTAATTGTTGTATATATGGTGGAAAGTGACTCTTATAAGGTGCAAAGTGACTCTAATATGGGAAAAGTGATTTACATGTTTGATTAGAACCAAAATGTGGAACAAAATTGACATGTATGAAAGTAGAATTAAGAGGTGGTAAAAGGATGTCAATCCAGATGTATATCATGTTAAAATGTTAATTGTATAAATATATGGTGGAAAGTGACTCATATAGGGTGCAAAATGACCCTAATATGGTGAAAAGTGACTTACAAGGTTAATTAGAATGAAAATGTGGACAAAAATTGACTTGTATGAATGTGGCACTAAGAGGTGGTAAAAGGATTTCTAATTGGATGTATATGATGTTAACATGTTAACTGTACCAATATATGATGGCAAGTGACTCTTATAAGGTGCAAAGTGACTCTAATATGGTGATAAGTCACTTACATGATTGATTAGAGCCAAAATGTGGCCCAAAATTGACTTGTAGGAAAGGGGTACCAAAAGGTGGTTAAAGCATGTGTAATTGCATGTACATGATGTTAGCATGTTAATTATATCAATATATGGGGAAAGTGACACTTATAGGGTGCAAAGTGACTCTAATATGGTGAAAAGTGACTTACACGGTTGATTAGAGCCAAAATGTGGTACAAAATTAACTTGTATGAAAGTGGTATTAATAGGTAGTAAAAGGATGTGAAATTGGATGTATATGATGTTAACAAGTTAATTGTTGTATATATGGTGGAAAGTGACTCTTATAAGGTGTAAAGTGACTCTAATATGGTGAAAAGTGACTCACATGGTCGATTAGAACCAAAATGTGGAACAAAATTGACCTGTATGAAAGTGGAATTAAGAGGTGGTAAAAGGATGTCAAGTCAGATGTATATGATGTTAAAATGTTAATTGTATAAATATATGGTGGAAAGTGACTCATATAGGGTGTAAAATGTCTATAATATGGTGAAAAGTGACTTACATGGTTGATTAGAGCCAAAATGTGGTACAAAATTAACTTGTATGAAAGTGGCATTAATAGGTGGTAAAAGGATGTCAAATTGGATGTATATGATGTTAACATGTTAATTGTTGTATATATGGTGGAAATGACTCTTATAAGGTGCAAAGTGACTCTAATATGGTGAAAAGTGACTTACATGTTTGATTAGAACCAAAATGTGGAACAAAATTGACCTGTATGAAAGTGGAATTAAGAGGGGGTAAAGGATGTCAATCCGGATGTATATGATGTTAACATGTTAATTGTATAAATATATGGTGGAAAGTGACTCATATAGGGTGCAAAATGACCCTAATATTGTGAAAAGTGACTTACATGGTTAATTAGAACCAAAATGTGGACCAAAATTGATTTGTATAAATGTGGCACTAAGAGGTGGTAAAAGGATTTCTAATTGGATGTATATGAGGTTAACATGTTAACTGTACCAATATATTATCGCAAGTGACTCTTATAAGGTGCAGAGTGACTCTAATATGGTGATAAGTCACTTACATGATTGATTAGAGCCAAAATGTGGCCCAAAATTGACTTGTAGGAAAGGGGTACCAAAAGGTGGTTAAGGCATGTGTAATTGCATGTACATGATGTTAACCTGTTAATTGTATCAATATATGGGGAAAGTGACTCTTATAGGTTGCAAAGTGACTCTAATATGGTGAAAAGTGACTTACATGGTTGATTAGAGCCAAAATGTGGTACAAAATTAACTTGTATGAAAGTGGCATAAATAGGCGGCAAAAGGATGTGAAATTGGATTTATATGATGTTAACATGTTAATTGTTGTATATATGGTGGAAAGTGACTCTTATAAGGTGCAAGGTGACTCTAATATGGCGAAAAATGACTTACATGGTTGATTAGAACCAAAATATGGAACAAAATTGACCTGTATGAAAATGGAATTAAGAGGTGGTAAAAGGATGTCAATTCATATGTATATCATGTTAACATGTTAATTGTATAAATATATGGTGGAAAGTGACTCATATAGTGTGCAAAATGACTCTAATATGGTGAAAAGTGACTTACATGGTTAATTAGAACCAGAATGTGGACCAAAATTGATATATATGAATGTGGCACTAAAAAGTGGTAAAAGGATTTCTAATTGCATGCACATGATGTTAACATGTTAATTATACCAATAGATGATGGCAAGGGACTCTTATAAGGTGCAAAGTAACTCTAATATGGTGAGAAATCACTTACATGATTGATTAGAGCCAAAATGTGGCCCAAAATTGACTTGTAGGAAAGGGGTACCAAGAGGTGGTTAAAGAATGTCTAATTGCATGTACATGATGTTAACATCTTAATTGTATCAATATATGGTGGCAAGGGACTCTTATATGGTGCAAAGTGACTTTAATATGGTGAAAAGTGACTTACAAGTTTGATTAGAACCAAAATGTGGAACAAAATTGACCTGTATGAAAGTGGAATTAAGAGGTGGTAAAAGGATGTCAATTCGGATGTATATGATGTTAACATGTTAATTACATAAATATATGGTAGAAAGTGACATATAGGGTGCAAAATGACCCTAATATGGTGAAAAGTGACTTACATGGTTAATTAGAACCAAAATGTGGACCAAAAATTGACTTTTGTGAATGTGGCACTAAGAGGTGGTAAAAGGATTTCTAATTGGATGTATATGATGTTAACATGTTAATTGTACCAATATATGATGGAAAGTGATTCTTATAAGGTGCAAAGTGACTCTAATATGGTGATAAGTCACTTACATGATTGATTAAAGCTAAAATGGGGACCAAAATTGACTTTTAGGAAAGGGGTACCAAGAGGTGGTTAAAGGATGTCTAATTGCATGTACATGATGTTAACATGTTAATTGTATCAATATATGGTGGCAAGTGACTCTTATAGGGTGTAAAGTGACTCTAATATGGTGAAAAGTGACTTTACATGGTTGATTAGAGCCAAAATGTGGTACAAAATTAACTTGTATGAAAGTGGTATTAATAGGTGGTAAAAGGATGTGAAATTGGATGTATATGATGTTAACATATTAATTGTTGTATATATGGTGGAAAGTGACTCTTATAAGGTGCAAAGTGACTCTAATATGGTGAAAAGTGATTTACATGGTTGATTAATTCGGATGTATATGATGTTAACATGTTAATTGTATAAATATATGGTGGAAAGTGACTCATATAGGGTGCAAAATGACCCTAATATGGTGAAAAGTGACTTACATGGTTAATTAGAACCAAAATGTGGACCAAAATTGACTTGTATGAATGTGGCACTAAGAGGTGGTAAAAGGATTTCTAATTGGATGTATAAGATGTTAACATGTTAATTGTACCAATATATGATGGTAAGTGACTCTTATAAGGTGCAAAGTGACTCTAATATGGTGATAAGTCACTTACATGATTGATTAGAGACAAAATGTGGCCCAAAATTGACTTGTAGGAAAGGGGTACCAAAAGGTGGTTAAAGGATGTTTAATTGCATGTACATGATGTTAACATGTTAATTGCATTAATATATGGGGAAAGTGACTCTTATAGGGTTTAAAGTGACTCTATTATGGTGAAAAGTGACTTATATGGTTGATTAGAGCCAAAATGTGGAATAAAATTAACTTGTATGAAAGTGGCATTAATAGGTGGTAAAAGGATGTCAATTCAGATGTCTATGATGTTAAAATGTTAATTTTATAAATATATGGTGGAAAGTGACTCATATAGGGTGCAAAATGACTATAATATGGTGAAAAGTGACTTACATGGTTGATTAGAGCCAAAATGTGGTACAAAATTAACTTGTATGATAGTGGCATTAATAGGTGGTAAAAGGATGTCAAATTGGATGTATATGATGTTAACATGTTAATTGTTGTATATATGGTGGAAAGTGACTCTTATAAGGTGCAAAGTGACTCTAATATGGGAAAAGTGATTTACATGTTTGATTAGAACCAAAATGTGGAACAAAATTGACATGTATGAAAGTAGAATTAAGAGGTGGTAAAAGGATGTCAATCCAGATGTATATCATGTTAAAATGTTAATTGTATAAATATATGGTGGAAAGTGACTCATATAGGGTGCAAAATGACCCTAATATGGTGAAAAGTGACTTACAAGGTTAATTAGAATGAAAATGTGGACAAAAATTGACTTGTATGAATGTGGCACTAAGAGGTGGTAAAAGGATTTCTAATTGGATGTATATGATGTTAACATGTTAACTGTACCAATATATGATGGCAAGTGACTCTTATAAGGTGCAAAGTGACTCTAATATGGTGATAAGTCACTTACATGATTGATTAGAGCCAAAATGTGGCCCAAAATTGACTTGTAGGAAAGGGGTACCAAAAGGTGGTTAAAGCATGTGTAATTGCATGTACATGATGTTAGCATGTTGATTATATCAATATATGGGGAAAGTGACACTTATAGGGTGCAAAGTGACTCTAATATGGTGAAAAGTGACTTACATGGTTGATTAGAGCCAAAATGTGGTACAAAATTAACTTGTATGAAAGTTGCATAAATAGGCGGCAAAAGGATGTGAAATTGGATGTATATGATGTTAAAATGTTAATTATTGTATATATGGTGGAAAGTGACTGTTATAAGGTGCAAAGTGACTCTAATATGGTGAAAAGTGACTTACATGGTTGATTAGAACCAAAATATGGAACAAAATTGACCTGTATGAAAGTGGAATTAAGAGGTGGTATAAGGATGTCAATTCATATGTATATCATGTTAACATGTTAATTGTATAAATATCTGGTGGAAAGTGACTCATATAGGGTGCAAAATGACTCTAATATGGTGAAAAGTGACTTACATGGTTAATTAGAACCAAAATGTGGACCAAAATTGATATGTATGAATGTGGCTCTAAGAGGTGGTAAAAGGATTTCAAATTGCATGTACATGATGTTACCATATTAATTGTACCAATAGATGATAGCAAGTGACTCTTATAAGGAGCAAAGTAACTCTAATATGGTGAGAAATCACTTACATGATTGATTAGAGCCAAAATTTGGCCCAAAATTGACTTGTAGGAAAGGGGTACCAAAAGGTGGTTAAAGGATGTTTAATTGCATGTACATGATGTTAACATGTCAATTGTATCAATATATGCGGAAAGTGACTCTTATAGGGTGCAAAGTGATGCTAATATGGTGAAAAGTGACTTACATGGTTGATTAGAATCAAAATGTGGAACAAAATTGACCTGTATGAAACTGGAACTAATAGATGGTAAAAGGATGTCAATACGGATGTATATGATGTTAACATGTTAATTGTACAAATATATGGTTGAAAGTGACTCATATAGGGTGCAAAATGAGTCTAATATGGTGAAAAGTGACTTACATGGTTATTTAGAACCACAATGTGGACCAAAAATTGACTTGTATGAATGTGGCACTAAGAGGTGGTAAAAGTATTTGTTATTGGATGTATATGATGTTAACATGTTAATTGTACCAATATTTGATGGAAAGTGACTCTTATAAGGTGCAAAGCGACTCTAATATGGTGATAAGTCACTTACATGATTGATTAGAGCCAAAATTTGGCCCAAAATTGACTTGTAGGAAAGGGGTACCAAAAGGGGGTTAAAGGATGTTTAATTGCATGTACATAATGTTAACATGTCAATTGTATTAATATATGGGGAAAGTGATCTTATAGGGTGCAAAGTGACGCTAATATGGTGAAAAGTGACTTACATGGTTGATTAGAACCAAAATGTGGAACAAAATTGACCTGTATGAAAGTGGAACTAATAGATGATAAAAGGATGTCAATTCGGATGTGTATGATGTTAACATGTTAATTGTACAAATATATGGTGGAAAGTGACTCATATAGGGTGCAAAATGACTCTAATATGGTGAAAAGTGACTTACATGGTTAATTAGAACCAAAATGTGGACCAAAAATTGACTTTTGTGAATGTGGCACTAAGAGGTGGTAAAAGGATTTCTAATTGGATGTATATGATGTTAACATGTTAATTGTACCAATATATGATGGAAGGTGACTCTTATAAGGTGCAAAGTGACTCTAATATGGTGATAAGTCACTTACATGATTGATAAGAGCCAAAATGGGGACCAAAATTGACTTTTAGGAAAGGGGTACCAAGAGGTGGTTAAAGGATGTCTAATTGCATGTACATGATGTTAACTTGTTAATTGTATCAATATATGGTGGCAAGTGACTCTTATAGGGTGCAAAGTGAATCTAATATGGTGAAAAGTGACTTACATGGTTGATTAGAGCCAAAATGTGGTACAAAATTAACTTGTATGAAAGTGGTATTAATAGGTGGTAAAAGGATGTGAAATTGGATGTATATGATGTTAACATCTTAATTGTTGTATATATGGTGGAAAGTGACTCTTATAAGGTGCAAAGTGACTCTAATACGGTGAAAAGTGATTTACATGGTTGATTAATTCGGATGTATATGATGTTAACATGTTAATTGTATAAATATATGGTGGAAAGTGACTCATATAGGGTGCAAAATGACCCTAATATGGTGAAAAGTGACTTACATGGTTAATTAGAACCAAAATGTGGACCAAAATTGACTTGTATGAATGTGGCACTAAGAGGTGGTAAAAGGATTTCTAATTGGATGTATAAGATGTTAACATGTTAATTGTACCAATATATGATGGCAAGTGACTCTTATAAGGTGTAAAGTGACTCTAATATGGTGATAAGTCACTTACATGATTGATTAGAGCCAAAATATGGTCCAAAATTGACTTGTAGGAAAGGGGTACCAAAAGGTGGTTAAAGGATGTTTAATTGCATGTACATGATGTTAACATGTTAATTGCATTAATATATGGGAAAAGTGACTCTTATAGGGTGTAAAGTGACTCTAATATGGTGAAAAGTGACTTATATGGTTGATTAGAGCCAAAATGTGGAATAAAATTAACTTGTATGAAAGTGGCATTAATAGGTTGTAAAAGGATGTCAATTCAGATGTCTATGATGTTAAAATGTTAATTTTATAAATATATGGTGGAAAGTGACTCATATAGGGTGCAAAATGACTATAATATGGTGAAAAGTGACTTACAAGGTTAATTAGAACGAAAATGTGGACCAAAATTGACTTGTATGAATGTGGCACTAAGAGGTGGTAAAAGGATTTCTAATTGGATGTATATGATGTTAACATGTTAACTGTACCAATATATGATGGCAAGTGACTCTTATAAGGTGCAAAGTGACTCTAATATGGTGATAAGTCACTTACATGATTGATTAGAGCGAAAATGTGGCCCAAAATTGACTTGTAGGAAAGGGGTACCAAAAGGTGGTTAAAGCATGTGTAATTGCATGTACATGATGTTAACATGTTAATTGTATCAATATATGGTGGCAAGTGACTCTTATAGGGTGTAAAGTGACTCTAATATGGTGAAAAGTGACTTTACATGGTTGATTAGAGCCAAAATGTGGTACAAAATTAACTTGTATGAAAGTGGTATTAATAGGTGGTAAAAGGATGTGAAATTGGATGTATATGATGTTAACATATTAATTGTTGTATATATGGTGGAAAGTGACTCTTATAAGGTGCAAAGTGACTCTAATATGGTGAAAAGTGATTTACATGGTTGATTAATTCGGATGTATATGATGTTAACATGTTAATTGTATAAATATATGGTGGAAAGTGACTCATATAGGGTGCAAAATGACCCTAATATGGTGAAAAGTGACTTACATGGTTAATTAGAACCAAAATGTGGACCAAAATTGACTTGTATGAATGTGGCACTAAGAGGTGGTAAAAGGATTTCTAATTGGATGTATAAGATGTTAACATGTTAATTGTACCAATATATGATGGTAAGTGACTCTTATAAGGTGCAAAGTGACTCTAATATGGTGATAAGTCACTTACATGATTGATTAGAGCCAAAATGTGGCCCAAAATTGACTTGTAGGAAAGGGGTACCAAAAGGTGGTTAAAGCATGTGTAATTGCATGTACATGATGTTAGCATGTTAATTGTATCAATATATGGGGAAAGTGACTCTTATAGGGTGCAAAGTGACTCTAATATGGTGATAAGTCACTTACATGATTGATTAGAGCTAAAATGGCGACCAAAATTGACTTTTAGGAAAGGGGTACCAACAGGTGGTTAAAGGATATCTAATTGCATGTACATGATGTTAACATGTTAATTGTATCAATATATGGTGGCAAGTGACTCTTATAGGATGCAAAGTGACTCTAATATGGTGAAAAGTGACTTACACGGTTGATTAGAGCCAAAATGTGGTACAAAATTAACTTGTATGAAAGTGGTATTAATAGGTAGTAAAAGGATGTGAAATTGGATGTATATGATGTTAACAAGTTAATTGTTGTATATATGGTGGAAAGTGACTCTTATAAGGTGTAAAGTGACTCTAATATGGTGAAAAGTGACTCACATGGTCGATTAGAACCAAAATGTGGAACAAAATTGACCTGTATGAAAGTGGAATTAAGAGGTGGTAAAAGGATGTCAAGTCAGATGTATATGATGTTAAAATGTTAATTGTATAAATATATGGTGGAAAGTGACTCATATAGGGTGTAAAATGTCTATAATATGGTGAAAAGTGACTTACATGGTTGATTAGAGCCAAAATGTGGTACAAAATTAACTTGTATGAAAGTGGCATTAATAGGTGGTAAAAGGATGTCAAATTGGATGTATATGATGTTAACATGTTAATTGTTGTATATATGGTGGAAATGACTCTTATAAGGTGCAAAGTGACTCTAATATGGTGAAAAGTGACTTACATGTTTGATTAGAACCAAAATGTGGAACAAAATTGACCTGTATGAAAGTGGAATTAAGAGGGGGTAAAAGGATGTCAATCCGGATGTATATGATGTTAACATGTTAATTGTATAAATATATGGTGGAAAGTGACTCATATAGGGTGCAAAATGACCCTAATATTGTGAAAAGTGACTTACATGGTTAATTAGAACCAAAATGTGGACCAAAATTGATTTGTATAAATGTGGCACTAAGAGGTGGTAAAAGGATTTCTAATTGGATGTATATGAGGTTAACATGTTAACTGTACCAATATATTATGGCAAGTGACTCTTATAAGGTGCAGAGTGACTCTAATATGGTGATAAGTCACTTACATGATTGATTAGAGCCAAAATGTGGCCCAAAATTGACTTGTAGGAAAGGGGTACCAAAAGGTGGTTAAGGCATGTGTAATTGCATGTACATGATGTTAACCTGTTAATTGTATCAATATATGGGGAAAGTGACTCTTATAGGTTGCAAAGTGACTCTAATATGGTGAAAAGTGACTTACATGGTTGATTAGAGCCAAAATGTGGTACAAAATTAACTTGTATGAAAGTGGCATAAATAGGCGGCAAAAGGATGTGAAATTGGATTTATATGATGTTAACATGTTAATTGTTGTATATATGGTGGAAAGTGACTCTTATAAGGTGCAAGGTGACTCTAATATGGCGAAAAATGACTTACATGGTTGATTAGAACCAAAATATGGAACAAAATTGACCTGTATGAAAATGGAATTAAGAGGTGGTAAAAGGATGTCAATTCATATGTATATCATGTTAACATGTTAATTGTATAAATATATGGTGGAAAGTGACTCATATAGTGTGCAAAATGACTCTAATATGGTGAAAAGTGACTTACATGGTTAATTAGAACCAGAATGTGGACCAAAATTGATATGTATGAATGTGGCACTAAGAGGTGGTAAAAGGATTTCAAATTGCATGTACATGATGTTAACATATTAATTGTACCAATAGATGATGGCAAGGGACTCTTATAAGGTGCAAAGTAACTTTAATATGGTGAGAAATCACTTACATGATTGATTAGAGCCAAAATGTGGCCCAAAATTGACTTGTAGTAAAGGGGTACCAAGAGGTGGTTAAAGAATGTCTAATTACATGTACATGATGTTAACATCTTAATTGTATCAATATATGGTGGCAAGTGACTCTTATAGGGTGCAAACTGACTCTAATATGGTGAAAAGTGACTTACATGGTTAATTAGAACCAGAATGTGGACCAAAATTGATATATATGAATGTGGCACTAAAAAGTGGTAAAAGGATTTCTAATTGCATGCACATGATGTTAACATGTTAATTATACCAATAGATGATGGCAAGGGACTCTTATAAGGTGCAAAGTAACTCTAATATGGTGAGAAATCACTTACATGATTGATTAGAGCCAAAATGTGGCCCAAAATTGACTTGTAGGAAAGGGGTACCAAGAGGTGGTTAAAGAATGTCTAATTGCATGTACATGATGTTAACATCTTAATTGTATCAATATATGGTGGCAAGGGACTCTTATATGGTGCAAAGTGACTTTAATATGGTGAAAAGTGACTTACAAGTTTGATTAGAACCAAAATGTGGAACAAAATTGACCTGTATGAAAGTGGAATTAAGAGGTGGTAAAAGGATGTCAATTCGGATGTATATGATGTTAACATGTTAATTACATAAATATATGGTAGAAAGTGACATATAGGGTGCAAAATGACCCTAATATGGTGAAAAGTGACTTACATGGTTAATTAGAACCAAAATGTGGACCAAAAATTGACTTTTGTGAATGTGGCACTAAGAGGTGGTAAAAGGATTTCTAATTGGATGTATATGATGTTAACATGTTAATTGTACCAATATATGATGGAAAGTGATTCTTATAAGGTGCAAAGTGACTCTAATATGGTGATAAGTCACTTACATGATTGATTAAAGCTAAAATGGGGACCAAAATTGACTTTTAGGAAAGGGGTACCAAGAGGTGGTTAAAGGATGTCTAATTGCATGTACATGATGTTAACATGTTAATTGTATCAATATATGGTGGCAAGTGACTCTTATAGGGTGTAAAGTGACTCTAATATGGTGAAAAGTGACTTTACATGGTTGATTAGAGCCAAAATGTGGTACAAAATTAACTTGTATGAAAGTGGTATTAATAGGTGGTAAAAGGATGTGAAATTGGATGTATATGATGTTAACATATTAATTGTTGTATATATGGTGGAAAGTGACTCTTATAAGGTGCAAAGTGACTCTAATATGGTGAAAAGTGATTTACATGGTTGATTAATTCGGATGTATATGATGTTAACATGTTAATTGTATAAATATATGGTGGAAAGTGACTCATATAGGGTGCAAAATGACCCTAATATGGTGAAAAGTGACTTACATGGTTAATTAGAACCAAAATGTGGACCAAAATTGACTTGTATGAATGTGGCACTAAGAGGTGGTAAAAGGATTTCTAATTGGATGTATAAGATGTTAACATGTTAATTGTACCAATATATGATGGTAAGTGACTCTTATAAGGTGCAAAGTGACTCTAATATGGTGATAAGTCACTTACATGATTGATTAGAGCCAAAATGTGGCCCAAAATTGACTTGTAGGAAAGGGGTACCAAAAGGTGGTTAAAGGATGTTTAATTGCATGTACATGATGTTAACATGTTAATTGCATTAATATATGGGGAAAGTGACTCTTATAGGGTTTAAAGTGACTCTATTATGGTGAAAAGTGACTTATATGGTTGATTAGAGCCAAAATGTGGAATAAAATTAACTTGTATGAAAGTGGCATTAATAGGTGGTAAAAGGATGTCAATTCAGATGTCTATGATGTTAAAATGTTAATTTTATAAATATATGGTGGAAAGTGACTCATATAGGGTGCAAAATGACTATAATATGGTGAAAAGTGACTTACATGGTTGATTAGAGCCAAAATGTGGTACAAAATTAACTTGTATGATAGTGGCATTAATAGGTGGTAAAAGGATGTCAAATTGGATGTATATGATGTTAACATGTTAATTGTTGTATATATGGTGGAAAGTGACTCTTATAAGGTGCAAAGTGACTCTAATATGGTGAAAAGTGATTTACATGTTTGATTAGAACCAAAATGTGGAACAAAATTGACATGTATGAAAGTAGAATTAAGAGGTGGTAAAAGGATGTCAATCCAGATGTATATCATGTTAAAATGTTAATTGTATAAATATATGGTGGAAAGTGACTCATATAGGGTGCAAAATGACCCTAATATGGTGAAAAGTGACTTACAAGGTTAATTAGAATGAAAATGTGGACAAAAATTGACTTGTATGAATGTGGCACTAAGAGGTGGTAAAAGGATTTCTAATTGGATGTATATGATGTTAACATGTTAACTGTACCAATATATGATGGCAAGTGACTCTTATAAGGTGCAAAGTGACTCTAATATGGTGATAAGTCACTTACATGATTGATTAGAGCCAAAATGTGGCCCAAAATTGACTTGTAGGAAAGGGGTACCAAAAGGTGGTTAAAGCATGTGTAATTGCATGTACATGATGTTAGCATGTTAATTATATCAATATATGGGGAAAGTGACACTTATAGGGTGCAAAGTGACTCTAATATGGTGAAAAGTGACTTACATGGTTGATTAGAGCCAAAATGTGGTACAAAATTAACTTGTATGAAAGTTGCATAAATAGGCGGCAAAAGGATGTGAAATTGGATGTATATGATGTTAAAATGTTAATTATTGTATATATGGTGGAAAGTGACTGTTATAAGGTGCAAAGTGACTCTAATATGGTGAAAAGTGACTTACATGGTTGATTAGAACCAAAATATGGAACAAAATTGACCTGTATGAAAGTGGAATTAAGAGGTGGTATAAGGATGTCAATTCATATGTATATCATGTTAACATGTTAATTGTATAAATATCTGGTGGAAAGTGACTCATATAGGGTGCAAAATGACTCTAATATGGTGAAAAGTGACTTACATGGTTAATTAGAACCAAAATGTGGACCAAAATTGATATGTATGAATGTGGCTCTAAGAGGTGGTAAAAGGATTTCAAATTGCATGTACATGATGTTACCATATTAATTGTACCAATAGATGATAGCAAGTGACTCTTATAAGGAGCAAAGTAACTCTAATATGGTGAGAAATCACTTACATGATTGATTAGAGCCAAAATTTGGCCCAAAATTGACTTGTAGGAAAGGGGTACCAAAAGGTGGTTAAAGGATGTTTAATTGCATGTACATGATGTTAACATGTCAATTGTATCAATATATGCGGAAAGTGACTCTTATAGGGTGCAAAGTGATGCTAATATGGTGAAAAGTGACTTACATGGTTGATTAGAATCAAAATGTGGAACAAAATTGACCTGTATGAAACTGGAACTAATAGATGGTAAAAGGATGTCAATACGGATGTATATGATGTTAACATGTTAATTGTACAAATATATGGTTGAAAGTGACTCATATAGGGTGCAAAATGAGTCTAATATGGTGAAAAGTGACTTACATGGTTATTTAGAACCACAATGTGGACCAAAAATTGACTTGTATGAATGTGGCACTAAGAGGTGGTAAAAGTATTTGTTATTGGATGTATATGATGTTAACATGTTAATTGTACCAATATTTGATGGCAAGTGACTCTTATAAGGTGCAAAGCGACTCTAATATGGTGATAAGTCACTTACATGATTGATTAGAGCCAAAATTTGGCCCAAAATTGACTTGTAGGAAAGGGGTACCAAAAGGGGGTTAAAGGATGTTTAATTGCATGTACATGATGTTAACATGTCAATTGTATTAATATATGGGGAAAGTGATCTTATAGGGTGCAAAGTGACGCTAATATGGTGAAAAGTGACTTACATGGTTGATTAGAACCAAAATGTGGAACAAAATTGACCTGTATGAAAGTGGAACTAATAGATGATAAAAGGATGTCAATTCGGATGTGTATGATGTTAACATGTTAATTGTACAAATATATGGTGGAAAGTGACTCATATAGGGTGCAAAATGACTCTAATATGGTGAAAAGTGACTTACATGGTTAATTAGAACCAAAATGTGGACCAAAAATTGACTTTTGTGAATGTGGCACTAAGAGGTGGTAAAAGGATTTCTAATTGGATGTATATGATGTTAACATGTTAATTGTACCAATATATGATGGAAGGTGACTCTTATAAGGTGCAAAGTGACTCTAATATGGTGATAAGTCACTTACATGATTGATAAGAGCCAAAATGGGGACCAAAATTGACTTTTAGGAAAGGGGTACCAAGAGGTGGTTAAAGGATGTCTAATTGCATGTACATGATGTTAACATGTTAATTGTATCAATATATGGTGGCAAGTGACTCTTATAGGGTGCAAAGTGAATCTAATATGGTGAAAAGTGACTTACATGGTTGATTAGAGCCAAAATGTGGTACAAAATTAACTTGTATGAAAGTGGTATTAATAGGTGGTAAAAGGATGTGAAATTGGATGTATATGATGTTAACATCTTAATTGTTGTATATATGGTGGAAAGTGACTCTTATAAGGTGCAAAGTGACTCTAATACGGTGAAAAGTGATTTACATGGTTGATTAATTCGGATGTATATGATGTTAACATGTTAATTGTATAAATATATGGTGGAAAGTGACTCATATAGGGTGCAAAATGACCCTAATATGGTGAAAAGTGACTTACATGGTTAATTAGAACCAAAATGTGGACCAAAATTGACTTGTATGAATGTGGCACTAAGAGGTGGTAAAAGGATTTCTAATTGGATGTATAAGATGTTAACATGTTAATTGTACCAATATATGATGGCAAGTGACTCTTATAAGGTGTAAAGTGACTCTAATATGGTGATAAGTCACTTACATGATTGATTAGAGCCAAAATGTGGTCCAAAATTGACTTGTAGGAAAGGGGTACCAAAAGGTGGTTAAAGGATGTTTAATTGCATGTACATGATGTTAACATGTTAATTGCATTAATATATGGGAAAAGTGACTCTTATAGGGTGTAAAGTGACTCTAATATGGTGAAAAGTGACTTATATGGTTGATTAGAGCCAAAATGTGGAATAAAATTAACTTGTATGAAAGTGGCATTAATAGGTTGTAAAAGGATGTCAATTCAGATGTCTATGATGTTAAAATGTTAATTTTATAAATATATGGTGGAAAGTTACTCATATAGGGTGCAAAATGACTATAATATGGTGAAAAGTGACTTACAAGGTTAATTAGAACGAAAATGTGGACCAAAATTGACTTGTATGAATGTGGCACTAAGAGGTGGTAAAAGGATTTCTAATTGGATGTATATGATGTTAACATGTTAACTGTACCAATATATGATGGCAAGTGACTCTTATAAGGTGCAAAGTGACTCTAATATGGTGATAAGTCACTTACATGATTGATTAGAGCGAAAATGTGGCCCAAAATTGACTTGTAGGAAAGGGGTACCAAAAGGTGGTTAAAGCATGTGTAATTGCATGTACATGATGTTAGCATGTTAATTGTATCAATATATGGGGAAAGTGACTCTCATAGGGTGCAAAGTGACTCTAATATGGTGAAAATTGACTTACATGGTTGATTAGAGCCAAAATGTGGTACAAAATTGACCTGTATGAAACTGGAACTAATAGATGGTAAAAGGATGTCAATTCGGATGTATATGATGTTAACATGTTAATTGTACAAATATATGGTTGAAAGTGACTCATATAGGGTGCAAAATGACTCTAATATGGTGAAAAGTGAGTTACATGGTTATTTAGAACCACAATGTGGACCAAAAATTGACTTGTATGAATGTGGCACTAAGAGGTGGTAAAAGTATTTGTTATTGGATGTATATGATGTTGACATGTTAATTGTACCAATATATGATGGAAAGTGATTCTTATAAGGTGCAAAGTGACTCTAATATGGTGATAAGTCACTTACATGATTGATTAAAGCTAAAATGGGGACCAAAATTGACTTTTAGGAAAGGGGTACCAAGAGGTGGTTAAAGGATGTCTAATTGCATGTACATGATGTTAACATGTTAATTGTATCAATATATGGGGAAAGTGACTCTTATAGGGTGCAAAGTGACTCTAATATGGTGAAAATTGACTTACATGGTTGATTAGAGCCAAAATGTGGTACAAAATTGACCTGTATGAAACTGGAACTAATAGATGGTAAAAGGATGTCAATTCGGATGTATATGATGTTAACATGTTAATTGTACAAATATATGGTTGAAAGTGACTCATATAGGGTGCAAAATGAGTCTAATATGGTGAAAAGTGACTTACATGGTTATTTAGAACCACAATGTGGACCAAAAATTGACTTGTATGAATGTGGCACTAAGAGGTGGTAAAAGTATTTGTTATTGGATGTATATGATGTTAACATGTTAATTGTACCAATAGATGTTACCATATTAATTGTACCAATAGATGATAGCAAGTGACTCTTATAAGGAGCAAAGTAACTCTATTGGTGAGAAATCACTTACATGATTGATTAGAGCCAAAATTTGGCCCAAAATTGACTTGTAGGAAAGGGGTACCAAAAGGTGGTTAAAGGATGTTTAATTGCATGTACATGATGTTAACATGTCAATTGTATCAATATATGCGGAAAGTGACTCTTATAGGGTGCAAAGTGACGCTAATATGGTGAAAAGTGACTTACATGGTTGATTAGAATCAAAATGTGGAACAAAATTGACCTGTATGAAACTGGAACTAATAGATGGTAAAAGGATGTCAATACGGATGTATATGATGTTAACATGTTAATTGTACAAATATATGGTTGAAAGTGACTCATATAGGGTGCAAAATGAGTCTAATATGGTGAAAAGTGACTTACATGGTTATTTAGAACCACAATGTGGACCAAAAATTTACTTGTATGAATGTGGCACTAAGAGGTGGTAAAAGTATTTGTTATTGGATGTATATGATGTTAACATGTTAATTGTACCAATATTTGATGGCAAGTGATTCTTATAAGGTGCAAAGCGACTCTAATATGGTGATAAGTCACTTACATGATTGATTAGAGCCAAAATTTGGCCCAAAATTGACTTGTAGGAAAGGGGTACCAAAAGGGGGTTAAAGGAGGTTTAATTGCATGTACATGATGTTAACATGTCAATTGTATTAATATATGGGGAAAGTGATCTTATAGGGTGCAAAGTGACGCTAATATGGTGAAAAGTGACTTACATGGTTGATTAGAACCAAAATGTGGAACAAAATTGACCTGTATGAAAGTGGAACTAATAGATGATAAAAGGATGTCAATTCGGATGTGTATGATGTTAACATGTTAATTGTACAAATATATGGTGGAAAGTGACTCATATAGGGTGCAAAATGACTCTAATATGGTGAAAAGTGACTTACATGGTTAATTAGAACCAAAATGTGGACCAAAAATTGACTTTTGTGAATGTGGCACTAAGAGGTGGTAAAAGGATTTCTAATTGGATGTATATGATGTTAACATGTTAATTGTACCAATATATGATGGAAAATGACTCTTATAAGGTGCAAAGTGACTCTAATATGGTGATAAGTCACTTACATGATTGATTAGAGCCAAAATGGGGACCAAAATTGACTTTTAGGAAAGGGGTACCAAGAGGTGGTTAAAGGATGTCTAATTGCATGTACATGATGTTAACATGTTAATTGTATCAATATATGGTGGCAGGTGACTCTTATAGGGTGCAAAGTGAATCTAATATGGTGAAAAGTGACTTACATGGTTGATTAGAGCCAAAATGTGGTACAAAATTAACTTGTATGAAAGTGGTATTAATAGGTGGTAAAAGGATGTGAAATTGGATGTATATGATGTTAACATCTTAATTGTTGTATATATGGTGGAAAGTGACTCTTATAAGGTGCAAAGTGACTCTAATACGGTGAAAAGTGATTTACATGGTTGATTAATTCGGATGTATATGATGTTAACATGTTAATTGTATAAATATATGGTGGAAAGTGACTCATATAGGGTGCAAAATGACCCTAATATGGTGAAAAGTGACTTACATGGTTAATTAGAATCAAAATGTGGACCAAAATTGACTTGTATCAATGTGGCACTAAGAGGTGGTAAAAGGATTTCTAATTGGATGTATAAGATGTTAACATGTTAATTGTACCAATATATGATGGCAAGTGACTCTTATAAGGTGTAAAGTGACTCTAATATGGTGATAAGTCACTTACATGATTGATTAGAGCCAAAATGTGGTCCAAAATTGACTTGTAGGAAAGGGGTACCAAAAGGTGGTTAAAGGATGTTTAATTGCATGTACATGATGTTAACATGTTAATTGCATTAATATATGGGAAAAGTGACTCTTATAGGGTGTAAAGTGACTCTAATATGGTGAAAAGTGACTTATATGGTTGATTAGAGCCAAAATGTGGAATAAAATTAACTTGTATGAAAGTGGCATTAATAGGTTGTAAAAGGATGTCAATTCAGATGTCTATGATGTTAAAATGTTAATTTTATAAATATATGGTGGAAAGTGACTCATATAGGGTGCAAAATGACTATAATATGGTGAAAAGTGACTTACAAGGTTAATTAGAACGAAAATATGGACCAAAATTGACTTGTATGAATGTGGCACTAAGAGGTGGTAAAAGGATTTCTAATTGGATGTATATGATGTTAACATGTTAACTGTACCAATATATGATGGCAAGTGACTCTTATAAGGTGCAAAGTGACTCTAATATGGTGATAAGTCACTTACATGATTGATTAGAGCCAAAATGTGGCCCAAAATTGACTTGTAGGAAAGGGGTACCAAAAGGTGGTTAAAGCATGTGTAATTGCATGTACATGATGTTAGCATGTTAATTGTATCAATATATGGGGAAAGTGACTCTTATAGGGTGCAAAGTGACTCTAATATGGTGAAAATTGACTTACATGGTTGATTAGAGCCAAAATGTGGTACAAAATTGACCTGTATGAAACTGGAACTAATAGATGGTAAAAGGATGTCAATTCGGATGTATATGATGTTAACATGTTAATTGTACAAATATATGGTTGAAAGTGACTCATATAGGGTGCAAAATGACTCTAATATGGTGAAAAGTGACTTACATGGTTATTTAGAACCACAATGTGGACCAAAAATTGACTTGTATGAATGTGGCACTAAGAGGTGGTAAAAGTATTTTTTATTGGATGTATATGATGTTGACATGTTAATTGTACCAATATATGATGGAAAGTGATTCTTATAAGGTGCAAAGTGACTCTAATATGGTGATAAGTCACTTACATGATTGATTAGAGCCAAAATGTGGCCCAAAATTGACTTGTAGGAAAGGGGTACCAAAAGGTGGTTAAAGCATGTGTAATTGCATGTACATGATGTTAGCATGTTAATTGTATCAATATATGGGGAAAGTGACTCTTATAGGGTGCAAAGTGACTCTAATATGGTGAAAATTGACTTACATGGTTGATTAGAGCCAAAATGTGGTACAAAATTGACCTGTATGAAACTGGAACTAATAGATGGTAAAAGGATGTCAATTCGGATGTATATGATGTTAACATGTTAATTGTACAAATATATGGTTGAAAGTGACTCATATAGGGTGCAAAATGAGTCTAATATGGTGAAAAGTGACTTACATGGTTATTTAGAACCACAATGTGGACCAAAAATTGACTTGTATGAATGTGGCACTAAGAGGTGGTAAAAGTATTTGTTATTGGATGTATATGATGTTAACATGTTAATTGTACCAATATTTGATGGCAAGTGACTCTTATAAGGTGCAAAGCGACTCTAATATGGTGATAAGTCACTTACATGATTGATTAGAGCCAAAATTTGGCCCAAAATTGACTTGTAGGAAAGGGGTACCAAAAGGGGGTTAAAGGATTTTTAATTGCATGTACATGATGTTATGATATCAATTGTATTAATATATAGGGAAAGTGATCTTATAGGGTGCAAAGTGACGCTAATATGGGGAAAAGTGACTTACATGGTTGATTAGAACCAAAATGTGGAACAAAATTGACTTGTATGAAAGTGGAACTAATAGATGGTAAAAGGATGTCAATTCGGATGTGTATGATGTTAACATGTTAATTGTACAAATATATGGTGGAAAGTGACTCATATAGGGTGCAAAATGACTCTAATATGGTGAAAAGTGACTTACATGGTTAATTAGAACTAAAATATGGACCAAAAATTGACTTTTGTGAATGTGGCACTAAGAGGTGGTAAAAGGATTTCTAATTGGATGTATATGATGTTAACATGTTAATTGTACCAATATATGATGGAAAGTGATTCTTATAAGGTGCAAAGTGACTCTAATATGGTGATAAGTCACTTAAATGATTGATTAGAGCCAAAATGGGGACCAAAATTGACTTTTAGGAAAGGGGTACCAAGAGGTGGTTAAAGGATGTCTAATTGCATGTACATGATGTTAACATGTTAATTGTATCAATATATGGTGGCAAGTGACTCTTATAGGGTGCAAAGTGACTCTAATATGGTGAAAAGTGACTTACATGGTTGATTAGAGCCAAAATGTGGTACAAAATTAACTTGTATGAAAGTGGTATTAATAGGTGGTAAAAGGATGTGAAATTGGATGTATATGATGTTAACATGTTAATTGTTGTATATATGGTGGAAAGTGACTCTTATAAGGTTCAAAGCGACTCTAATATGGTGAAAAGTGATTTACATGGTTGATTAATTCGGATGTATATGATGTTAACATGTTAATTGTATAAATATATGGTGGAAAGTGACTCATATAGGGTGCAAAATGACCCTAATATGGTGAAAAGTGACTTACATGGTTAATTAGAACCAAAATATGGACCAAAATTGACTTGTATGAATGTGGCACTAAGAGGTGGTAAAAGGATTTCTAATTGGATGTATAAGATGTTAACATGTTAATTGTACCAATATATGATGGCAAGTGACTCTTATAAGGTGCAAAGTGACTCTAATATGGTGAGAAATCACTTACATGATTGATTAGAGCCAAAATGTGGCCCAAAATTGACTTGTAGGAAAGGGGTACACAAAAGGTGGTTAAAGGATGTTTAATTGCATGTACATGATGTTAACATGTTAATTGCATTAATATATGGGGAAAGTGACTCTTATAGGGTGTAAAGTGACTCTAATATGGTGAAAAGTGACTTATATGGTTGATTAGAGCCGAAATGTGGAATAAAATTAACTTGTATGAAAGTGGCATTAATAGGTGGTAAAAGGATGTCAATTCAGATGTCTATGATGTTAAAATGTTAATTTTATAAATATATGGTGGAAAGTGACTCATATAGGGTGCAAAATGACTATAATATGGTGAAAAGGGACTTACATGGTTGATTAGAACCAAAATGTGGTACAAAATTAACTTGTATGAAAGTGGCATTATTAGGTGGTAAAAGGATGTCAAATTGGATGTATATGATGTTAACATGTTAATTGTTGTATATATGGTGGAAAGTGACTCTTATAAGGTGCAAAGTGACTCTAATATGGTGAAAAGTGACTTACATGTTTGATTAGAACCAAAATGTGGAACAAAATTGACCTGTATGAAAGTGGAATTAAGAGGTGGTAAAAGGATGTCAATCCAGATGTATATGAAGTTAAAATGTTAATTGTATAAATATATGGTGGAAAGTGACTCATATAGGGTGCAAAATGACCCTAATATGGTGAAAAGTGACTTAAAAGGTTAATTAGAACGAAAATGTGGACCAAAATTGACTTGTATGAATGTGGCAGTAAGAGGTGGTAAAAGGATTTCTAATTGGATGTATATGATGTTAACATGTTAACTGTACCAATATATGATGGCAAGTGACTCTTTTTTTTTTTTTTCTAAATAAAAAATTAAATATCAAAGATAAAAGGGTACAAATCTAGGGGCATACCCCGCGAGAAACAAAAACCAACATCCCAACAATGGATATTCGGTAAGCAAAGCAATCATGAATACAAGCATCAAAACCTATCTGAACTTCTTCTTCTTAAAATAATAAAAGTTGTAGTCCCATATCTTTCTTGATTCTCTGTTGAAAAAGAATAGAGGATGACAACTTTTCTCTAATTCTTAACTTGATATCACTCAACAGTTGAGATGCTAGTTTTGGAGGCCCATTGTCGTGACACCTAGCGTTTCTTTCAGCCCAAACAAAATAAAAAGTAGTTGCCACAAACAGAGATGCAAAGTCCCTCCTCATTTTATCCAAACTAGAATTGACCAAATTACCATTAAGAATTTCCTGCCAACTGGAAGTAATTATCACCGGACATTCCTTTAATATCTGTGAGATATAAAAGCAGTTAAAGAAGAGATGCTCATGTGTCTCCATGTTGTTACAAAAGAGACAAATTGGATTAACATTAAATCCAAAACGAGCCATACGATCTCTTGTTAAGAGTCTTTGACGCAAGATAAGCCATAAATTAATGGAAAATTTTGGTACAGCAAGCTTGTGCCATACCAGATTAATCCAGCTTGGTGCAACAGAACGAGGCCTCAGGGAATCCCAAATGATAGATAAAGTAACCGGCCCTGAATGATTATTCCATGTTATACGATCTCTACCCCGAGGAGTAATAGATTCGCACAGAGATCGCAGATCCATCGCCAGAACGTGGTTAGTAGGACAAAGGTTCCAGCCTACCTCATTTAGCATGTAGCCAACCCTATCAAGGGTATCAGATTCCATAATGGAGATGATGCAGCTGGGGAAGAGTTGAAGAAGATTTTTCCCTTGAACCCAGGGGTCATGCCAGAAGTAAAAATTCGAGTCTAAGCCCAAACTGTAATTGATAAAGTTCTGCACTTCACATCTTGCATTAAGAATTTTCCGAAGACCCCAAGAGCATTTGTGTGGCATTTTCCTGGTCCAGAATGGCTTATGATATAGAATGTATGAGTTCACCCATTGAATCCAAATTGAGTCTGCATTCGAGATGATCCTCCATAACTGAAAATAAATGGCACTTTTATTCCATTTGAACAAATCCTTAAGACTTCGGGTAGCAACATTTATTCCAGGCGACCTTAAATTGGCAGGGGCCGTGATAATTACCGCTCCATAAGAAGTGGCTAAGTAAACTCTGGATCTTCTTAAGGATACTATTTGGAAGAAAAAGGTACATGGCCCAGTGATTTTGAATTCCATGCAAGACAACTGCCACCAGAAGAGCCCTACCAGCTAGACTAATGAACTTGCAGGTCCAATGGTCAATCTTTCTACAGAGTTTATTAATCAAAGGCTCACAGTCTCTCATTCGAAGTTTACCCGAAATAAGTGGGAGGCCAAGATAAGTAACTGGAAGAGCCCCTTTTGAAAAACCAGATAAGTTGATAGCGAAGTCCTGAGTCGCTTCCGGAACATTACAAAAGAAGCAAGTGCTTTTCTGTGCATTAGCCTTCAAACCCGAGACATTAGAGAAAAGTGAAATTCCTTGAAAAATCTGGGAGATAGAGTCTTGGTCGCCTTTGCAAAATAAAAGCACATCATCCGCGAATATCAAATGAGTGAGATTAATCTTTTTGGCCCTCCAGTGATGCTGGAAAGATGAAGAGTTAGTGGAAGCGATAATGCAGGATGAAAGCATTTCCATAGCCAGAACAAAAAGATATGTGACAGGGGGTCACCCTGTCTCAAGCCTTTCCGAACCGGAAAAAACCCCTCCAAAGATCCATTGATTTTGATAGACATCATAGAAGTGGTAATGCATGTCCTTACCCAGTTAATAAACTTATCAGGAAAGTTCATGAGAAGCAGAACATTAAAAAGAAAATCCCAATTAAGCATGTCAAATGCTTTGCAAATATCCAGTTTACAAGCAAATCTGGGGGGACCATCCCTGAGGTGATAATCTTTGCATAAAGATTGAGCTAGCAGAACATTATCTCCTATTACCCTACCAGGTACAAATGCAGCTTGATTAGCCGAGATTAGATCAGGAATAAAGACTTTCATTCTTTTAGCAAGGAGTTTAGATATACACTTGTACAACACATTACAACAAGATATTGGCCTAAATTGCGACAAGTGAGTGGCATTAGCAGTTTTAGGAATTAGAGTAACAGCAGCTGAATTAATAATCCTTGGCAAGGCGTTGGAATCAAAAAAATATAATACCGCCTCCACAACAAGATCACCAACAATATCCCAAGCTTTGATAAAGAATTCCGGAGTGAATCCATCCGGTCCCGGACTTCTGTTTTTAGCCATACATTTAAGAGTACTGTGAATTTCTTCCCTGGTGAACTGAGATATAAGCTCACTCCATCTATCTTCAGATAATCTCGATAGTGATTGCTGGTGTGGGAAAACATCCACCACTGATTCTGACCCCACCAAATTGGTAAAGTACTCCACTGCTGTTCTTGAAATGTCTTTGTGAGTTGTGTGAATCACCCCTAAATCATCCTCCAAACTCAACAGTTTGTTAGTGTTCCATCTACCCTTGCAAGAATTAAAGAAGTACCTATTATTGCCATCACCTTTGTTAAGCCAATTGATCCTAGATTTTTGCTTAAGAAGAGTTTCTTCTTTGAGAAGAGCAGAACCTAGTTTAGAAATTAAGGACCTTTCCTCAACACATTGAGAGTAAGTAGGAACAATGTTTAAATGACTTTGAAAATCAGCTAAGTCTTGTCTTGCGGCATTAACCTCCTGATGTAAGTTTCCCACTTCTCTATTCAACGATTTGAGAGCATGCTTAACACCTTTCAATTTAGACGTTAGCCTAAACCAAGGCGAACCAGCCACATCCAAATCCCATGCCATGGCAACCACTTTCAAGAAATCTTCATGCTCAATGAGGTGATTAAAAATTTGGAAAGGTTTGCAGATACGAGATTTCGGAACACCAAGGTGAATAACCGCAGGGCTGTGATCAGAGAGGCCTCGAGGCAAGAAGGTGACAGATGATAGATCAAACACTTCCAACCATTTAGCATTAACCAAGACTCTATCCAGCTTTCTATGGAGAGGTTCAGAGATATTGCCATCCCACCAAGTGAAAAATTTCCCCCTATATTACAAATCTGTAACCCCTAATTGTTGCACACAGTGCTTGAACTCCATCATAGCTACATTTCTACCATGCTGAGCTCCCGTACTTTCATCATCAGCTAGAAACGCATTAAAATCACCCAATAAGCACCAAGGTAGGCTATCCAAGTCAATACCCCCATCCGAGCTCAGATTATACAAATCGGTCCATAATGCCCTTCGGTCAATAACATCATTATAGGCATAAATGGCCGTGACCACACAGTTACAAGATCCGTCAAGTCTAGAAACAAAACAAGATAGATGCTGAGCTGAAGCTCGAATGAGATTAACCTTCCAGAGGGAAGAGTCCCATCCAAGCCAAATTCTGCCGTTATAATGGAAATCATAGTTATTAAGCCAACTAAATCTAGGAGCAATATTCGAAGAAATAAAACCAAAATTTTCCTTTTTGACATGAGTTTCAAGGAGAGCACAGAAGCTAATTTTATTGGTGCTAATAAAATCCTTGACGAAGGCCATCTTCGAGTTGAGCCCTCGTATATTGTAGGAACAAAAATCTATCTCCATAAAAATTATTTCGATAGAGGTGGGGAAGCTTTCCCCAAGCTATTACGCTTCTTCTTTTGCTTCTTTCTAGAGTTCCGAGAGCCAGATGCCGTATCCTTTAATGTCCCCTTCTTAAGATCAACCTCATCCACAGATTTGAGGTTTTTAAAATTCATGGGCATGGCAGGGGATTTATCCTCATCACCAGAATCCAATCTATGTCCTTTACGCTTTACTTCTGTCCAACCTTCCTCTAGAACAGGTTCTTTAGCAGAAGTTTCAGCATCATGATCCTGGGCCAATGTCTCCTCAGGTAAACTAGAAGTACCTGTTCCCTTGGATAGAGCAGGCTCTTCCTCACTCGTAATATTCTCCTTTTTCTTTTGTGCCCAAACACGTCGCACTTTAGGACATACTGCAGCAGTGTGGCCTAGAGATTTACATCCAGAACAAATTAAAGGCCTAAAGGGGTAAGTAACCTGAACTGTTTCCATCGACATTGCACCAGATATCGGATCAAGAACAGCAGCTTTAATTTCATTCGGAAGAGGGTCACCAATTGTATATTTCACACACATTTTTGCAAAAGGAATAATATCTAGCTTAGATGTTAAAGAATCTGCCCCCAGAGGTCTTCCTACTACACTAGCTAAACGACTCAGGCCCTCATCTGTCCAATAACAAATGGGAACATTGCTCAATTTAATCCATAACGGCATGGTTTCTATACAAGCTTCACCCGGTTTCATACCCCATCCAGTAACCACCATCGGTCGTTGACCAATATACCAAGTTCCTCGAGAAAGAAAGACATTCATACTATTAAGATCCGAGAACTTAAACACAAACGTGCTAGCATCTTTTTGAAATACATTAGTCAGGCCCCTCTTTCTCCAAAAGGAGTCCACAAATTCGGCTACTTTGCGAAAAGTCTGATGTCCTTTAGTGAAAGTACCCACCACAGAATTTTTGTACTTATCATTCCCGCGTTTTAATACTTCAATCGGAGGTTCCACAGTGCCCGAATTATTATCAACAGGGAAATAATCAAACTTGGCTTTGATCTCCTCCTTCTTTAACATGCTTGCCCAAGTCTTATTAACCTCTTCCTTAGTTCTTGCTGGTTCTGGTGCTTTATCCTCTTTTTCAATCCCATAATCATCCTTAACACCCGAAACCCCAACATCACTCTTCATAAAATTGCCAGTCTCCTTCGCAGAACTGGTCTTCGGAGAATGCACCTTCTCACCCTCAGCAGTTGGACCAATTTTTACCTCATTGTCTATTTTCTGAAAAGCAAGTTTTATAGGAAAGCCAAAATCATCCCTGTCCTGAAATCTATCCTCAGCTCCTTGCATACAGCCATTAAAGTCCCTGTCTTCTTTAAGAATCTCAGTTTCCGCATCCCTCAAAGAAATTCCATTTCTAGAAATGATTTCTCTTAATTTCAAGTTTTGCTCTCGAGCCTTAAATAGCTCATCACGCTCATTCCTGTTGATAGCGTATGCAGCCTTAGCGACTCTGTTAATAGTTAATTTTTCAATGGCTTCTTGATTAGTATCATGCCGCATCTCCTCTTCATCTGAGCTCTCCCAATCAGCAACCTCCACCTGAATGCCTCCTGGAAGAGAACTAGGAACACCTTCCAATTGAACTTTCCTCTCCCCTTTTTTAAGCTCCTCAGCTTCCACCCATCTAACTGCGGAATCCGGACTTAAAATACCTTCTTCATCAGTGTTAAAGCCCACAACTTCCTTATCCTTTTTATTAAAAGGCTCCCCACTAGGCAATAACACCGGAAAATCTTCAACTTCCCTCCGAGCATTAATAAGATCCAAACCGTCCTCCTCGGGTAAATCTTGCATGAAACCCGGAACTCCATCGGAGTCACAATCCGAACCTTGAGACACCATACCCCCTCTGAGTCTTAAAACCTCATGCCCATTATCAACCTTTTCACCAGATTCACCAACACCCGCTCCTCCTCGAAGCCTGAGTACCTTATACTTCCCTTCCTTCGAAGAATATGAATCCTTCGCAAGTAGCCGGCCATAAGAATAATCAATTTTTCCGGCAAATCCCCCCTTTTTTGATGCAGCAATACACCTAGAGTCAGGAATATCACCCCCAAATTTCTCCTTCAAGCTATGAATTAGATTATCTCCTTCTTTGAGAAGTTTGAGAGTAGAGTCTCTCAATTGAGCAAAATCATCCTTATCATCAACAATTTTCTTAGCTTGCGGCCTCGAAAAAACCCAATCTTTGCACTATATCATAGCGCTTCTCCCGATCTGCTTGAATAACCTTGTCATTTTGAAGAAAATACATTGCCTCAAACCTTGTGAAACCACAATCTTGATATTTCCACAACCTCAAGTTCACATCAGAGGAGTCTAAGTGGTGGTCCATAGTTGAACCAAAAGCAAGACCTAATAATATAAATTATAGAATATAAGAAATATAGTATTTAGGTGGAGAGGTTAAGAAGAAGAGATGAATTCGTGAGCGAATAAGTTTAAATCTGATGTATGAAGGTAAGATAGCGGCTACAAAAATTAGGGTTTAGAGACGGAGGTTAAGTAATTTCTAGAGAGAAGCCAGAGGAAATTTTTAGAGAGAGAGACATGATTCTGGTCCACATTTTCCAAGTGACTCTTATAAGGTGCAAAGTGACTCTAATATGGTGATAAGTCACTTACATGATTGATTAGAGCCAAAATGTTTCCCAAAATTGACTTGTAGGAAAGGGGTACCAAAAGGTGGTTAAAGCATGTGTAATTGCATGTACATGATGTTAGCATGTTAATTGTATCAATATATGGGGAAAGTGACTCTTATAGGGTGCGAAGTGACTCTAATATGGTGAAAAGTGACTTACATGGTTGATTAGACCCAAAATGTGGTACAAAATTAACTTGTATGAAAGTGGCATAAATAGGCGGGAAAAGGATGTGAAATTGGATGTATATGATGTTAACATGTTAATTGTTGTATATATGGTGGAAAGTGACTCTTATAAGGTGCAAAGTGACTCTAATATGGTGAAAAGTGACTTACATGGTTGATTAGAACCAAAATATGGAACAAAATTGACCTGTATGAAAGTGGAATTAAGAGGTGGTAAAAGGATTTCAATTCAGATGTATATGATGTTAACATGTTAATTGTATAAATATATGGTGGAAAGTGACTCATATAGGGTGAAAAATGACCCTAATATGGTGAAAAGTGACTTACATGGTTAATTAGAACCAAATTATGGACCAAAATTGACTTGTATGAATGGGGCACTAAGAGGTGGTAAAAGGATTTCTAATTGGATGTATATGATGTTAACATGTTAATTGTACCAATATATGATGACAAGTGAATCTTATAAGGTGCAAAGCGACTCTAATATGGTGATAAATCACTTACATGATTGATTAGAGCCAAAATGTGGCCCAAAATTGACTTGTGGGAAAGGGGTACCAAGAGATGGTTAAAGGATGTTTAATCGCATGTACATGATGTTAACATGTCAATTGTATCAATATATGGGGAAAGTGACTCTTATAGGGTGCAAAGTGCCTCTAATATGGTGAAAAGTGACTTATATGGTTGATTACAGCCAAAATGTGGAATAAAATTAACTTGTATGAAAGTGGCATTAATAGGTAGTAAAAGATGTCAAATTGGATGTATATGATTTTAACATGTTAATTGTTGTATATATCGTGCAAAGTGACTCTTATAGGGTGCAAAGTGACGCTAATATGGTGAAAAGTGACTTACATGGTTGATTAGAATCAAAATGTGGAACAAAATTGACCTGCATGAAACTGGAACTAATAGATGGTAAAAGGATGTCAATTCGGATGTATATGATGTGAACATGTTAATTGTACAAATATATGGTTGAAAGTGACTCATATAGGGTGCAAAATGACTCTAATATAGTGAAAAGTGACTTACATGGTTATTTAGAACCACAATGTGGACCAAAAATTGACTTGTATGAATGTGGCACTAAGAGGTGGTAAAAGTATTTGTTATTGGATGTATATGATGTTAACATGTTAATTGTACCAGTATTTGATGGCAAGTGACTCTTATAAGGTGTAAAGTGACTCTAATATGGTGAGAAGTCACTTACATGATTGATTAGAGCCAAAATGGGGACCAAAATTGACTTTTAGGAAAGGGGTACCAAGTGGTGGTTGAAGGATGTCTAATTGCATGTACATGAGGTTAACATGTTAATTGTATCAATATATGGTGGCAAGTGAGTCTTATAAGGTGCAAAGTGACTCTTATATGGTGAAAAGTGACTTACATAATTGATTAGAGCCAAAATGTAGTACAAAATTAACTTGTATGAAAGTGGTATTAATAGGTGGTAAAAGTATGTGAAATTGGATGTATATGATGTTAACATGTTAATTGTTGTATATATGGTGGAAAGTGACTCTTATAAGGTGCAAAGTGACTCTAATATGGTGAAAAGTGATTTACATGGTTGATTAATTCGGATATATATGATGTTAACATGTTAATTGTATAAATATATGGTGGAAAGTGACTCATATAGGGTGCAAAATGACCCTAATATGGTGAAAAGTGACTTACATGGTTAATTAGAACCAAAATGTGGACCAAAATTGACTTGTATGAATGTGGCACTAAGAGGTGGTAAAAGGATTTCTAATTGGATGTATAAGATGTTAACATGTTCATTGTACCAATATATGATGGCAAGTGACTCTTATAAGGTGTAAACTGACTCTAATATGGTGATAAGTCACTTACATGATTGATTAGAGCCAAAATGTGGCCCAAAATTGACTTGTAGGAAAGGGGTACCAAAAGGTGGTTAAAGGATGTTTAATTGCATGTACATGATGTTAACATGTTAATTGCATTAATATATGGGGAAAGTGACTCTTATAGGGTGTAAAGTGACTCTAATATGGTGAAAAGTGACTTATATGGTTGATTAGAGCCGAAATGTGGAATAAAATTAACTTGTATGAAAGTGGCATTAATAGGTGGTAAAAGGATGTCAATTCAGATGTCTATGATGTTAAAATGTTAATTTTATAAATATATGGTGGAAAGTGACTCATATAGGGTGCAAAATGACTATAATATGGTGAAAAGGGACTTACATGGTTGATTAGAGCCAAAATGTGGTACAAAATTAACTTGTATAAAAGTGGCATTATTAGGTGGTAAAAGGATGTCAAATTGGATGTATATGATGTTAACATGTTAATTGTTGTATATATGGTGGAAAGTGACTCTTATAAGGTGCAAAGTGACTCTAATATGGTGAAAAATGACTTACATGTTTGATTAGAACCAAAATGTGGAACAAAATTGACCTGTATGAAAGTGGAATTAAGAGGTGGTGAAAGGATGTCAATCCAGATGTATATGACGTTAAAATGTTAATTGTATAAATATATGGTGGAAAGTGACTCATATAGGGTGCAAAATGACCCTAATATGGTGAAAAGTGACTTAAAAGGTTAATTAGAACGAAAATGTGGACCAAAATTGACTTGTATGAATGTGGCAGTAAGAGGTGGTAAAAGGATTTCTAATTGGATGTATATGATGTTAACATGTTAACTGTACCAATATATGATGGCAAGTGACTCTTATAAGGTGCAAAGTGACTCTAATATGGTGATAAGTCACTTACATGATTGATTAGAGCCAAAATGTTGCCCAAAATTGACTTGTAGGAAAGGGGTACCAAAAGGTGGTTAAAGCATGTGTAATTGCATGTACATGATGTTAGCATGTTAATTGTATCAATATATGGGGAAAGTGACTCTTATAGGGTGCGAAGTGACTCTAATATGGTGAAAAGTGACTTACATGGTTGATTAGACCCAAAATGTGGTACAAAATTAACTTGTATGAAAGTGGCATAAATAGGCGGCAAAAGGATGTGAAATTGGATGTATATGATGTTAACATGTTAATTGTTGTATATATGGTGGAAAGTGACTCTTATAAGGTGCAAAGTGACTCTAATATGGTGAAAAGTGATTTACATGGTTGATTAATTCGGATGTATATGATGTTAACATGTTAATTGTATAAATATATGGTGGAAAGTGACTCATATAGGGTGCAAAATGACCCTAATATGGTGAAAAGTGACTTACATGGTTAATTAGAACCAAAATGTGGACCAAAATTGACTTGTATGAATGTGGCACTAAGAGGTGGTAAAAGGATTTCTAATTGGATGTATAAGATGTTAACATGTTCATTGTACCAATATATGATGGCAAGTGACTCTTATAAGGTGCAAACTGACTCTAATATGGTGATAAGTCACTTACATGATTGATTAGAGCCAAAATGTGGCCCAAAATTGACTTGTAGGAAAGGGGTACCAAAAGGTGGTTAAAGGATGTTTAATTGCATGTACATGATGTTAACATGTTAATTGCATTAATATATGGGGAAAGTGACTCTTATAGGGTGTAAAGTGACTCTAATATGGTGAAAAGTGACTTATATGGTTGATTAGAGCCAAAATGTGGAATAAAATTAACTTGTATGAAAGTGGCATTAATAGGTGGTAAAAGGATGTCAATTCAGATGTCTATGATGTTAAAATGTTAATTTTATAAATATATGGAGGAAAGTGACTCATATAGGGTGCAAAATGACTATAATATGGTGAAAAGTGACTTGCATGGTTGATTAGAGACAAAATGTGGTACAAAATTAACTTGTATGAAAGTGGCAATTGGATGTATATGATGTTAACCTGTTAATTGTTGTATATATGGTGGAAAGTGACTCTTATAAGGTGCAAAGTGACTCTAATATGGTGAAAAGTGACTTACATGTTTGATTAGAACCAAAATGTGGAACAAAATTGACCTGTATGAAAGTGGAATTAAGAGGTGGTAAAAGGATGTCAATCCAGATGTATATGATGTTAAAATGTTAATCGTATAAATATATGGTGGAAAGTGAGTCATATAGGGTGCAAAATGACGCTAATATGGTTAAAAGTGACTTACAAGGTTAATTAGAACAAAAATGTGGACCAAAATTGACTTGTATGAATGTGGCACTAAGAGGTGGTAAATGGATTTCTAATTGGATGTAACATGTTAACTGTACCAATATATGATGGCAAGTGACTCTTATAAGGTGCAAAGTGACTCTAATATGGCCTAAAATTGACTTGTAGGAAAGGGGTACCAAAAGGTGGTTAAAGAATGTGTAATTGCATGTACATGATGTTAGCATGTTAATTGTATCAATATATGGGGAAAGTGACTCTTATAGGGTGCAAAGTGACTCTAATATGGTGAAAAGTGACTTACATGGTTGATTAGAGCCAAAATGTGGTACAAAATTAACTTGTATGAAAGTGGCATAAATAGGCGGCAAAAGGATGTGAAATTGGATGTATATGATGTTAACATGTTAATTGTTGTATATATGGTGGAAAGTGACTCTTATAAGGTGCAAAGTGACTCTAATATGGTGAAACGTGACTTACATGGTTGATTAGAACCAAAATATGGAACAAAATTGACCTGTATGAAAGTGGAATTAAGAGGTGGTATAAGGATGTCAATTCATATGTATATCATGTTAACATGTTAATTGTATAAATATATGGTGGAAAGTGACTCATATAGGGTGCAAAATGACTCTAATATGGTGAAAAGTGACTTACATGGTTAATTAGAACCAAAATGTGGACCAAAATTGATATGTATGAATGTGGCTCTAAGAGGTGGTAAAAGGATTTCAAATTGCATGTACATGATGTTACCATATTAATTGTACCAATAGATGATAGCAAGTGACTCTTATAAGGTGCCAAGTAACTCTAATATGGTGAGAAATCACTTACATGATTGATTAGAGCCAAAATGTGGCCCAAAACTGACTTGTAGGAAAGGGGTACCAAGAGGTGGTTAATGAATGTCTAATTGCATGTACATGATGTTAACATCTTAATTGTATCAATATATGGTGGCAAGTGACTCTTATAGGGTGCAAAGTGACTTTAATATGGTGAAAAGTTACTTACATGGTTGATTAGAGCGAAAATATGGTACAAAATTAAGTTGTATGAAAGTGGCATTAATAGGTGGTAAAAGAATGTGAAATTGGATGTATATTATATTAACATGTTAATTGTTGTATATGTGGTGGAAAGTGACTCTTATAAGGTGCAAAGTGACTCTAATATGGTGAAAAGTGACTTACATGTTTGATTAGAACCAAAATGTGGAACAAAATTGACCTGTATGAAAGTGGAATTAAGAGGTGGTAAAAGGATTTCGATTCGGATGTATATGATGTTAACATGTTAATTGTATAAATATATGGTGGAAAGTGACTCATATAGGGTGCAAAATGACCCTAATATGGTGAAAAGTGACTTACATGGTTAATTAGAACCAAATTGTGGACCAAAATTGACTTGTATGAATGTGGCACTAAGAGGTGGTAAAAGGATTTCTAATTGGATGTATATGATGTTAACATGTTAATTGTACCAATATATGATGACAAGTGAATCTTATAAGGTGCAAAGCGACTCTAATATGGTGATAAATCACTTACATGATTGATTAGAGCCAAAATTTGGCCAAAAATTGACATGTAGGAAAGGGGTACCAAAAGGTGGTTAAAGGATGTTTAATTGCATGTACATGATGTTAACATGTCAATTGTATCAATATATGGGGAAAGTGACTCTTATAGGGTGCAAAGTGCCTCTAATATGGTGAAAAGTGACTTATATGGTTGATTACAGCCAAAATGTGGAATAAAATTAACTTGTATGAAAGTGGCATTAATAGGTAGTAAAAGATGTCAAATTGGATATATATGATTTTAACATGTTAATTGTTGTATATATCGTGGAAAGTGACTCTTATAGGGTGCAAAGTGACGCTAATATGGTGAAAAGCGACTTACATGGTTGATTAGAATCAAAATGTGGAACAAAATTGACCTGTATGAAAGTGGAATTAAGAGGTGGTAAAAGGATTTCGATTCGGATGTATATGATGTTAACATGTTAATTGTACAAATATATGGTTGAAAGTGACTCATATAGGGTGCAAAATGACTCTAATATGGTGAAAAGCGACTTACATGGTTATTTAGAACCACAATGTGGACCAAAAATTGACTTGTATGAATGTGGCACTAAGAGGTGGTAAAAGGATTTCTAATTGGATGTATATGATGTTAACATATTAAATGTACCAATATATCATGGCAAGTGACTCTTATAAGGTGTAAAGTGACTCTAATATGGTGAGAAGTCACTTACATGATTGATTAGAGCCAAAATGGGGACCAAAATTGACTTTTAGGAAAGGGGTACCAAGAGGTGGTTAAAGGATGTCTAATTGCATGTACATGATGTTAACATGTTAATTGTATCAATATATGGTGGCAAGTGAGTCTTATAGGGTGCAAAGTGACTCTAATATGGTGAAAAGTTACTTACATAAATGATTAGAGCCAAAATGTCGTACAAAATTAACCTGTATGAAAGTGGTATTAATAGGTGGTAAAAGGATGTGAAATTGGATGTATATGATGTTAACATGTTAATTGTTGTATATGTGGTGGAAAGTGACTCTTATAAGGTGCAAAGTGACTCTAATATGGTGAAAAGTGATTTACATGGTTGATTAATTCGGATGTATATGATGTTAACAAATTTAATTGTATAAATATATGGTGGAAAGTGACTCATATAGGGTGCAAAATGACCTTAATATGGTGAAAAGTGACTTACATGGTTAATTAGAACCAAAATGTGGACCAAAATTGACTTGTATGAATGTGGCACTAAGAGGTGGTAAAAGGATTTCTAAATGGATGTATATGATGTTAACATGTTAATTGTACCAATATATGATGGTAAGTGACTCTTATAAGGTGCAAATTGACTCTAATATGGTGATAAGTCACTTACATGATTGATTAGAGCCAAAATGTGGCCCAAAATTGACTGTAAGAAAGGGGTACCAAAAGGTGGTTAAAGGATGTTTAATTGCATGTACATGATGTTAACATCTTAATTGTATTAATATATGGCGAAAGTGACTCTTATAGGGTGTAAAGTGACTCTAATATGGTGAGAAGTGACTTATATGGTTGATTAGAGCCAAAATGTGGAATAAAATTAACTTGTATGAAAGTGGCATTAATAGGTGGTAAAAGGATGTCAATTCAGATGTATATGATGTTAACATGTTAATTGTATAAATATATGGTGGAAAGTGACTCGTATAGGGTGCAAAATGACTATAATATGATGAAAAGTGACTTACATGGTTGATTAGAGCCAAACTGTGGTACAAAATTAACTTGTATGAAAGTGGCATTAATAGGTGGTAAAAGGATGTCAAATTGGATGTATATGATGTTAACATGTTAATTGTTGTATATATGGTGGAAAGTGACTCTTATAAGGTGCAAAGTGACTCTAATATGGTGAAAAGTGACTTACATGTTTGATTGGAACCAAAATGTGGAACAAAATTGACCTGTTTGAAAGTGGAATTAAGAGGTGGTAAAAGGATGTCAATCCAGATGTATATGATGTTAACATGTTAATTGTATAAATATATGGTGGAAAGTGACTCATATAGTGTGCAAAATGACCCTAATATGGTGAAAAGTGACTTACATGGTTAATTAGAACTAAAATGTGGACCAAAATTGACTTGTATGAATGTGGCACAAAGAGGTGGTAAAAGGATTTCTAATTGGATGTATATGATGTTAACATATTAAATGTACCAATATATGATGGCAAGTGACTCTTATAAGGTGCAAAGTAACTCTAATATGGTGATAAGTCACTTACATGATTGATTAGAGCCAAAATGTGGCCCAAATTTTACTTGTAGGAAAGGGGTACCAAAAGGTGGTTAAAGCATGTGTAATTGTATGTACATGATGTTAACATGTTAATTGTATCAATATATGGGGAAAGTGACTCTTATAGGGTGCAAAGTGACTCTAATATGGTGAAAAGTGACTTACATGGTTGATTAGAACCAAAATATGGAACAAAATTGACCTGTATGAAAGTGGAATTAAGAGGTGGTATAAGGATGTCAATTCATATGTATATCATGTTAACATGTTAATTGTATAAATATATGGTGGAAAGTGACTCATATAGGGTGCAAAATGACTCTAATATGGTGAAAAGTGACTTACATGGTTAATTAGAACCAGAATGTGGACCAAAATTAATATGTATGAATGTGGCTCTAAAAGGTGGTAAAAGGATTTCAAATTGCATGTACATGATGTTAACATATTAATTATACCAATAGATGATGGCAAGTGACTCTTATAAGGTGCAAAGTAACTCTAATATGGTGAGAAATCACTTACATGATTGATTGGAGCCAAAATGTGGCCCAAAATTCACTTGTAGGAAACCGGTACCAAGAGGTGGTTAAAGAATGTCTAATTACATGTACATGATGTTAACATCTTAATTGTATCAATATAAGGTGGCAAGTGACTCTTATAGGGTGCAAAGTGACTCTAATATGGTGAAAAGTGACTTATATGGTTGATTAGAGCCAAAATATGGTACACAATTAAGTCGTATGAAAGTGGCATTAATAGGTGCTAAAAGGATGTGAAATTGGATGTATATTATGTTAACATTTTAATTGTTGTATATGTGGTGGAAAGTGACTCTTATAAGGTGCAAAGTGACTCTAATATGGTGAAAAGTGACTTACATGTTTGATTAGAACCAAAATGTGGAACAAAATTGACCTGTATTAAAGTGGAATTAAGAGGTGGTAAAAGGATTTCAATTCGGATGTATATGATGTTAACATGCTATTTGTATAAATATATGGTGGAAAGTGACTCATATAGGGTGCAAAATCACCCTAACATGGTGAAAAGTGACTTACATGGTTAATTAGAACCAAAATGTGGACCAAAATTGACTTGTATGAATGTGGCACTAAGAGGTGGTAAAAGGATTTCTAATTGGATGTATATGATGTAAACATGTTAATTGTACCAATATATGATGGCAAGTGACTCTTATAAGGTGCAAAGCGACTCTAATATGGTGATAAGTCACTTACATGATTGATTAGAGCCAAAATTTGGCCCAAAATTGACTTGTAGGAAAGGGGTACCAAAAGGTCGTTAAAAGATGTTTAATTGCATGTACATGATGTTAACATGTCAATTGTATCAATATATGGGGAAAGTAACTCTTATAGGTTGCAAAGTGACTCTAATATGGTGAAAAGTGACTTATATGGTTGATTACAGCCAAAATGTGGAATAAAATTAACTTGTATGAAAGTGGCATTAATAGGTAGTAAAAGATGTCAAATTGGATGTATATGATGTTAACATGTTAATTGTTGTATATATAGTGGAAAGTGACTCTTATAGGGTGCAAAGTGACGCTAATATGGTGAAAAGTGACTTACATGGTTGATTAGAACCAAAATGTGGAACAAAATCGACCTATATGAAAGTGGAACTAATAGATGGTAAAAGGATGTCAATTCGGATGTATATGATGTTAACATGTTAATTGTACAAATATATGGTGGAAAGTGACTCATATAGGGTGCAAAATGACTCTAATATGGTGAAAAGTGACTTACATGGTTAATTATAACCAAAATATGGACCAAAAATTGACTTGTATTAATGTGGCACTAAGAGGTGGTAAAAGGATTTCTAATTGGATGTATATGATGTTAACATGTTAATTGTACCAATATATAATGGCAAGTGACTTATAAGGTGCAAAGTGACTCTAATATGGTGATAAGTCACTTTCATGATTGATTAGAGCCAAGTTCATGGAATTAGAAATTCTTTTACAAACTCTTAGTGCCACATTCATACAAGTCAATTTTGGTCCACATTTTGGTTCTAATTAACCGTGTAAGTCACTTTCACCATATTAGAGTCATTTTGCACCCTATATTAGTCACTTTACACCATATATTTGTACAATTAACATGTTAACATCATATACATCCGAATTGACATCCTTTTACTATCTATTAGTTCAACTTTCATACAAGTTAAGTTTGTACCACATTTTGGCTCTAATCAACCATGTAAGTCACTTTTCACCATATTAGAGTCACATTGCACCATATAAGAGTCACCTGCCACCATATATTGACACAATTAACATGTTAACATCATGTACATGCAATTAGACATCCTTTAACCACCTCTTGGTACCCCATTTCCAACAAGTCAATTTTGGCCAACATTTTGGCACTAATCAATTATGTAAGTGACTTCTCACCATATCAGAGTCACTTTTACCTTATAAGTGTCACTTGTCATCATATATTGGTACAATTAACATGTTAACATCATGTACATGAAATTAGAAATTCTTTTACAACCTTTTAGTGCCACATTCATACAAGTCAATTTTGGTCCACATTTTGGTTCTAATTAACCATGTAAGTCACTTTTCACCATATTAGAGTCATTTTGCACCTTATATGATTCACTTTCCACCATATATTTGTACAATTAACATGTTAACATCATATACATCCGATTTGACATCCTTTTACCACCTCTTAATTCCACTTTCATACAGGCCAATTTTGTTCCACATTTTGGTTCTAATCAACCATGTAAGTCACTTTTAACCATATTAGAGTCACTTTGCACCCTTATAAGAGTCATTTTCCACCATATATACAAAAATTATGTTAACATCATATACATCCAATTTGACATCCTTTTACAACCTATTAATGCCGCTTTCATACAAGTTAAGTTTGTACCATATTTTGGCTCTAATCAACCATGTAAGTCACTTTTCACCGTATTAGAGTCACATTGCACCATATAAGAGTCACTTTGTACCTTATAAGAGTCACTTGTCATCATATATTGGTACAATTAACATGTTAATATCATGGTCATGGAATTAGAAATTCTTTTACAACCTCTTAGTGCCGCATTCATACAAATCAATTTTGGTCCACATTTTTGTTCTAATTAACCTTGTAAGTCACTTTCACCATATTAGAGTCATTTTGCACCCTATATTAGTCACTTTACACCATATATTTGTACAATTAATATGTTAACATCATATACATCCGAATTGACATCCTTTTACCATCTACTACTTCCACTTTCATACAGGTCAATTTTGTTCCACATTTTGGTATCAATCAACCATGTAAGTCACTTTTCACCCTATTAGAGTCACTTTGCGCCCTTATAAGAGTCACTTTCCACCATATATACAACAATTAACATGTTAACATCATATACATCCAATTTGACATCCTTTTACCACCTATTAATGCCACTTTCATACAAGTTCAGTTTGTACCATATTTTGGCTCTAATCAACCATGTAAGTCACTTTTCACCATATTAGAGTCACATTGCACCATATAAGAGTCACTTGCCACCATATATTGATACAATTAACATGTTAACATCATGTACATGCAATTAGACATCCTCTAACCACCTCTTGGTACCCCATTTCCAACAAGTCAATTTTAGGCCACATTTTGACACTAATCAATCATGTAAGTGACTTCTCACCATATTAGAGTCACTTTGTACCTTATAAGTGTCACTTGTCATCATATATTGGTATAATTAACATGTTAACATCATGTACATGGAATTAGAAATTCTTTTACAACCTCATAGTGCGAAATTCATAAAAGTGAATTTTGGTCCACATTTTGGTTCTAATTAACCATGTAAGTCACTTTTCACCATGTTAGAGTCATTTTGCACCCTATATGATTCACTTTCCACCATATATTTGTACAATTAACCTGTTAACATCATATACATCCGATTTGACATCCTTTTACCACCTCTTAATTCTACTTTCATACAGGTCAATTTTGTTCCACATTTTGGTTCTAATCAACCATGTAAGTCACTTTGCACCCTTATAAGAGTCACTTTCCACCATATATACAACAATTAGCATGTTAACATCATATACATCCAATTTGACATCCTTTTACCACCTATTAATGCCACTTTCATACAAGTTAAGTTTGTACCACATTTTGGCTCTAATCAACCATGTAAGTCACTTTTCACCATATTAGGGTCACATTGCACCATATAAAAGTCACTTTGTAAATTATAAGAGTCACTTGTCATCATATATTGGTACAATTAACATGTTAAAATCATGTTCATGGAATTAGAAATTCTTTTACAACCTCTTAGTGCCACATTCATACAAGTCAATTTTGGTCCACATTTTGGTTCTAATTAACCATGTAAGTCACTTTCACCATATTAGAGTCATTTTGCACCCTATATTAGTCACTTTACACCATATATTTGTACAATTAACATGTTAACATCATATATATCCGAATTGACATCCTTTTACCATCTATTAGTTTCGCTTTCATACAGGTCAATTTTGTTCCACATTTTGGTTCTAATCAACCATGTAAGTCACTTTTCACCCTATTAGAGTCACTTTGCACCCTTATAAGAGTCACTTTCCACCATATATACAACAATTAACATGTTAACATCATATACATCCAATTTGACATCCTTTTACCACCTACTAATGCCACTTTCATACAAGTTTAGTTTGTACCACATTTTGGCTATAATCAACCATGTAAGTCACTTTTCACCATATTAGAGTCACTTTGCACCCTTATAAAAGTCACTTTCCACCATATATAAAACAATTAGCATGTTAACATCATATACATCCAATTTGACATCCTTTTACCACCTATTAATGCCACTTTCATACAAGTTAAGTTTGTACCATATTTTGGCTCTAATCAACCATGCAAGTCACTTTTCACCATATTAGAGTCACATTGCACCATATAAGAGCCACTTTGTACCTTATAAGAGTCACTTGTCATCATATATTGGTACAATTAACATTTAAAATCATGTTCATGGAATTAGAAATTTTTTACAACCTCTTAGTGCCACATTCATACAAGTCAATTTTGGTCCACATTTTGGTTCTAATTAACCATGTAAGTCACTTTCACCATATTAGAGTCATTTTGCACCCTTTATTAGTCACTTCACACCATATATCTGTACAATTAACATGTTAACATCATATACATCCGAATTGACATCCTTTTACCATCTATTAGTTCCACTTTCATACAGGTCAATTTTGTTCCACATTTTGGTTCTGATCAACCATGTAAGTCACTTTTCACCTTATTAGAGTCACTTTGCACCCTAATAAGATTCACTTTCCACCATATATACAACAATTAACCTGTTAACATCATATACATCCAATTTCACATCCTTTTACCACCTACTAATGCCACTTTCATACAAGTTAAGTTTTTACCACATTTTGGCTCTAATCAACCATGTAAGTCACTTTTCACCATATTAGAGTCACATTGCACCATATAAGAGTCACTTGCCACCATATATTTATACAATTAACATGTTAACATCATGTACATGCAATTGACATCCTTTAACCACATCTTTGTACCCCATTTCCAACAAGTCAATTTTGGGCCACATTTTGGCACTCTTCAATCATGTAAGTGACTTCTCACCATATTAGAGTCACTTTGTACCTTATAAGTGTCACTTGTCATCATATATTGGTACAATTAACATGTTAACATCATGTACATAGAATTAGAAATTCTTTTACAACCTCTTAGTGCCACATTCATACAACTCAATTTTGGTCCACATTTTGGTTCTAATTAACCATGTAAGTCACTTTTCACCATATTAGAGTCATTTTGCACCCTATATGATTCACTTTCCACCATATATTTGTACAATTAACATGTTAACATCATATACATCCGAATTGACATCCTTTTACCATCTACTAGTTCCACTTTCATACAGGTCAATTTTGTTACACATTTTGGTTCTAATCAACCATGTAAGTCACTTTTCACCATATTAGAGTCACTTTGCACCCTTATAAGAGTCATTTTCCACCATATATACAACAATTAGCATGTTAACATCATATACATCCAATTTGACATCCTTTTACCACGTATTAATGCCACTTTCATACAAGTTAATTTTGTACCACATTTTGGCTCTAATCAACCATGTAAGTCACTTTTCACCATATTCAAGTCACATTGCACCATATAAGAGTCACTTTGTTCCTTATAAGAGTCACTTGTCATCATATATTGGTACAATTAACTTGTTAAAATCATGTTCATGTAATTAGAAATTCTTTTACAACCTCTTAGTGCCACATTCATACAAGTCAATTTTGGTCCACATTTTGGTTCTAATTAACCATGTAAGTCACTTTCACCATATTAGAGTCATTTTTCACCCTATATTAGTCACTTTACACCATATATTTGTACAATTAACATGTTAACATCATATACATCCGAATTGACATCCTATTACCATCTATTAGTTCCACTTTCATACAGGTCAATTTTGTTCCACATTTAGGTTCTAATCAACCATGTAAGTCACTTTTCACCCTATTAGAGTCACTTTGCACCCTTATAAGAGTCACTTTCCACCATATATACAACAATTAACCTGTTAACATCATATACATCCAATTTGACATCCTTTTACCACCTACTAATGCCACTTTCATACAAGTTAAGTTTGTACCATATTTTGGCTCTAATCAACCATGTAAGTCACTTTTCACCATATTAGAGTCACATTGCACCATATAAGAGTCACTTGCCACCATATATTGATACAATTAACATGTTAACATCATGTACATGCAATTAGACATCCTTTAACCACGTCTTGGTACCCCATTTCCAACAAGTCAATTTTGGGCCACATTTTGGCACTAATCAATCATGTAAGTGACTTCTCACCATATTAGAGTCACTTTGTACCTTATAAGTGTCACTTGTCATCATATATTGGTACAATTAACAATGTTAACATCATGTACATAGAATTAGAAATTCTTTTACAACCTCTTAGTGACACATTCATACAAGTCAATTGTGGTCCACATTTTGGTTCTAATTAACCATGTAAGTCACTTTTCACCATATTAGAGTCATTTTGCACCCTATATGATTCACTTTCCACCATATATTTGTACAATTAACATGTTAACATCATATACATCCGATTTGACATCCTTTTACCACCTCTTAATTCCACTTTTATACAGGGCAATTTTGTTCCACATTTTGGTTATAATCAACCATGTAATTCACTTTTCACCATATTAGAGTCACTTTGCACCCTTATAAGAGTCACTTTCCACCATATATACAACAATTAGCATGTTACCATCATATACATCGAATTTGACATCCTTTTACCACCTATTAATGCCACTTTCATACAAGTTAAGTTTGTACCATATTTTGGCTCTAATCAACCATGTAAGTCACTTTTCACCATATTAGAGTCACATTACACCATATAAGAGTCACTTTGTACCTTATAAGAGTCACTTGTCATCATATATTGGTACAATTAACATGTTAAAATCATGTTCATGGAATTAGAAATTCTTTTACAACCTCTTAGTGCCACATTCAAATAAGTCAATTTTGGTCCACATTTTGGTTCTAATTAACCATGTAAGTCACTTTCACCATATTAGAGTCATTTTGCACCCTATATTAGTCACTTTACACCATATATTTTTACAATTAACATGTTAACATCATATACATCCGAATTGACATCCTTTTACCATCTATTAGTTCCACTTTCATACAGGTCAATTTTGTTCCACATTTTGGTTCTAATCAACCATGTAAGTCACTTTTCACCCTATTAGAGTCACTTTGAACCCTTATAAGAGTCACTTTCCACCATATATACAACAATTAACCTGTTAACATCATATACATCCAATTTGACATCCTTTTACCACCTACTAATGCCACTTTCATACAAGTTAAGTTTGTACCACATTTTGGCTCTAATTAACCATGTAAGTCACTTTCCACCATATATTGATACAATTAACATGTTAACATCATGTACATGCAATTAGACATCCTTTAACCACCTCTTGATACCCCTTTTCCTACAAGTCAATTTTGGGCCACATTTTGGCACTAATCAATCATGTAAGTGACTTCTCACCATATTAGAGTCACTTTGCACCTTATAAGAGTCACTTGCCATCATATATTGGTACAATTAACATGTTAACATCATGTACATGCAATTAAAAATCCTTTTACAACCTCTTAGTGCCACATTCATACAAGTAAATTTTGGTCCACATTTTGGTTCTAATTAACCACGTAAGTCACTTTTCACCATGTTAGAGTCATTTTGCACCCTATATGAGTCACTTTCCACCATATATTTGTACAATTAACATGTTAACATCATATACATCCGATTTGACATCCGTTTACCACCTCTTAAGTCCACTTTCATACAGGTCAATTTTGTTCCACATTTTGGTTTTAATCAACCATGTAAGTCACTTTTCACCATATAAGAGTCACTTTGCACCCTTATAAGAGTCACTTTCCACCATATATACAAAAATTAACATTATAACATCATATACATCCAATTTGACATCCTTTTACCACCTATTAATGCCACTTTCATACAAGTTAAGTTTGTACCACATTTTGGCTCTAATCAACCATGTAAGTCACTTGCCACCATATATTGATACAATTAACATGTTAACATCATGTACATGCAATTAGACATCCTTTAACCACCTCTTGGTACCCCATTTCCAACAAGTCAATTTTGGGCCACATTTTGGCACTAATCAATCATGTAGGTGACTTCTCACCATATTAGAGTCACTTTGTACCTTATAAGTGTCACTTGTCATCATATATTGGTACAATTAACATGTTAACATCATGTACATAGAATTAGAAATTCTTTTACAACCTCTTAGTGCCACATTCATACAACTCAATTTTGGTCCACATTTTGGTTCTAATTAACCATGTAAGTCACTTTTCACCATATTAGAGTCATTTTGCACCCTATATGATTCACTTTCCACCATATATTTGTATAATTAACATGTTAAAATTATATACATCTGAATTGACATCCTTTTACCATCTACTAGTTCCACTTTCATACAGGTCAATTTTGTTCCACATTTTGGTTCTAATCAACCATGTAAGTCACTTATCACCATATTAGAGTCACTTTGCACCCTTATAAGAGTCACTTTCCACCATATATACAACAATTAGCATGTTAACATCATATACATCCAATTTGACATCCTTTTACCACGTATTAATGCCACTTTCATACAAGTTAAGTTTGTACCACATTTTGGCTCAAATCAACCATGTAAGTCACTTTTCACCATATTAAAGTCACATTGCACCATATAAGAGTCACTTTGTACCTTATAAGAGTCACTTGTCATCATATATTGGTACAATTAACATGTTAACATCATGTTCATGGAATTAGAAATTCTTTTACAACCTCTTAGTACCACATTCATACAAGTCAATTTTGGTCCACATTTTGGTTCTAATTAACCATGTAAGTCACTTTCACCATATTAGAGTCATTTTGCACCCTATATTAGTCACTTTACACCATATATTTTTACAATTAACATGTTAACATCATATACATCCGAATTGACATCCTTTTACCATCTATTAGTTCCACTTTCATACAGGTCAATTTTGTTCCACATTTTGGTTCTAATCAACCATGTAAGTCACTTTTCACCCTATTAGAGTCACTTTGCACCCTTATAAGAGTCACTTTCCACCATATATACAACAATGAACCTGTTAACATCATATACATCCAATTTGACATCCTTTTACCACCTACTAATGTCACTTTCATACAAGTTAAGTTTGTACCACATTTTGGCTCTAATTAACCATGTAAGTCACTTTCCACCATATATTGATACAATTAACATGTTAACATCATGTACATGCAATTAGACATCCTTTAACCACCTCTTGATACCCCTTTTCCTACAAGTCAATTTTGGGCCACATTTTGGCACTAATCAATCATGTAAGTGACTTCTCACCATATTAGAGTCACTTTGCACCTTATAAGAGTCACTTGCCATCATATATTGGTACAATTAACATGTTAACATCATGTACATGCAATTAAAAATCCTTTTACAACCTCTTAGTGCCACATTCATACAAGTAAATTTTGGTCCACATTTTGGTTCTAATTAACCACGTAAGTCACTTTTCACCATGTTAGAGTCATTTTGCACCCTATATGAGTCACTTTCCACCATATATTTGTACAATTAACATGTTAACATCATATACATCCGATTTGACATCCGTTTACCACCTCTTAAGTCCACTTTCATACAGGTCAATTTTGTTCCACATTTTGGTTTTAATCAACCTTGTAAGTCACTTTTCACCATATAAGAGTCACTTTGCACCCTTATAAGAGTCACTTTCCACCATATATACAAAAATTAACATTATAACATCATATACATCCAATTTGACATCCTTTTACCACCTATTAATGCCACTTTCATACAAGTTAAGTTTGTACCACATTTTGGCTCTAATCAACCATGTAAGTCACTTGCCACCATATATTGATACAATTAACATGTTAACATCATGTACATGCAATTAGACATCCTTTAACCACCTCTTGGTACCCCATTTCCAACAAGTCAATTTTGGGCCACATTTTGGCACTAATCAATCATGTAGGTGACTTCTCACCATATTAGAGTCACTTTGTACCTTATAAGTGTCACTTGTCATCATATATTGGTACAATTAACATGTTAACATCATGTACATAGAATTAGAAATTCTTTTACAACCTCTTAGTGCCACATTCATACAACTCAATTTTGGTCCACATTTTGGTTCTAATTAACCATGTAAGTCACTTTTCACCATATTAGAGTCATTTTGCACCCTATATGATTCACTTTCCACCATATATTTGTATAATTAACATGTTAAAATTATATACATCCGAATTGACATCCTTTTACCATCTACTAGTTCCACTTTCATACAGGTCAATTTTGTTCCACATTTTGGTTCTAATCAACCATGTAAGTCACTTATCACCATATTAGAGTCACTTTGCACCCTTATAAGAGTCACTTTCCACCATATATACAACAATTAGCATGTTAACATCATATACATCCAATTTGACATCCTTTTACCACGTATTAATGCCACTTTCATACAAGTTAAGTTTGTACCACATTTTCGCTCAAATCAACCATGTAAGTCACTTTTCACCATATTAAAGTCACATTGCACCATATAAGAGTCACTTTGTACCTTATAAGAGTCACTTGTCATCATATATTGGTACAATTAACATGTTAACATCATGTTCATGGAATTAGAAATTCTTTTACAACCTCTTAGTACCACATTCATACAAGTCAATTTTGGTCCACATTTTGGTTCTAATTAACCATGTAAGTCACTTTCACCATATTAGAGTCATTTTGCACCCTATATTAGTCACTTTACACCATATATTTTTACAATTAACATGTTAACATCATATACATCCGAATTGACATCCTTTTACCATCTATTAGTTCCACTTTCATACAGGTCAATTTTGTTCCACATTTTGGTTCTAATCAACCATGTAAGTCACTTTTCACCCTATTAGAGTCACTTTGCACCCTTATAAGAGTCACTTTCCACCATATATACAACAATGAACCTGTTAACATCATATACATCCAATTTGACATCCTTTTACCACCTACTAATGCCACTTTCATACAAGTTAAGTTTGTACCACATTTTGGCTCTAATTAACCATGTAAGTCACTTTCCACCATATATTGATACAATTAACATGTTAACATCATGTACATGCAATTAGACATCCTTTAACCACCTCTTGATACCCCTTTTCCTACAAGTCAATTTTGGGCCACATTTTGGCACTAATCAATCATGTAAGTGACTTCTCACCATATTAGAGTCACTTTGCACCTTATAAGAGTCACTTGCCATCATATATTGGTACAATTAACATGTTAACATCATGTACATGCAATTAAAATCCTTTTACAACCTCTTAGTGCCACATTCATACAAGTAAATTTTGGTCCACATTTTGGTTCTAATTAACCACGTAAGTCACTTTTCACCATGTTAGAGTCATTTTGCACCCTATATGAGTCACTTTCCACCATATATTTGTACAATTAACATGTTAACATCATATACATCCGATTTGACATCCGTTTACCACCTCTTAAGTCCACTTTCATACAGGTCAATTTTGTTCCACATTTTGGTTTTAATCAACCATGCAAGTCACTTTTCACCATATAAGAGTCACTTTGCACCCTTATAAGAGTCACTTTCCACCATATATACAAAAATTAACATTATAACATCATATACATCCAATTTGACATCCTTTTACCACCTATTAATGCCACTTTCATACAAGTTAAGTTTGTACCACATTTTGGCTCTAATCAACCATGTAAGTCACTTGCCACCATATATTGATACAATTAACATGTTAACATCATGTACATGCAATTAGACATCCTTTAACCACCTCTTGGTACCCCATTTCCAACAAGTCAATTTTGGGCCACATTTTGGCACTAATCAATCATGTAGGTGACTTCTCACCATATTAGAGTCACTTTGTACCTTATAAGTGTCACTTGTCATCATATATTGGTACAATTAACATGTTAACATCATGTACATAGAATTAGAAATTCTTTTACAACCTCTTAGTGCCACATTCATACAACTCAATTTTGGTCCACATTTTGGTTCTAATTAACCATGTAAGTCACTTTTCACCATATTAGAGTCATTTTGCACCCTATATGATTCACTTTCCACCATATATTTGTATAATTAACATGTTAAAATTATATACATCCGAATTGACATCCTTTTACCATCTACTAGTTCCACTTTCATACAGGTCAATTTTGTTCCACATTTTGGTTCTAATCAACCATGTAAGTCACTTATCACCATATTAGAGTCACTTTGCACCCTTATAAGAGTCACTTTCCACCATATATACAACAATTAGCATGTTAACATCATATACATCCAATTTGACATCCTTTTACCACGTATTAATGCCACTTTCATACAAGTTAAGTTTGTACCACATTTTGGCTCAAATCAACCATGTAAGTCACTTTTCACCATATTAAAGTCACATTGCACCATATAAGAGTCACTTTGTACCTTATAAGAGTCACTTGTCATCATATATTGGTACAGTTAACATGTTAACATCATGTTCATGGAATTAGAAATTCTTTTACAACCTCTTAGTACCACATTCATACAAGTCAATTTTGGTCCACATTTTGGTTCTAATTAACCATGTAAGTCACTTTCACCATATTAGAGTCATTTTGCACCCTATATTAGTCACTTTATACCATATATTTGTACAATTAAAATGTTAACATCATATACATCCGAATTGACATTCTTTTACCATCTATTAGTTCCACTTTCATACAGGTCAATTTTGTTCCACATTTTGGTTCTAATCAACCATGTAAGTCACTTTTCACCCTATTAGAGTCACTTTTCACCCTTATAAGAGTCATTTTCCACTATATATACAACAATTAACATGTTAACATTATATACATCCAATTTGACATCCTTTTACCACCTATTAATGCCACTTTCATAAAATTTAAGTTTGTACCATATTTTGGCTCTAATCAACCAAGTCACTTTTCACCATATCAGAGTCACATTGCACTATATAAGAGTCACTTGACACCATATATTGATACAATTAACATGTTAACATGATGTACATGCAATTAGACATCCTTTGACTACCTCTTGGTACCCCATTTCCAGCTAGTCAATTTTGGGCCACATTTTGGCACTAATCAATCATGTAAGTGACTTCTCACCATATTAGAGTCACTTTGTACCGTATAAGTGTCACATGTCATCATATATTTGTACAATTAACATGTTAACATCATGTACATGGAATTAGAAATTCTTTTACAACCTCTTAGTGCCAAATTCATACAAGTCAATTTTGGTCCACATTTTGGTTCTAATTAACCATGTAAGTCACTTTTCACCATGTTAGAGTCATTTTGCACCCTATATGATTCACTTTCCACCATATATTTGTACAATTAACCTGTTAACATCATATACATCCGATTTGACATCCTTTTACCACCTCTTAATTCCACTTTCATACAGGTCAATTTTGTTCCACATTTTGGTTCTAATCAACCATGTAAGTTACTTTTCACCATATTAGAGTCACTTTGCACCCTTATAAGAGTCACTTTCCACCATATATACAACAATTAGAATGTTAACATCATATAGATCCAATTTGACATCCTTTCACCACCTATTAATGCCACTTTCATACAAGTTAAGTTTGTACCACATTTTGGCTCTAATCAACCATGTAAGTCACTTTTCACCATATTAGAGTCACATTTCACCATATAAGAGTCACTTTGTACCTTACAAGAGGCACTTGTCATCATATATTGGTACAATTAACATGTTAAAATCATGTTCATGGAAATAGAAATTCTTTTACAACCTCTTAGTGCCCCATTCATACAAGTCAATTTTGGTCCACATTTTGGTTCTAATTAACCATGTAAGTCACTTTCACCATATTAGAATCATTTTGCACCCTATATTAGTCACTTTACACAAGATATTTGTACAATTAACATGTTACCATCATATACATCCGAATTGACATCCTTTTACCATCTATTAGTTCCACTTTCATACAGGGCAATTTTGTTCCATATTTTGGTTCTAATAAACCATATAAGTCACTTTTCACCCTATTAGAGTCACTTTGCACCCTTATAAGAGTCACTTTCCACCATATATACAACAATTAACATGTTAACATCATATACATCCAATTTGACATCCTTTTACCACCTATTAATGCCACTTTCATACAAGTTAAGTTTGTACCACATTTTGGCTCTAATCAACCATGTAAGTCACTTTTCACCATATTAGAGTCACATTGCACTATATAAGAGTCACTTGCCACCATATATTGGTACAATTAACATGTTAACATGATGTACATGCAATTAGACATCCTTTGACTACCTCTTGGTACCCCATTTCCAACAAATCAATTTTGGGCCACATTTTGGCCCTAATCAATCATGTAAGTGACTTCTCGCCATATTAGAGTCACTTTGTACCTTATAAGTGTCACTTGTCATCATATATATGTATAATTAACATGTTAACATCATGTACATGGAATTAGAAATTCTTTTACAACCTCTTAGTGCCAAATTCATACAAGTCAATTTTGGTCCACATTTTGGTTCTAATTAACCATGTAAGTCACTTTTCACCATGTTAGAGTCATTTTGCACCCTATATGATTCACTTTCCACCATATATTTGTACAATTAACCTGTTAACATCATATACATCCGATTTGACATCCTTTTTCGACCTCTTAATTCCACTTTCATACAGGTCAATTTTGTTCCACATTTTGGTTCTAATCAACCATATAAGTCACTTTTCACCATATTAGAGTCAATTTGCACCCTTATAAGAGTCACGTTCCACCATATATACAACAATTAGCATGTTAACATCATATACATCCAATTTGACATCCTTTCACCACCTATTAATGCCACTTTCATACAAGTTAAGTTTGTACCACATTTTGGCTCTAATCAACCATGTAAGTCACTTTTCACCATATTAGAGTCACATTGCACCATATAAGAGTCACTTTGTACCTTACAAGAGGCACTTGTCATCATATATTGGTACAATTAACATGTTAAAATCATGTTCATGGAAATAGAAATTCTTTTACAACCTCTTAGTGCCCCATTCATACAAGTCAATTTTGGTCCACATTTTGGTTCTAATTATCCATGTAAGTCACTTTTCACCATGTTAGAGTCATTTTGCACCCTATATGATTCACTTTCCACCATATATTTGTACAATTAACATGTTAACATCATATACATCCGATTTGACATTCTTTTACCACCTCTTAATTCCACTTTCATACAGGTCAATTTTGTTCCACATTTTGGTTCTAATCAACCATGTAAGTCACTTTTCACCATATTAGAGTCACTTGGCACCCTTATAAGAGTCACTTTCCACCGTATATACAACAATTAATATGTTAACATCATATACATCCAATTTGACATCCTTTTACCACCTATTAATGCCACTTTCATACAAGTTAAGTTTGTACCATATTTTGGATCTAATCAACCATGTAAGTCACTTTTCACCATATTAGAGTCATATTGCACCATATAAGAGTCACTTGCCACCATATATTGATACAATTAACATGTTAACATGATGTACAAGCACTTAGACATCCTTTAACCACCTCTTGATACGCCCTTTCCTACAAGTCAATTTTTGGCCACATTTTGGCACTAATCAATCATGTAAGTGACTTCTCACCATATTAGAGTCACTTTGCACCTTATAAGAGTTACTTGCCATCATATATTGGTACAATTAACATATTAACATCATGTACATGCAATTATAAATCCTTTTACAACCTCTTAGTGCCACATTCATACAAGTCAATTTTGGTCCACATTTTGGTTCTAATTAACCACGTAAGTCACTTTTCACCATGTTAGAGTCATTTTGCACCCTATATGAGTCACTTTCCACCATGTATTTGTACAATTAACATGTTAACATCATATACATCCGATTTGACATCCTTTTACCACCTCTTAATTCCACTTTCATACAGGTCAATTCTGTTCCACATTTTGGTTTTAATCAACCTTGTAAGTTACTTTTCACCATATTAGAGTCACTTTGCACCCTTATAAGAGTCACTTTCCACCATATATACAACAATTAGCATGTTAACATCATATACATCCAATTTGACATCCTTTTACCACGTATTAATGCCACTTTCATACAAGTTAAGTTTGTACCACATTTTGGCTCTAATCAACCATGTAAGTCACTTTTCACCATATTAAAGTCACATTGCACCATATAAGAGTCACTTTGTACCTTATAAGAGTCACTTGTCATCATATATTGGTACAATTAACATGTTAACATCATGTTCATGGAATTAGAAATTTCTTTTACAACCTCTTAGTACCACATTCATACAAGTCAATTTTGGTCCACATTTTCATTCTAATTAACCATGTAAGTCACTTTCACCATATTAGAGTCATTTTGCACCCTATATTAGTCACTTTACACCATATATTTGTACAATTAACATGTTAACATCATATACATCCGAATTGACATCCTTTTACCATCTATTAGTTCCACTTTCATATAGGTCAATTTTGTTCCACATTTTGGTTCTAATCAACCATGTAAGTCACTTTTCACCCTATTAGAGTCACTTTGCACCCTTATAAGAGTCACTTTCCACCATATATACAACAATTAACATGTTAACATCATATACATCCAATTTGACATCCTTTTACCACATATTAATGCCACTTTCATACAAGTTAAGTTTGTACCACATTTTGGCTCTAATCAACCATGTAAGTCACTTTTCACCATATTAGAGTCACATTGCACCATATAAGAGTCACTTACCACCATATATTGATACAATTAACATGTTAACATGATGTACAATCACTTAGACATCCTTTAACCACCTCTTGATACCCCCTTTCCTACAAGTCAATTTTGGGCCACATTTTGGCACTAATCAATCATGTAAGTGACTTCTCACTATATTAGAGTCACTTTGCACCTTATAAGACTCACTTGCCAACATATATTGGTACAATTAACATGTTAACATCATGTACATGCAATTATAAATCCTTTTACAACCTCTTAGTGCCACATTCATACAAGTCAATTTTGGTCCACATTTTGGTTCTATTAGCCACGTAAGTCACTTTTCACCATGTTAGAGTCATTTTGCACCCTATATGAGTCACTTTCCACCATGTATTTGTACAATTAACATGTTAACATCATATACATCCGATTTGACATCCTTTTACCACCTCTTAATTCCACTTTCATACAGGTCAATTCTGTTCCACATTTTGGTTTTAATCAACCATGTAAGTCACTTTTCACGAGATTAGAGTCACTTTGCACCCTTATAAGAGTCACTTTCCACCATATATACAACAATTAACATGTTAACATCATATACATCCAATTTGACATCCTTTTACCACCTATTAATGCCACTTTCATACAAGTTAAGTTTGTACCATATTTTGGCTCCAATCAACCATGTACGTCACTTTTCACAATATTAGAGTCACATTGCACCATATAAGAGTCACTTGCCACCATATATTGATACAATTAACATGTTAACATCGTGTACATGCAATTAAACATCCTTTAACCACCTCTTGGTACCCCATTTCCAACAAGTCAATTTTGGGCCACATTTTGGCACTAATCAATCGTGTAAGTGACTTCTCACCATATTAGAGTCACTTTGTACTTTATAAGTGTCACTTGTCATCATATATTGGTACAATTAACATGTTAATATCATGTACATGGAATTAGAAATTCTTTTACAACCTCTTAGTGCCACATTCATACAAGTCAATTTTGGTGCACATTTTGGTTCTAATAAACATGTAAGTCACTTTTGACCATATTAGAGTCATTTTGCACCCTATATGATTCACTTTCCACCATATATTTGTAAAATTAACATGTTAACATCATATACATCCGATTTGACATCCTTTTCCCACCTCTCAATTCCACTTTCATACAGGTCAATTATGTTCCACATTTTGGTTCTAATCAACCATGTAAGTCACTTTTCACCATATTAGAGTCACTTTGCACCCTTATAAAAGTCACTTTTCACCATATTAGAGTCACTTTGCACCCTTATAAAAGTCACTTTCCACCATATATACAACAATTAACATGTTAACATCATATACATCCAATTTGACATCCTTTTACCACCTATTAATGCCACTTTCATACAAGTTAAGTTTGTACCAAATTTTGGCTCTAATCAACCATGTAAGTCACTTTTCACCACATTAGAGTCACATTGCACCATATAAGAGTCACTTTGTACCTTATAAGAGTCACTTGTCATCATATATTGGCACAATTAACATGTTAAAATCATGTTCATGGAATTAGAAATTCTTTTACAACCTCTTAGTGCCACATTCATACAAGTCAATTTTGGTCCACATTTTGGTTCTAATTAACCATGTAAGTCACTTTCACCATATTAGAGTCATTTTGCACCCTATATTAGTCACTTTACACCATATATTTCTACAATTAACATATTAACATCATATACATCCGAATTGACATCCTTTTACCACCTACTAATGCCACTTTCATACAAGTTAAGTTTGTACCACATTTTGGCTATAATCAACCATGTAAGTCACTTTTCACCATATTAGAGTCACTTTGCACCCTTATAAGAGTCACTTTCCACCATATATAAAACAATTAGCATGTTAACATCATATACATCCAATTTGACATCCTTTTACCACCTATTAATGCCACTTTCATACAAGTTAAGTTTGTACCATATTTTGGCTCTAATCAACCATGTAAGTCACTTTTCACCATATTAGAGTCACATTGCACCATATAAGAGTCACTTTGTACCTTATAAGAGTCACTTGTCATCATATATTGGTACAATTAACATGTTAAAATAATGTTCATGGAATTAGAAATTCTTTTACAATCTCTTAGTGCCACATTCATACAAGTCAATTTTGGTCCACATTTTGGTTCTAATTAACCATGTAAGTCACTTTCACCATATTAGAGTCATTTTGCACCCTATATTAGTCACTTTACACCATATATTTGTACAATTAACATGTTAACATCATATACATCCGAATTGACATCCTTTTACCACCTCTTAATTCCACTTTCGTACAGGTCAATTTTGTTCCACATTTTGGTTCTAATCAACCATGTAAGTCACTTTTCACCCTATTAGAATCACTTTGCACCCTTATAAGAGTCACTTTCCACCATATATACAACAATTAACATGTTAACATCATATACATCCAATTTGACATCCTTTTACCACCTACTAATGCTACTTTCATACAAGTTAAGTTTGTACCACATTTTGGCTCTAATCAACCATGTAAGTCACTTTTCACCATATTAGAGTCACATTGCACCATATAAGAGTCACTTGCCACCATATATTGGTACAATTAACATGTTAACATGATGTACATGCAATTAGACATCCTTTGACTACCTCTTGGTACCCCATTTCCAACAAATCAATTTTGGGCCACATTTTGGCCCTAATCAATCATGTAAGTGACTTCTCGCCATATTAGAGTCACTTTGTACCTTATAAGTGTCACTTGTCATCATATATATGTATAATTAACATGTTAACATCATGTACATGGAATTAGAAATTCTTTTACAACCTCTTAGTGCCAAATTCATACAAGTCAATTTTGGTCCACATTTTGGTTCTAATTAACCATGTAAGTCACTTTTCACCATGTTAGAGTCATTTTGCACCCTATATGATTCACTTTCCACCATATATTTGTACAATTAACCTGTTAACATCATATACATCCGATTTGACATCCTTTTTCGACCTCTTAATTCAACTTTCATACAGGTCAATTTTGTTCCACATTTTGGTTCTAATCAACCATATAAGTCACTTTTCACCATATTAGAGTCAATTTGCACCCTTATAAGAGTCACTTTCCACCATATATACAACAATTAGCATGTTAACATCATATACATCCAATTTGACATCCTTTCACCACCTATTAATGCCACTTTCATACAAGTTAAGTTTGTACCACATTTTGGCTCTAATCAACCATGTAAGTCACTTTTCACCATATTAGAGTCACATTGCACCATATAAGAGTCACTTTGTACCTTACAAGAGGCACTTGTCATTATATATTGGTACAATTAACATGTTAAAATCATGTTCATGGAAATAGAAATTCTTTTACAACCTCTTAGTGCCCCATTCATACAAGTCAATTTTGGTCCACATTTTGGTTCTAATTATCCATGTAAGTCACTTTTCACCATGTTAGAGTCATTTTGCACCCTATATGATTCACTTTCCACCATATATTTGTACAATTAACATGTTAACATCATATACATCCGATTTGATATTCTTTTACCACCTCTTAATTCCACTTTCATACAGGTCAATTTTGTTCCACATTTTGGTTCTAATCGACCATGTAAGTCACTTTTCACCATATTAGAGTCACTTGGCACCCTTATAAGAGTCACTTTCCACCGTATATACAACAATTAACATGTTAACATCATATACATCCAATTTGACATCCTTTTACCACCTATTAATGCCACTTTCATACAAGTTAAGTTTGTACCATATTTTGGATCTAATCAACCATGTAAGTCACTTTTCACCATATTAGAGTCATATTGCACCATATAAGAGTCACTTGCCACCATATATTGATACAATTAACATGTTAACATGATGTACAAGCACTTAGACATCCTTTAACCACCTCTTGATACGCCCTTTCCTACAAGTCAATTTTTGGCCACATTTTGGTACTAATCAATCATGTAAGTGACTTCTCACCATATTAGAGTCACTTTGCACCTTATAAGAGTTACTTGTCATCATATATTGGTACAATTAACATATTAACATCATGTACATGCAATTATAAATCCTTTTACAACCTCTTAGTGCCACATTCATACAAGTCAATTTTGGTCCACATTTTGGTTCTAATTAACCACGTAAGTCACTTTTCACCATGTTAGAGTCATTTTGCACCCTATATGAGTCACTTTCCACCATGTATTTGTACAATTAACATGTTAACATCATATACATCCGATTTGACATCCTTTTACCACCTCTTAATTCCACTTTCATACAGGTCAATTCTGTTCCACATTTTGGTTTTAATCAACCTTGTAAGTTACTTTTCACCATATTAGAGTCACTTTGCACCCTTATAAGAGTCACTTTCCACCATATATACAACAATTAGCATGTTAACATCATATACATCCAATTTGACATCCTTTTACCACGTATTAATGCCACTTTCATACAAGTTAAGTTTGTACCACATTTTGGCTCTAATCAACCATGTAAGTCACTTTTCACCATATTAAAGTCACATTGCACCATATAAGAGTCACTTTGTACCTTATAAGAGTCACTTGTCATCATATATTGGTACAATTAACATGTTAACATCATGTTCATGGAATTAGAAATTCTTTTACAACCTCTTAGTACCACATTCATACAAGTCAATTTTGGTCCACATTTTCATTCTAATTAACCATGTAAGTCACTTTCACCATATTAGAGTCATTTTGCACCCTATATTAGTCACTTTACACCATGTAAGTCACTTTCACCATATTAGAGTCATTTTGCACCCTATATTAGTCACTTTACACCATATATTTGTACAATTAACATGTTAACATCATATACATCCGAATTGACATCCTTTTACCATCTATTAGTTCCACTTTCATATAGGTCAATTTTGTTCCACATTTTGGTTCTAATCAACCATGTAAGTCACTTTTCACCCTATTAGAGTCACTTTGCACCCTTATAAGAGTCACTTTCCACCATATATACAACAATTAACATGTTAACATCATATACATCCAATTTGACATCCTTTTACCACATATTAATGCCACTTTCATACAAGTTAAGTTTGTACCACATTTTGGCTCTAATCAACCATGTAAGTCACTTTTCACCATATTAGAGTCACATTGCACCATATAAGAGTCACTTACCACCATATATTGATACAATTAACATGTTAACATGATGTACAATCACTTAGACATCCTTTAACCACCTCTTGATACCCCCTTTCCTACAAGTCAATTTTGGGCCACATTTTGGCACTAATCAATCATGTAAGTGACTTCTCACTATATTAGAGTCACTTTGCACCTTATAAGAGTCACTTGCCAACATATATTGGTACAATTAACATGTTAACATCATGTACATGCAATTATAAATCCTTTTACAACCTCTTTGTGCCACATTCATACAAGTCAATTTTGGTCCACATTTTGGTTCTAATTAGCCACGTAAGTCACTTTTCACCATGTTAGAGTCATTTTGCACCCTATATGAGTCACTTTCCACCATGTATTTGTACAATTAACATGTTAACATCATATACATCCGATTTGACATCCTTTTACCACCTCTTAATTCCACTTTCATACAGGTCAATTCTGTTCCACATTTTGGTTTTAATCAACCATGTAAGTCACTTTTCACGAGATTAGAGTCACTTTGCACCCTTATAAGAGTCACTTTCCACCATATATACAACAATTAACATGTTAACATCATATACATCCAATTTGACATCCTTTTACCACCTATTAATGCCACTTTCATACAAGTTAAGTTTGTACCATATTTTGGCTCCAATCAACCATGTACGTCACTTTTCACAATATTAGAGTCACATTGCACCATATAAGAGTCACTTGCCACCATATATTGATACAATTAACATGTTAACATCGTGTACATGCAATTAAACATCCTTTAACCACCTCTTGGTACCCCATTTCCAACAAGTCAATTTTGGGCCACATTTTGGCACTAATCAATCGTGTAAGTGACTTCTCACCATATTAGAGTCACTTTGTACTTTATAAGTGTCACTTGTCATCATATATTGGTACAATTAACATGTTAATATCATGTACATGGAATTAGAAATTCTTTTACAACCTCTTACTGCCACATTCATACAAGTCAATTTTGGTGCACATTTTGGTTCTAATAAACATGTAAGTCACTTTTGACCATATTAGAGTCATTTTGCACCCTATATGATTCACTTTCCACCATATATTTGTAAAATTAACATGTTAACATCATATACATCCGATTTGACATCCTTTTCCCACCTCTCAATTCCACTTTCATACAGGTCAATTATGTTCCACATTTTGGTTCTAATCAACCATGTAAGTCACTTTTCACCATATTAGAGTCACTTTGCACCCTTATAAAAGTCACTTTTCACCATATTAGAGTCACTTTGCACCCTTATAAAAGTCACTTTCCACCATATATACAACAATTAACATGTTAACATCATATAAATCCAATTTGACATCCTTTTACAACCTATTAATGCCACTTTCATACAAGTTAAGTTTGTACCAAATTTTGGCTCTAATCAACCATGTAAGTCACTTTTCACCATATTAGAGTCACATTGCACCATATAAGAGTCACTCTGTACCTTATAAGAGTCACTTGTCATCATATATTGGCACAATTAACATGATAAAATCATGTTCATGGAATTAGAAATTCTTTTACAACCTCTTAGTGCCACATTCATACAAGTCAATTTTGGTCCACATTTTGGTTCTAATTAACCATGTAAGTCACTTTCACCATATTAGAGTCATTTTGCACCCTATATTAGTCACTTTACACCATATATTTCTACAATTAACATATTAACATCATATACATCCGAATTGACATCCTTTTACCACCTACTAATGCCACTTTCATACAAGTTAAGTTTGTACCACATTTTGGCTATAATCAACCATGTAAGTCACTTTTCACCATATTAGAGTCACTTTGCACCCTTATAAGAGTCACTTTCCACCATATATAAAACAATTAGCATGTTAACATCATATACATCCAATTTGACATCCTTTTACCACCTATTAATGCCACTTTCATACAAGTTAAGTTTGTACCATATTTTGGATCTAATCAACCATGTAAGTCACTTTTCACCATATTAGAGTCACATTACACCATATAAGAGTCACTTTGTACCTTATAAGAGTCACTTGTCATCATATATTGGTACAATTAACATGTTAAAATAATGTTCATGGAATTAGAAATTCTTTTACAATCTCTTAGTGCCACATTCATACAAGTCAATTTTGGTCCACATTTTGGTTCTAATTAACCATGTAAGTCACTTTCACCATATTAGAGTCATTTTGCACCCTATATTAGTCACTTTACACCATATATTTGTACAATTAACATGTTAACATCATATACATCCGAATTGACATCCTTTTACCACCTCTTAATTCCACTTTCGTACAGGTCAATTTTGTTCCACATTTTGGTTCTAATCAACCATGTAAGTCACTTTTCACCCTATTAGAGTCACTTTGCACCCTTATAAGAGTCACTTTCCACCATATATACAACAATTAACATGTTAACATCATATACATCCAATTTGACATCCTTTTACCACCTACTAATGCTACTTTCATACAAGTTAAGTTTGTACCACATTTTGGCTCTAATCAACCATGTAAGTCACTTTTCACCATATTAGAGTCACATTGCACCATATAAGAGTCACTTGCCACCATATATAGATACAATTAACATGTTAACATCATGTACATGCAATTAGACATCCTTTAACCACGTCTTGGTACCCCATTTCCAACAAGTCAATTTTGGGCCACATTTTGGCACTAATCAATCATGTAAGTGACTTCTCACCATATTAGAGTCACTTTGTACCTTATAAGTGTCACTTGTCATCATATATTGGTACAATTAACATGTTAACATCATGTACATAGAATTAGAAATTCTTTTACAACCTCTTAGTGCCACATTCATACAACTCAATTTTGGTCCAAATTTTGGTTCTAATTAACCATGTAAGTCACTTTTCACCATATTAGAGTCATTTTGCACCCTATATGATTCAATTTCCACCATATATTTGTACAATTAACATGTTAACTTCATATACATCCGAATTGACATCCTTTTACCATCTACTAGTTCCACTTTCATACAGGTCAATTTTGTTCCACATTTTGGTTCTAATCAACCATGTAAGTCACTTTTCACCATATTAGAGTCACTTTGCACCCTTATAAGAGTCACTTTCCACCATATATACAACAATTAGCATGTTAACATCATATACATCCAATTTGACATCCTTTTACCACGTATTAATGCCACTTTCATACAAATTAAGTTTGTACCACATTTTGGCTCTAGTCAACCATGTAAGTCACTTTTCACCATATTAAAGTCACATTGCACCATATAAGAGTCACTTTGTACCTTATAAGAGTCACTTGTCATCATATATTGGTACAATTAACATGTTAACATCATGTTCATGGAATTAGAAATTCTTTTACAACCTCTTAGTACCACATTCATACAAGTCAATTTTGGTCCACATTTTGGTTCTAATTAACCATGTAAGTCGCTTTCACCATATTAGAGTCATTTTGCACAATATATTAGTCACTTTATACCATATATTTGCACAATCAACATGTTAACATCATATACATCCGAATTGACATCCTTTTACCATCTATTAGTTCCACTTTCATACAGGTCAATTTTGTTCCACATTTTGGTTCTAATCAACCATGTAAGTCACTTTTCACCCTATTAGAGTCACTTTGCACCCTTATAAGAGTCACTTTCCACCATATATACAACAATTAACATGTTAACATCATATACATCCAATTTGACATCCTTTTACCACCTATTAATGCCACTTTCATACAAGTTAAGTTTGTACCACATTTTGGCTCTAATCAACCATGTAAGTCACTTTTCACCATATTAGAGTCACATTGCACCATATAAGAGTCACTTGCCACCATATATTGATACAATTAACATGTTAACATCATGTACATGCAATTAGACATCCTTTAACCACCTCTTGGTACCCCATTTCCAACAAGTCAATTTTGGGCCAATTTTGGCACTAATCAATCATGTAAGTGACTTCTCACCATATTAGAGTCACTTTGTACCTTATAAGTGTCATTTGTCATCATATATTGGTACAATTAACAATGTTAACATCATGTACATAGAATTAGAAATTCTTTTACAACCTCTTAGTGACACATTCATACAAGTCAATTTTGGTCCACATTTTGGTTCTAATTAACCATGTAAGTCACTTTTCACCATATTAGAGTCATTTTGCACCCTATATGATTCACTTTCCACCATATATTTGTACAATTAACATGTTAACATCATATACATCCGAATTGACATCCTTTTACCATCTACTAGTTCCACTTTCATACAGGTCAATTTTGTTCCACATTTTGGTTCTAATCAACTATGTAAGTCACTTTTCGCCAAATTAGAGTCACTTTGCACCCTTATAAGAGTCACTTTCCACCATATATACAACAATTAGCATGTTAACATCATATACATCCAATTTGACATCCTTTTACCATGTATTAATGCCACTTTCATACAAGTTAAGTTTGTACCACATTTTGGCTCTAATCAACCATGTAAGTCACTTTTCACCATATTAAAGTCACATTGCACCATATAAGAGTCACTTTGTACCTTATAAGAGTCACTTGTCATCATATATTGGTACAATTAACATGTTAACATCATGTTCATGGAATTAGAAATTCTTTTACAACCTCTTAGTACCACATTCATACAAGTCAATTTTGATCCACATTTTCATTCTAATTAACCATGTAAGTCACTTTCACAATATTAGAGTCATTTTGCACCCTATATTAGTCACTTTACACCATATATTTGTACAATTAACATGTTAACATCATATACATCCGAATTGACATCCTTTTACCATCTATTAGTTCCACTTTCATACAGGTCAATTTTGTTCCACATTTTGGTTCTAATCAACCATGTAAGTCACTTTTCACCCTATTAGAGTCACTTTGCACCCTTATAAGAGTCACTTTCCACCATATATACAACAATTAACATTTTAACATCATATACATCCAATTTGACATCCTTTTACCACCTATTAATGCCACTTTCATACAAGTTAAGTTTGTACCACATTTTGGCTCTAATCAACCATGTAAGTCACTTTTCACCATATTAGAGTCACATTACACCATATAAGAGTCACTTGCCACCATATATTGATACAATTAACATGTTAACATCATGAACATACAATTAGACATCCTTTAACCACCTGTTGGTACCCCATTTCCAACAAGTCAATTTTGGGCCAATTTTGGCACTAATCAATCATGTAAGTGACTTCTCACCATATTAGAGTCACTTTGTACCTTATAAGTGTCACTTGTCATCATATATTGGTACAATTAACAATGTTAACATCATGTACATAGAATTAGAAATTCTTTTACAACCTCTTAGTGACACATTCATACAAGTCAATTTTGGTCCACATTTTGGTTCTAATTAACCATGTAAGTCACTTTTCACCATATTAGAGTCATTTTGCACCCTATATGATTCACTTTCCACCATATATTTGTACAATTAACATGTTAACATCATATACATCCGATTTGACATCCTTTTACCATCTCTGAATTCCACTTTCATACAGGTCAATTTTGTTCCACATTTTGGCTCTAATCAACCATGTAAGTCACTTTTTGCCAAATTAGAGTCACTTTGCACCCTTATAAGAGTCACTTTCCACCATATATAAAACAATTAGCATGTTAACATCATATACATCCAATTTGACATCCTTTTACCACCTATTAATGCCACTTTTATACAAGTTAAGTATGTACCACATTTTGGCTTTAATCAACCATGTAAGTCACTTTTCACCATATTAAAGTCACATTGCACCATATAAGAGTCACTTTGTACCTTGTAAGAGTCACTTGTCATCATATATTGGTACAATTAACATGTTAACATCATGTTCATGGAATTAGAAATTCTTTTACAACCTCTTAGTGCCACATTCATACAAGTCAATTTTGGTCCACATTTTGGTTCTAATTAACCATGTAAGTCGCTTTCACCATATTAGAGTCATTTTGCACCCTATATTAGTCACTTTACACCATATATTTGTACAATTAACATGTTAACAACATATACATCCGAATTGACATCCTTTTACCATCTATTAGTTCCACTTTCATACAGGTTAATTTTGTTCCACATTTTGGTTCTAATCAACCATGTAAGTCACTTTTCACCCTATTAGAGTCACTTTGCACCCTTATAAGAGTCACTTTCCACCATATATAAAACAATTAACATGTTAACATCATATACATCCAATTTTACATCCTTTTACCACCTATTAATGCCACTTCCATACAAGTTAAGTTTGTACCACATTTTGGCTCTAATCAACCATGTAAGTCACTTTTCACCATATTAGAGTCACGTTGCACTATATAAGAGTCAGTTGCCACCATATATTGATGCAATTAGACATCCTTTGACGATCTCTTGGTACCCCATTTCCAACAAGTCAATTTTGGGCCACATTTTGGCACTAATCAATCATGTAAGTGACTTCTCACCATATTAGAGTCACTTTGTACCTTATAAGTGTCACTTGTCATCATATATTTGTACAATTAACATGTTAACATCATGTACATGGAATTAGAAATTCTTTTATAACCTCTTAGTGCCAAATTCATACAAGTCAATTTTGGTCCACATTTTGGTTCTAATTAACCATGTAAGTCACTTTTCACCATATTAGAGTCATTTTGCACCCTATATGATTCACTTTCCACCATATATTTGTACAATTAACCTGTTAACATCATATACATCCGATTTGACATCCTTTTACCACCTCTTAATTCCACTTTCATACAGGTGAATTTTGTTCCACATTTTGGTTCTAATCAACCATATAAGTCACTTTTCACCATATTAGAGTCACTTTGCACCCTTATAAGAGTCACTTTCCACCATATATACAACAATTAGCATGTTAACATCATATACATCCAATTTGACATCCTTTCACCACCTATTAATGCCACTTTCATACAAGTTAAATTTGTACCACATTTTGGCTCTAATCAACCATGTAAGTCACTTTTCACCATATTAAAGTCACATTGCACCATGTAAGAGTCACTTTGTAACTTATAAGAGTCACTTGTCATCATATATTGGTACAAATTAACATGTTAACATCATGTTCATGGAATTAGAAATTCTTTTACAACCTCTTAGTGCCACATTCATACAAGTCAATTTTGGTCCACATTTTGGTTCTAATTAACCATGTAAGTCACTTTCACCATATTAGAGTCATTTTGCACCCTATATTAGTCACTTTACACCATATATTTGTACAATTAACATGTTAACATCATATACATCCGAATTGACATCCTTTTACCATCTATTAGTTCCACTTTCATACAGGTCAATTTTGTTCCATATTTTGGTTCTAATCAACCATATAAGTCACTTTTCACCCTATTAGAGTCACTTTGCACCCTTATAAGAGTCACTTTCCACCATATATACAACAATTAACATGTTAACATCATATACATCCAATTTGACATCCTTTTACCACCTATTAATGCCACTTTCATACAAGTTAAGTTTGTACCACATTTTGGCTCTAATCAACCATGTAAGTCACTTTTCACCATATTAGAGTCATTTTCACCCTATAAGAGTCACTTTCTACCATATATTGATACAATTAACATGTTAACATCATGTACATGCAATTAGACATCCTTCAACCACCTCTTGATACCCCCTTTCCTACAAGTCAATTTTGGGCCACATTTTGGCACTGATCAATCATGTAAGTGACTTCTCACCATATTAGAGTCACTTTGCACCTTATAAGAGTCACTTGCCATCATATATTGATACAATTAACATGTTAACATCATGTACATGCAATTAGAAATCCTGTTACAACCTCTTAGTGCCACATTCATACAAGTCAATTTTGGTCCACATTTTGGTTCTAATTAACCACGTAAGTCACTTTTCACCATGTTAGAGTCATTTTTCACCCTATATGAGTCACTTTCCACCATGTATTTGTACAATTAACATTGTTATGGATTAAAAACTAAGATATATAATTGCTGTGTTTATTACTAAGGAACGTGAGTTTCAAGACTCGATTTGACTGCTCTTGTGTTTCGTGACTCAATCTGCCTTAACAAGATGCCTACGTACCTTACTGATTGCCAAGGATCAAGTCAAAAAACGTAGTTCTTGGTGATACTTGCCCTCGGGGCTATGGCGGCGAGGGCTCACCAAGGACGTAGTGACTTTCATGCCCTCCAAGGACTAAGTCTAAAACGTCCTTCTTATTGGTGGGGTGAGGCCCCTTATATAGATGTTGGGAGTCCTTGAATTGGACTTGGGTTAGGAGACTTGGTGGGCAAGTCTCAGAATTAGAATGGACTTTGGAGTCCTAAGTGGTAGGAAACTGATTCCTTATCCTTTTAGGTCCCTTGGAGGCTAATCTACTAGGATTTATGTCCTTATTGGGACTCTTTTTAATAGCTGATTTTTCCCTTATTAATTAATTACGAAATTAATTAATAATCAGGGTTTTGGGCCCTTTCTAACTGGGCTTCATTGTTGGACCTTATCTGGTTTAGTTAACTTTAATACCAATTATATTCCTGGGCTATTTTTGGGCCCTTATTCAAAGGTCTTGGGCCTCTTCTAATGGGCTTAACTGTCAGCCCAATGTTAATACAATTAATGCGATATTAATTACGCAATCAGGGTTTATTTTATTCCCTATCATTTGCCCCCCATCTCCTGGGAAATCGTAAAAGATTTCGCAGAAGTTAAGTTCATTCGTTCCCTTACAGGGTATCGTTTTGGCGTAAAGTGTGGACCGACCTACACATTTACAACGATTTGCCTCGTACACGGTTTTAGGTTGGTTTTTTAGAACTTCCCTATCATTTTCTTACCTTTTCCCATTTCTTTAGGAATTTTCTGGTATTTTTCAGGAATTTTCCCTTAATTTCTGGAATTTTCCCTGAATAAAGAGATTTTTCCTTAATTTTCGGGAATTTTCCCTTAATTCTGGGATTTTCCCTTAATTCTGGGATTTTTCCTTAATTTCCAGGAATTTTCCCTTAATTTTCTGGAATTTTCCCTTAATTCTGGGATTTTTCCTTAATTTTCTGGATTTTTCCCTGATTTTCTGGATTTTTCCCTTAATTCTGGGATTTTTCCTTAATTTCCAGGAATTTTCCCTTAATTTTCTGGAATTTTCCCTTAATTCTGGGAATTTTCCTTAATTTTCTGGATTTTTTCCTAATTTTCTGGATTTTTCCCTTAATTCTGGGATTTTTCCTTAATTTCCAGGAATTTTCCCTTAATTTTCTGGAATTTTCCCTTAATTCTGGGATTTTTCCTTAATTTTCTGCAATTTTTCACAAACTTTTTTTTTTTTTAGTTTTCAGCCCTTTTTCGACCAGGATCCTAGTCGAAAATTTGACCTGGATCCTAGTTGAATTTTGGGCCAGCCACTCAATCCTGGTCGAAGGATTTCGACTAGGATCCACGACCTGGATTTCGACCAGGATCCTAGTCGAACCTTCGACCTGGATCCTGGTCAAAAATTTGTCCTTGTTTTGATTCCTGGTCGAAAGGTTTCGACTAGGATTCACGACCAGGCTTTCGACCAGGATCCTAGTCGAACCTTCGACCTGGATCTAGGTCGAAAATTCTGTCCTTTTCCTCGAAAAATATCGTGCTTGATTTTGGAATTCGACCTCAATCCTGGTCTTATTTTCCTGGATTTCGACCTCAATACTGGTCCTTTTTACCCGTAATTTTCGGGTGTCTATTCGAAAGAATTCGAATAGAATTCACGACCTCAAATTCGACCTCAATCCTGGTTTTTATTGGGCTTCTTCTTTATTCAACTTGGAATAGGCCTTGTTTGGGCCTTCTCTTTTTCCAAATCCTAATTGGATTTGGGCTTTGATTTGGGCTTGTATCCTTCCGAATCTTAATTGGACTTGGGCCTCTATTTTTCCAAATCCTAATTGGATATGGGCCTTTTATCGGGCCTCTTCCTAATTATAATTGGACTTTAATATATTTAAATACCTCCTTTAGAATTCTCTAGAATTCTTGGGAATATTCTTGAATATTTCTTCCCTGTTCATTTATTTCCTTTAGAATTTCTTGGAGTATTCTGGAACGTTCCACTTCGGGGCTTTCTTCTTTGGGCTTTTAAACTTACTGGGCTTTTTGTCCCTTAAGACTATCGATTTGTGTTTAGCCTCAACCAGGCTTTTCTGATCATTTTCTAGTAAACGTTCTATTCTTCATGAAACTTATTTTCATGGATGTCCTAGTCTTCATGAAATTTGTTCTCATGGACTCTTTAGCCTTCACGGAACTTGTTCTCATGGACTCTTTAGTCTTCGCGGAACTTGTTCTCATGGACGTTCTAGTCTTCATGAAATTTGTTCTCGTTGGGTGCCTAATTTTTCAAGAATTCTCAAGGAATTTCATAGGAGTTCCACCAGAAAACCTTTAGGAGGGTCTGGATCAACCCTACATGGGTTCCCGTCGGCTATGAGGCCTTCATGTGGCCTGGTCGGCCAATTCTGCTCTTTTTGGACGTTTGGCCCTTTTTCTAGTGAGCGTTATGTACTTGTTCTAGTGAACGTTCTACTCTTCACGAAACTTATTTTCCTCTGTGAAGGTTCTAGTCGGCCTAACCCTTCCTTGTGGAGGACTAGGCGTCACTGACTCTTGGTAGCCGTGAGCGTCTTACTCTTCGTGAAACTTGTTTCCCTCCATAAGGGTTCTAGTCTTTACGAAACTTGTTTCCGTGGAAGTTCTTGTCTTCATTAGGAGCATCCCTTGGCTCTAGTTCATGGTTTTCTTGGAACCTTCTCTTAGGGGCCATCCCTATTAGTTCCAGACGTCTGTAGACGTTCCTTTGAGGACATCCTAGTCGGCCTAACCCTCCATGTGGAGGAGTCAGCTTCAAGGACTCTTGGTCGGCCGTAGAGACCAAGCCCTTGAGGCTCTGGTCGGCCGTAACCTTAATGTCTAGAGCTTCCTGGCCCTTCGGGATCCTATTTCATGGAAGTTCTTGAATTTCAATATTCTCAATATCAATTCGTGGATTTGACTTCTCTCTTTTTTATTCGAGGGAGTGCCTTGCCGGGTGGGGACCTCATCCAAGGACCCTTTAGACGGTCAAAGATCTTCGTGGATGGCTACTCGGCCTCCTCTGGTTGGTCAAAGGGAAACATTTTTGCTTTCTTGGACAATATGTCTTGATGGACCTCGAACATAAACTATCACGTTCGTGTTCTTGATGGGTCCTCATAATTCAAAGGAACCTTGTTAAAGTTGGCCTAACCCCTCTTATCTTTCCATTGGTTAAGTTTGTTCCAATTAGGCGAACAGCTTCATGAGGCGGGGATGTGTGGGGCTCATGCCTTGTATTTGGTACATCTATTCTTTTTAGAACTTTCAGTACTTCACAAATTAAAGGAGGAGCATGGCTGGCTTAAGGCATCCCTTGGAGGCCGGTCTGCCGGAGCCCTTTCTAAGGGATCTCCAGTTGGTCAAAGGCTTTCTCTTGAGGCTGATCAGCCTTCTTTGGTAGGCTGGAGTTTGTAATGTGGACTCCAATTGACCATATACATTTCGTGAAGTTAGATTTCTAATATCTTTTTCTTATTAGGCCAACGCCTACTTCGCAGCTTCTTTCACTAGGTGTGCAAAATGGAGTGAGCACATGGCCTTGGAGGCATTGATGACGAAACTTGAGAGAAAGTTTCAGGACTGGGATTCTAGAGCTCTCTTAGCGTTTATCGACGGTCGGAAGACTTATTCAAGATGATGGACACCCATGATGATGCGTTAATATGTCCATTGGCTCTATTCATAGCTCTTACCCGGATATGGTAAATTTGCAGGGCTTTCCTAGCCTTTGGGTTGTTTCTGAGTTTTCCATTATTGGCCAATCATCTGATTTTGGACTATAGATTGTCCTTCAGTGTTTAGGCCTTGCATGCCTTTGTTTGCCGTGTGTGGCTTTTATCTATTTGCGGTCCTTCATGGACTTGAACATCTTCAGTATGTAACCTAATTGTTCATCATGACTTGATTTCTGATCCTTCAGGATCTCCTGCATTTGTAGTTTGATTTCATATTCGTCTTTTATTTTCGGTACTTTGGTCCTTCGGGAATTTTATTCATTGGATGCTCGTATACTGGTCGACCTTATTCCTCCATTTACTACTAAGTACCAGGAACATGTCTTTCATGTCCTGAACATATTAAACCTTCAGTTCAAAACGCGCCAGGTATGAGACACTTTGTCACTGTTCAGGGTTTCCGACTTGTAGCTCCTCGTCCTCATGTTTTCTTGACCTTATACGGTCTTTCCCAGTTAGGGATTAGCATTTCTTTCTCTTCAACTCTTGAAACCTCAATCTTTCTTAAGATCAAGCCTCTTTGGTAAAAGAACCTTTCTTTAACCCTTTTATTAAAATAGAGGGAGGCTCTTCGTTGATGCTCTGTATTATCAAATTATTTCCCATTATCCGTGACAAGGATGCGTAGGATTCCATATCGGCACATGATATTTTTCCACAAGAATTGCGCAACCTGTTCGGTTGTGATTTTGGCCAAAGGCTTGGCTTCAATCCACTTAGTAAAATGATCAATGGCTACAATCAAGAACTTTCTTTGTGCCATGGCCATGGGTAAAGGCCCAAGTATATCCATTCCCCACATAGCAAAGGGGATGGGTGAGTTGATGGAGGTCAGCATCTCGGGGGGTTGTCTAACGACAGGTGCATGCTTCTGACAGCGGTCACACTTCTTCACATACTCTTTGGCATCAGCCATTATTTCTGGCCAATAGAAGCCTAAACGGGTTATCTTGTGAGTTAGTGCTCTGCCCCCCAAGTGTTGCCCGCATATACCTTCATGCACTTCTTCAAGAGCCAAGCGTGCCTCAGCGGGCCTGAGACATCTTAAGTAAGGAACTATATAAGATCTTTTATACAAAATCTCATCTATCAAGGAGTATCTTAGTGCTCGAACAACCAACTTCCGTGCTTCAGTGGCATTATTTGGCAACCAATCGGTTTGAATATGGGTCTTAATGGGATCTATCCATGACGTTCCCAGACCTATAGGAGCTACAAGCTTACCATCAATGCTCCGTGTCTTCAGAACGCGGAAGTATACACTTCCTGAACTTTTCTCTATCTCAGATGAAGCAAACTTTGATAATGCATCTGCCTTATCATTTTCCTCCCTTGGAATGTGCTCAACATGGCATTCATCGAATTGAGTCATCACAGCCCTTACTAGGCGGACATACTTAGCCATCGTATCATCCCTTGCCTCAAACTCTCCCTTCACTTGGGATATGAACAACTTCGAGTCCCCACAGACCTTCAAGTTCTTGAATCTCATTGTCCCTGCTAGGCCGAGGCCAGCTATCAGAGCTTCATATTCTGCCTCGTTGTTTGTGGCCAGGAGATCTAACTTCATTGCATACTCAATTAAGAACCCATCAGGGCTTTGCAAAACCAATCCTGCTCCACTGGAGTTTGTTTTTGATGCTCCATCAAAATAGAGAACCCAATATTCTTTATCATCCTTCTCTTTGCCCCCATTATCGACTCCCTTGTCTTGAGGTATGGCATCTTCCTGCCCCCCGACTTCTTGGTTGGGTATGGTACATTCCACCACGAAGTCAGCTAGTGCCTGGGCTTTTATTGCCGTACGTGGCTTATACTTGAGATTGAACTCTCCCAGCTCTATTGCCCACTTAATCAATCTCCTACTTGCCTTGGGACTGTGAATGATATTTCTCAGGGGCTGATTTGTTAGTACCTCAATCTGGTGAGCCTGAAAATAAGGACGCAGCTTTCTCGAAGCCATTACCAAGGCTAAAGCGAATTTCTCAATAGTTGAATAATTCAACTCAGTACCATGCAAAATTTTGCTGACATAGTATACGGGTTTCTGGACTTTCAGTTCCTCCTTAACCAACACCGCGCTCAAGGCGCTCTCTGAAACAGCCAACTACAAGAATAAAACTTCACTCAGAACTGGCTTGGCCAACAACGGGGCCTGGGCCATATACTTCTTTAACTCTTCAAATGCCTTCTGGTTTTCCTCACTCCATACAAAGTCTTTGATGTTCTTTAGTGACTTGAAGAATGACAAGCACTTGTCTCCCGACTTGGAGATGAATCGTCCTAGCGCAGCAACCTTTCCTGTGAGCTTCTGAACATCCTTGACAGTTTTTGGTGGTTCCATGTCCAGGATCACCTTTATTTTATCGGGGTTAGCCTCAATTCCCCTCTTTGAGACCATCAATCCCAAGAATTTTCCAGATCCTACTCCGAAAGCACACTTTGTAGGATTCAACATCATCTTGTGGTACCTCAGGACCTCAAAATCTTCCCTCAAATGGGTTATATGATCAGTCTTTACTAGACTCTTGACTAACATGTCATCAACATAGACTTCCATAGTCTTTCCAATAAGGTCCTTAAAAATTTTGTTTACCAACCTTTGGTAGGTGGCTCCTGCATTCTTAAGACCAAATGCCATAACAAGATAACAATAAACACCAAAGTCAGTGATGAATGATACCTTTGGAATGTCATCCTTATGCATTTTGATCTGGTTGTATCCGCTAAATCCATCCATGAAACTCAACATCTCATGCCCAGCAGTGGCATCAATCAAAGTATCAATCCTTGGCAACGGAAAACGGTCTTTAGGGCATGCATCATTTAGATCAGTGAAGTCTATGCACATCCTCCACTTTCCATTAGCCTTCTTCACCATTACAGGGTTTGCTAACCATTTTGGAAATTGAATCTCCTCAATGAAACCAGCCTCTAAGAGCTTTTCTACTTCCTGTTTTATAGCCTCTTGTCTTTCGGGGGCAAAATTTCTTTTCTTTTGTTTCACTGTCTTCCTGCTTGGATCCACGTTCAACTTATGAGTAATCAGCCCCGGGTCTATGCCTGGCATATCAGCTGCTGACCAAGCAAAAATATCACTATTTTCTCGCAAAAATTTCACCAACTTCCCTCTAAGGGGCTCCTCTAATGTGGCTCCAATGAAAGTCATCCTCTCAGGATTCTCGGGGTCTAAAGGAACCGAAACCAAGTCTTCTGCTGGCTTTCCTCTCTTCTCGTCATTTTCTCGAACATCCATATCTTCAATAGGAAGAACCTGCCCCCCGACTCCATCTGCCCTCAAAGAGGCCACATAACAGCTTCTAGCCATCTTTTGATCTCCTCTCTCTTCTCCAATCCCGTTCCGGGTGGGAAATTTCATGACTGAATGGTAGGAAGAAGGGACTGCCTTGAAGGCATGTATCCCTATTCTTCCCATGATAGCATTATAAGTTGAACTAGCCTTTACCACCACGAAATCCAGCATCTGTGTTGCTTGCCTTGGTTCCGTACCTATGGTGGTTGGCAATTTGATTATCCCTTACACAGGACATTCTACTCCAGCAAATCCATATATCAGCATGTCGGTTGGTGTCAACTGGGAGTCGTTATATCCCATCCTTAGAAAGGTGTCGTGCAGCAAGATATCCACAGAAGCACTATTATTCACAAGTACCATCTTAACCAGGCTATTTCCTATTATCGGTGTTATGACCAGCGGGTCGTCATGAGGAAACTTCACACCCTCTAGGTCGGAATCATCAAAACCCAATGTTACTTCTGTCCTGGCCCTCTTCGGGGCTTCTCCAACAATATGCATAACCTCCCTAGTATATGCCTTTCTGGAATTTTTGGACAATCCAGCAGCATCTGGACCTCCAAAGATCGTGTTTATCACAGGTCCTCGAGGGCGTCGCGGTCCTCCAAAAATTGCATTTATAACCGGCCCTCTAGGTTGGGGATTCCGCCCCTGATCGTCTTGGTCCCTCCTATGATCTTCAAAGTTCTTCCTTCCATTATTATTTCTGTCCCCTCCATCTCCAGTATACTTGTTCAATCTTCCTTTTCGAATCAAAAACTCAATTTCGTCTTTCAATTGCCTACACTCATCGGTGTCATGGCCAACATCCTTGTGAAACCTGCAATACTTGCTCTTATCTAGCTTGGCGGGATCAGCCTTCAAGGGCTTAGGCCAGCGAATATCTCTATCTTTCTCAATCTCCATCAAAATCTGACTTCTAGGAGCATTCAGCTTAGCGTATTCAGTGAACTTTTGCCCAGGTCCTCCCTTCTTGGGGATTGAATTAGGGTTTTGTTCGGTTCTAGGATATTTGTCCTTTGCAATACATCTAAATCAGTTTTCCGCTTCTTGCCTCCAGTGGGGTCATTACTTACTACGGTCTTCCTCATACTTTCTTCAACCTTGATATACTTCCCTGCCCTCTCTTTGAGCTGCAACATGCTTTCAAGGGGACGTTTGGCCAAGGACATCTTGAAAAATTCGTCCCTAGTTCCTTGTTGCAGTGTTATCATGGCTACCTTATCATCAAGGTCCGGGACTTTTAAAGCCTCCTTTGTGAAACTATTCAGGTAATCTCTCAAGGATTCCTTAGCTCCCTGCACAAGACTCATAAGAGATGCTGAACTTTTCTCATGGACTCTTCCACTGATGAATTGCTTAATAAAAGCCTGACTTAACTCTCTGAACGATCCAATAGAGTTTGGGGGTAAGCGACTGTACCATCTTTGAGCCATACCCGACAGGGTTTGAGGGAAGGCCCGACACTTAATAGCGTCATTCACGGGTTGCAGCAGCAATGCATTAGAGAATGTCCTGACATGGTTAGCGGGGTCTCCCGTGCCATCATAGGCTTTGATAGTGGGCATCTTGAATTTCCTTGAGAGCATTCATTATCTCTTCTGTGAAGGGTGGAGTTGGATCATCAAGATCTCCGAGGGGAAGGAGATTGCTTGGATCAGTTCTTGGGATGACAGCCCTTCTCTGTATTGGACCATCCAGGTCTATGATAGGAGGAGGATTCCTCCCCCTTGGGGGTAATGGGGGTCTGGTGTTCTGGTGTGACTCCAAGTCGCGCTTCAGCTTTTGAATCTCATCCTCATGAGCCCTGATCCTTTCCTGCACTTCTTGGGAATTCGTCCCTTGGGTGCTCCTAGGATGTTGGCGACCATCAGCCATCGGCTCTTTGTCAGCACGCCTCCTTCTTGGGGCCACTCCATCATCTTGTATATAGGGGGGTGATCTCCCTCGTGCTTCACTCCGCCCAGCATGTCCGCTTCCTCCAATCTCGGGGTAAAGGGGCATCCCATATGGGGGGTTAGTAGTCACAATAGTTGAATACTCATACCCAATGGGTCGAGAATTCACAGGTGCATGTAGTTGTTGAACTTGAGGATTCGTACCTTGAATAGTCGGGGGAGTCGTCCCTTGTGGCTGAGGTTGAGTTGCCCCTATCTGGGATTCCGCTTGAGTATATGCATAAATTGAGTGGGGAGGTATTTCCACGGTGGACGAAATCATCTGGGTTCTTCCCAATGGTGTTCCTTCCTCCAGAGCTCTAGTTGTTCTCCGTGTTCTTGCCATGGTTGTTGTTGTGCCTTTCCCACAGACGGCGCCAAATGTTATGGATTAAAAACTAAGATATATAATTGATGTGTTTATTACTAAGGAACGTGAGTTTCAAGACTCGATTTGACTGCTCTTGTGTTTCGTGACTCAATCTGCCTTAACAAGATGCCTACGTACCTTACTGATTGCCAAGGATCAAGTCAAAAAACGTAGTTCTTGGTGATACTTGCCCTCGGGGCTATGGCGGCGAGGGCTCACCAAGGACGTAGTGACTTTCATGCCCTCCAAGGACTAAGTCTAAAACATCCTTCTTATTGGTGGGGTGAGGCCCCTTATATAGATGTTGGGAGTCCTTGAATTGGACTTGGGTTAGGAGACTTGGTGGGCAAGTCTCAGAATTAGAATGGACTTTGGAGTCCCAAGTGGTAGGAAACTGATTCCTTATCCTTTTAGGTCCCTTGGAGGCTAATCTACTAGGATTTATGTCCTTATTGGGACTCTTTTTAATAGCTGATTTTTCCCTTATTAATTAATTACGAAATTAATTAATAATCAGGGTTTTGGGCCCTTTCTAACTGGGCTTCATTGTTGGACCTTATCTGGTTTAGTTAACTTTAATACCAATTATATTCCTGGGCTATTTTTGGGCCCTTATTCAAAAGTCTTGGGCCTCTTCTAATGGGCTTAACTGTCAGCCCAATGTTAATACAATTAATGCGATATTAATTACGCAATCAGGGTTTATTTTATTCCCTATCAAACATGTTAACATCATATACATCCGATTAGACATCCTTTTACCACCTCTTAAGTCCACTTTCATACAGGTCAATTTTGTTCCACATTTTGGTTTTAATCAACCATGTAAGTCACTTTTCACCTTATTAGAGTCACTTTGCACCCTTATAAGAGTCACTTTCCACCATATATACAAAAATTAACATGTTAACATCATATATATCCAATTTGACATCCTTTTACCACCTATTAATGCCACTTTCATACAAGTTAAGTTTGTACCACATTTTGGCTCTAATCAACCATGTAAGTCACTTGCCACCATATATTGATACAATTAACATGTTAACATCATGTACATGCAATTAGACATCCTTTATCTTGGTACCCCATTTCCAACAAGTCAATTTTGGGCCACATTTTGGCACTAATCAATCATGTAAGTGACTTCTCACCATATTAGAGTCACTTTTTACCTTATAAGTGTCACTTGCCATCATATATTGGTACAATTAACATGTTAACATCATGTACATGGAATTAAAAATTCTTTTACAACCTCTTAGTGCCACATTCATACAAGTCAATTTTGGTCCATATTTTGGTTCTAATTAACCATGTAAGTCACTTTTCACCATATTAGAGTCATGTTGCACCCTATATGATTCACTTTCCACCATATATTTGTACAATTAACATGTTAACATCATATACATCCGATTTGACATCCTTTTACCACCTCTTAATTCCACTTTCATACAGGTCAATTTTGTTCCACATTTTGGTTCTAATCAACCATGTAAGTCACTTTTCAACATATTAGAGTCACTTTGCACCCTTATAAGAGTCACTTTCCACCATATATACAACAAATAACATGTTAACATCATATACATCCAATTTGACATCCTTTTACCACCTATTAATGCCACTTTCATACAAGTTAAGTTTGTAACATATTTTGGCTCTAATCAACCATGTAAGTCACTTTTCACCATATTAGAGTCACATTGCACCATATAAGAGTCACTTGCCACCATATATTGATACAATTAACATGTTAACATGATGTACAAGCAATTAGACATCCTTTAACCACCTCTTGATACCCCCTTTCCTACAAGTCAATTTTGGGCCATATTTTGGCACTAATCAATCATGTAAGTGACTTCTCACCATATTAGAGTCACTTTGCACCTTATAAGAGTCACTTGCCATCATATATTGGTACAATTAACATGTTAACATCATGTACATGCAATTATAAATCCTTTTACAACCTCTTAGTGCCACATTCATCCAAGTCAATTTTGGTCCACATTTTGGTTCTAATTAACCGCATAAGTCACTTTTCACCATGTTAGAGTCATTTAGCACCCTATATGAGTCACTTTCCACCATGTATTTGTACAATTAACATGTTAACATCATATACATCCGATTTGACATCCTTTCCCCACCTCTTAATTCCACTTTCATACAGGTCAATTATGTTCCACATTTTGGTTCTAATCAACCATGTAAGTCACTTTTCACCATATTAGAGTCACTTTGCACCCTTATAAGAGTCACTTTCCACCATATATACAACAATTAACATGTTAACATCATATACATCCAATTTGACATCCTTTTACCACCTATTAATGCCACTTTCATACAAGTTAAGTTTGTACCAAAATTTGGCTCTAATCAACCATGTAAGTCACTTTTCACCATATTAGAGTCACATTGCACCATATAAGAGTCATTTGTACCTTATAAGAGTCACTTGTCATCATATATTGGCACAATTAACATGTTAACATCAGGTTCATGGAATTAGAAATTCTTTTTACAACCTCTTAGTGCCACATTCATATAAGTCAATTTTGGTCCACATTTTGGTTCTAATTAACCATGTAAGTCACTTTTCACCATATTAGAGTTATTTTGCACCCTATATTGGTCACTTTACACCATATATTTGTACAATTAACATGTTAACATCATATACATCCGAATTGATATCCTTTTACCATCTATTAGTTCCACTTTCATACAGGTCAATTTTGGTCCACATTTTGGTTCTAATTAACCATGTAAGTCACTTTTCACCATGTTATAGTCATTTTGCACCCTATATGAGTCACTTTCCACCATATATTTGTACAATTAACATGTTAACATCATATACATCCGATTTGACATCCTTTTACCACCTCTTAATTCCGCTTTCATACAGGTCAATTTTGTTCCACATTTTGGTTCTAATCAACCATGTAAGTCACTTTTCACCATATTAGAGTCACTTTGCACCCTAATAAGAGTCACTTTCCACCATATATACAACAATTAACATGTTAACATCATATACATCCAATTTGACATCCTTTTACCACCTATTAATGCCACTTTCATACAAGTTAAGTTTGTACCACATTTTGGCTCTAATCAACCATGTTAGTCACTTTTCACCATATTAGAGTCACATTGCACCATATAAGAGTCACTTTCCACCATATATTGATAGAATTAACATGTTAATATCATGTACATGCAATTAGACATCCTTTAACCACCTCTTGGTACCCCATTTCCTATAAGTCAATTTTGTGCCACATTTTGGCACTAATCAATCATGTAAGTGACTTTTCACCATATTAGAGTCACTTTGTACCTTATAAGAGTCACTTGTCGTCATATATTGGTACAATTAACATGTTAACATCATGTACATGGAATTAGAAATTCTTTTACAAACTCTTAGTGCCACATTCATACAAGTCAATTTTGGTCCACATTTTGGTTCTAATTAACCGTGTAAGTCACTTTTCACCATATTAGAGTCATTTTGCACCCTATATTACTCACTTTACACTATATATTTGTATAATTAACATGTTAACATCATATACATCCGAATTGATATCCTTTTTCCATCTATTAGTTCCACTTTCATACAGATCAATTTTGTTCTACATTTTGGTTCTAATCAACCATGTAAGTCACTTTGCACGATATTATAGTCACTTTCCACCCTATAAGAGTCACTTTCCACCATATATACAACGATTAACATGTTAACATCATATACATCCAATTTCAAATCCTTTTACCACCCATTAATGCCACTTTGATACAAGTTAATTTTGTACCATATTTTGGCTCTAATCAACCATGTAAGTCACTTTTCAAAATTATTAGAGTCACTTTGCACCCTATAAGAGTCATTTTCCACCATATATTGATACAATTAAAATGTTAACATCATGTACATGCAATTAGACATCCTTTAACCACCTCTTGGTACCCCTTTCCTACAAGTCAATTTTGGGCCACATTTTGGCTCTAATCAATCATGTAAGTGATTTCTCACCATATTAGAGTCATTTTGCACCCTATATGAGTCACTTTCCACCATATATTTGTACAATTAACATGTTAACATCATATACATCCGATTTGACATCCTTTTACCACCTCTTAATTCCACTTTCATACAGGTCAATTTTGTTCCACATTTTGGTTCTAATCAACCATGTAAGTCACGTTTCATCATATTAGAGTCACTTTGCACCCTTATAAGAGTCACTTTCCACCATATATATAACAATTAACATGTTAACATTATATACATGCCATTTGTCATCCTTTTACCACCTATTAATGCCACTTTCATACAAGTTAAGTTTGTACCACATTTTGGCTCTAATCAACCATGTAAGTCACTTTTCACCATATTAGAGTCACATTGCACCATATATGGGTCACTTTCCACCATATATTGATACAATTAACACGTTAACATCATGTACATGCAATTGAACATCCTTTAACCACCTCTTGGTACCCCTTTCCTACAAGTCAATTTTGGGCCACATTTTGGCTCTAATCAATCATGTAAGTAACTTCTCACCATATTAGAGTCACTTTGCACCTTATAAGAGTCACTTGCCATCATATATTGGTAAAATTAACATGTTAACATCATATACATCCAATTAGAGATCCTTTTACCACCTCTTAGTGCCACATTCATAGAAGTCAATTTTGGTCCACATTCTGGTTCTAATTAATCATTTAAGTCACTTTTCACCATATTAGAGTCATTTTGCACCCTATATGAGTCACTTTCCACCATATATTTATACAATTAACATGTTAACATCATATACTTCTGAATTGACATCCTTTTGCCACCTCTTAATTCCACTTTCATACAGGTCAATTTTGTTCCACATTTTGGTTCTAATCAACCATGTAAGTCACTTTTCACCCTATTAGAGTCACTTTGCACCTTATAAGAGTCACTTTCCACTATATATATAACAATTAACATGTTAACATCATACACATCCAATTTCACATCCTTTTACCGCCTATTAATGCCACTTTCATACAAGTTAATTTTGTACCACATTTTGGCTCTAATCAACCATGTAAGTAATTTTTCACCATATTAGAGTCATTTGCACCCTATAAGAGTCACTTGCCACCATATATTGATACAATTAACATGTTAACATCATGTACATGCAATTAGACATCCTTTAACCACCTCTTGGTACCCCATTTCCAACAAGTCAATTTTGGGCCACATTTTGGCACTAATCAATCGTGTAAGTGACTTCTCACCATATTAGAGTCACTTTGTACTTTATAAGTGTCAATTGTCATCATATATTGGTACAATTAACATGTTAATATCATGTACATGGAATTAGAAATTCTTTTACAACCTCTTAGTGCCACATTCATAGAAGTCAATTTTGGTGCACATTTTGGTTCTAATTAACCATGTAAGTCACTTTTGACCATATTAGAGTCATTTTGCACTCTATATGATTCACTTTCCACCATATATTTGTACAATTAACATGTTAACATCATATACATCCGATTTGACATCCTTTTCCCACCTCTTAATTCCACTTTCATACAGGTCAATTATGTTCCACATTTTGGTTCTAATCAACCATGTAAGTTACTTTTCACCATATTAGAGTCACTTTGCATCCTTATAAGAGTCACTTTCCACCATATATACAACAATTAACATGTTAACATCATATACATCCAATTTGACATCCTTTTACCACCTATTAATGCCACTTTCATACAAGTTAAGTTTGTAACAAATTTTGGCTCTAATCAACCATGTTAGTCACTTTTCACCATATTAGAGTCACATTGCACCATATAAGAGTCACTTTCCACCATATATTGATAGAATTAACATGTTAATATCATGTACATGCAATTAGACATCCTTTAACCAACTCTTGGTACCCCATTTCCTACAAGTCAATTTTGTGCCACATTTTGGCACTAATCAATCATGTAAGTGACTTTTCACAATATTAGAGTCACTTTGTACCTTATAAGAGTCACTTGTCGTCATATATTGGTACAATTAACATGTTAACATCATGTACATGGAATTAGAAATTCTTTTACAAACTCTTAGTGCCACATTCATACAAGTCAATTTTGGTCCATATTTTGATTCCAATTAACCGTGTAAGTCACTTTTCACCATATTATAGTCATTTTGCACCCTATATTACTCACTTTACAATATATATTTGTACAATTAACATGTTAACATCATATACATCCGAATTGACATCCTTTTACCATCTATTAGTTCCACTTTCATACAGATCAATTTTGTTCTACATTTTGGTTCTAATCAACCATGTAAGTCACTTTGCACCATATTAGAGTCACTTTGCACCCTATAAGAGTCACTTTCCACCATATATACAACGATTAAAATGTTAACATCATATACATCCAATTTCACATCCTTTTACCACCTATTAATGCCACTTTGATACAAGTTAATTTTGTACCATATTTTGGCTCTAATCAACCATGTAAGTCACTTTTCAAAATTATTGGAGTCACTTTGCATCCTATAAGAGTCACTTTCCACCATATATTGATACAATTAAAATGTTAACATCATGTACATGCAATTAGACATCCTTTAACCACCTCTTGGTACCCCTTTCCTACAAGTCAATTTTGGGCCACATTTTGGCTCTAATCAATCATATAAGTGATTTCTCACCATATTAGAGTCATTTTGTACCCTATATGAGTCACTTTCCACCATATATTTTTACAATTAACATGTTAACATCATATACATCCGATTTGACATCCTTTTACCACCTCTTAATTCCACTTTCATACAGGTCAATTTTGTTCCACATTTTGGTTCTAATCAACCATGTAAGTCACGTTTCACCATATTAGAGTCACTTTGCACCCTTATAAGAGTCACTTTCCACCATATATATAACAATTAACATGTTAACATTATATACATCCAATTTGACATCCTTTTACCACCTATTAATGCCACTTTCATACAAGTTAAGTTTGTACCACATTGTGGCTCTAATCAACCATGTAAGTCACTTTTCACCATATTAGAGTCACATTGCACCATATAAGGGTCACTTTCCACCATATATTGATACAATTAACACGTTAACATCATGTACATGCAATTAAACATCCTTTAACCACCTCTTGGTACCCCTTTCCTACAAGTCAATTTTGGGCCACATTTTGGCTCTAATCAATCATGTAAGTAACTTCTCACCATATTAGAGTCACTTTGCACCTTATAAGAGTCACTTGCCATCATATATCAGTAAAATTAACATGTTAACATCATATACATCCAATTAGAGATCCTTTTACCACCTCTTAGTGCCACATTCATACAAGTCAATTTTGGTCCACATTCTGGTTCTAATTAATCATTTAAGTCACTTTTCACCATATTAGAGTCATTTTGCACCCTATATGAGTCACTTTCCACCATATATTTATACAATTAACATGTTAACATCATATACTTCTGAATTGACATCCTTTTGCCACCTCTTAATTCCACTTTCATACAGGTCAATTTTGTTCCACATTTTGGTTCTAATCAAGCATGTAAGTCACTTTTCACCCTATTAGAGTCACTTTGCACCTTATAAGAGTCACTTTCCACTATATATATAACAATTAACATGTTAATATCATACACATCCAATTTCACATCCTTTTACCGCCTATTAATGCCACTTTCATACAAGTTAATTTTGTACCACATTTTGGCTCTAATCAACCATGTAAGTCACTTTTCACCATATTAGAGTCATTTGCACCCTATAAGAGTCACTTGCCACCATATGTTGATACAATTAACATGTTAACATCATGTACATGCAATTAGACATCCTTTAACCACCTCTTGGTACCCCATTTCCCAAGTTAGTTTTGGGCCACATTTTGGCACTAATCAATCGTGTAAGTGACTTCTCACCATATTAGAGTCACTTTGTACTTTATAAGTGTCAATTGTCATCATATATTGGTACAATTAACATGTTAATATCATGTACATGGAATTAGAAATTCTTTTACAACCTCTTAGTGCCACATTCATACAAGTCAATTTTGGTGCACATTTTGGTTCTAATTAACCATGTAAGTCACTTTTGACCATATTAGAGTCATTTTGCACCCTATATGATTCACTTTCCACCATATATTTGTACAATTAACATGTTAACATCATATACATCCGATTTGACATCCTTTTCCCACCTCTTAATTCCACTTTCATACAGGTCAATTATGTTCCACATTTTGGTTCTAATCAACCATGTAAGTTACTTTTCACCATATTAGAGTCACTTTGCATCCTTATAAGAGTCACTTTCCACCATATATACAACAATTAACATGTTAACATCATATACATCCAATTTGACATCCTTTTACCACCTATTAATGCCACTTTCATACAAGTTAAGTTTGTAACAAATTTTGGCTCTAATCAACCATGTAAGTCACTTTTCACCATATTAGGGTCACATTGCACCATATAAGCGTCATTTGTACCTTATTAGAGTCACTTGTCATCATATATTGGCACAATTAACATGTTAACATCATGTTCATGGAATTAGAAATTCTTTTTACAACCTCTTAGTGCCACATTCATATAAGTCAATTTTGGTCCATATTTTGGTTCTAATTAACCATGTAAGTCACTTTTCACCATATCAGAGTTATTTTGCACCCTATATTGGTCACTTTACACCATATATTTGTACAATTAACATGTTAACATCATATACATCTGAATTGATATCCTTTTACCATCTATTAGTTCCACTTTCATACAGGTCAATTTTGGTCCACATTTTGGTTATAATTAACCATGTAAGTCACTTTTCACCATGTTAGAGTCATTTTGCACCCTATATGAGTCACTTTCCACCATATATTTGTACAATTAACATGTTAACATCATATACATCCGATTTGACATCCTTTTACCATCTCTTAATTCCGCTTTCATACAGGTCAATTTTGTTCCACATTTTGGTTCTAATCAACCATGTAAGTCACTTTTCACCATATTAGAGTCACTTTGCACCCTTATAAGAGTCACTTTCCACCATATATACAACAATTAACATGTTAACATCATATACATCCAATTTGACATCCTTTTACCACCTATTAATGCCACTTTCATAAAAGTTAAGTTTGTACCACATTTTGGCTCTAATCAACCATGTAAGTCACTTTTCACCATATTAGAGTCACATTGCACCATATAAGAGTCACTTTCCACCATATATTGATAGAATTAACATGTTAATATCATGTACATGCAATTAGACATCCTTTAACCACCTCTTGGTACCCCATTTCCTACAAGTCAATTTTGTGCCACATTTTGGCACTAATCAATCATGTAAGTGACTTTTCACCATATTAGAGTCACTTTGTACCTTATAAGAGTCACTTGTCGTCATATATTGGTACAATTAACATGTTAACATCATGTACATGAAATTAGAATTTCTTTTACAAACTCTTAGTGCCACATTCATACAAGTCAATTTTGATCCACATTTTGGTTCTAATTAACCGTGTAAGTCACTTTTCACCATATTAGAGTCATTTTGCACCCTATATTACTCACTTTACACTATATATTTGTACAATTAACATGTTAACATCATATACATCCGAATTGACATCCTTTTACCATCTATTAGTTCCACTTTCATACAGATCAATTTTGTTCTACATTTTGGTTCTAATCAACCATGTAAGTCACTTTGCACCATATTAGAGTCACTTTGCACCCTATAAGAGTCACTTTCCACCATATATACAACGATTAACATGTTAACATCATATACATCCAATTTCACATCCTTTTACCACCTATTAATGCCACTTTAATACAACTTAATTTTGTACCATATTTTGGCTCTAATCAACCATATAAGTCACTTTTCAAAATTATTAGAGTCACTTTGTACCCTATAAGAGTCACTTTCCACCATATATTGATACAATTAAAATGTTAACATCATGTACATGCAATTAGACATCCTTTAACCACCTCTTGGTACCCCTTTCCTACAAGTCAATTTTGGGCCACATTTTGGCTCTAATCAATCATGTAAGTGATTTCTCACCATATTAGAGTCATTTTGCACCTTATATGAGTCACTTTCCACTATATATTTGTACAATTAACATGTTAACATCATATACATCCGATATGACATCCTTTTACCACCTCTTAATTCCACTTTCATACAGGTCAATTTTGTTCCATATTTTGGTTCTAATCAACCATGTAAGTCACGTTTCACCATATTAGAGTCACTTTGCACCCTTATAAGAGTCACTTTCCACCATATATATAACAATTAACATGTTAACATTATATACATCCAATTTGACATCCTTTTACCACCTATTAATGCCACTTTCATACAAGTTAAGTTTGTACCACATTTTGGCTCTAATCAACCATGTAAGTCACTTTTCACCATATTAGAGTCACATTGCACCATATAAGGGTAACTTTCCACCATATATTGATACAATTAACACGTTAACATCATGTACATGCAATCAAACATCCTTTAACCACCTCTTGGTACCCCTTTCCTACAAGTCAATTTTGGGCCACATTTTGGCTCTAATCAATCATGTAAGTAACTTCTCACCATATTAGAGTCACTTTGCACCTTATAAGAGTCACTTGCCATCATATATTGGTAAAATTAATATGTTAACATCATATAAATCCAATTAGAGATCCTTTTACCACCTCTTAGTGCCACATTCATACAAGTCAATTTTGGTCCACATTCTGGTTCTAATTAATCATTTTCACCATATTAGAGTCATTTTGCACCCTATATGAGTCACTTTCCACCATATATTTATACAATTAACATGTTAACATCATATACTTCTGAATTGACATCCTTTTGCCACCTCTTAATTCCACTTTCATACAGGTCAATTTTGTTCCACATTTTGGTTCTAATCAAGCATGTAAGTCACTTTTCACCCTATTAGAGTCACTTTGCACCTTATAAGAGTCACTTTCCACTATATATATAACAATTAACATGTTAACATCATACACATCCAATTTCACATCCTTTTACCGCCTATTAATGCCACTTTCATACAAGTTAATTTTGTACCACATTTTGGCTCTAATCAACCATGTAAGTCACTTTTCACCATATTAGAGTCATTTGCACCCTATAAGAGTCACTTGCCACCATATATTGATACAATTAACATGTTAACATCATGTACATGCAATTAGACATCCTTTAACCACCTCTTGGTACCCCATTTCCAACAAGTCAATTTTGGGCCACATTTTGGCACTAATCAATCGTGTAAGTGACTTCTCACCATATTAGAGTCACTTTGTACTTTATAAGTGTCAATTTTCATCATATATTGGTACAATTAACATGTTAATATGATGTACATGGAATTAGAAATTCTTTTACAACCTCTTAGTGCCACATTAATACAAGTCAATTTTGGTGCACATTTTGGTTCTAATTAACCATGTAAGTCACTTTTGACCATATTAGAGTCATTTTGCACCCTATATGATTGACTTTCCACCATATATTTGTACAATTAACATGTTAATATCATATACATCTGATTTGACATCCTTTTCCCACCTCTTAATTCCACTTTCATACAGGTCAATTATGTTCCACATTTTGGTTCTAATCAACCATGTAAGTCACTTTTCACCATATTAGAGTCACTTTGCATCCTTATAAGAGTCACTTTCCACCATATATACAACAATTAACATGTTAACATCATATACATCCAATTTGACATCCTTTTACCACCTATTAATGCCACTTTCATACAAGTTAAGTTTGTACCAAATTTTGGCTCTAATCAACCATGTAAGTCACTTTTCACCATATTAGAGTCACATTGCACCGTATAAGAGTCATTTGTACCTTATAAGAGTCACTTGTCATCATATATTGGCAAAATTAACATGTTAACATCATGTTCATGGAATTAGAAATTCTTTTTACAACCTCTTAGTGCCACATTCATATAAGTCAATTTTGGTCCACATTTTGGTTCTAATTAACCATGTAAGTCACTTTTCACCATATTAGAGTTATTTTGCACCCTATATTGGTCACCTTACACCATATATTTGTACAATTAACATGTTAACATCATATACATCCGAATTGATATCCTTTTACCATCTATTAGTTCCACTTTCATACAGGTCAATTTTGGTCCACATTTTGGTTCTAATTAACCATGTAAGTCACTTTTCACCATGTTAGAGTCATTTTGCACCCTATATGAGTCACTTTCCACCATATATTTGTACAATTAACATGTTAACATCATATACATCCGATTTGACATCCTTTTACCACCTCTTAATTCCGCTTTCATACAGGTCAATTTTGTTCCACATTTTGGTTCTAATCAACCATGTAAGTCACTTTTCACCATATTAGAGTCACTTTGCACCCTTATAAGAGTCACTTTCCACCATATATACAACAATTAACATGTTAACATCATATACATCCAATTTGACATCCTTTTACCACCTATTAATGCCACTTTCATACAAGTTAAGTTTGTACCACATTTTGGCTATAATCAACCATGTAAGTCACTTTTCACCATATTAGAGTCAAATTGCACCATATAAGAGTCACTTTCCACCATATATTGATAGAATTAACATGTTAATATCATGTACATGCAATTAGACATCCTTTAACCACCTCTTGGTACCCCATTTCCTACAAGTCAATATTGTGCCACATTTTGGCACTAATCAATCATGTAAGTGACTTTTCACCATATTAGGGTCACTTTGTACCTTATAAGAGTCACTTGTCGTCATATATTGGTACAATTAACATGTTAACATCATGTACATGGAATTAGAAATTCTTTTACAACCTCTTAGTGCCACATTCATACAAGTCAATTTTGGTCCACATTTTTGTTCTAATTAACCGTGTAAGTCACTTTTCACCATATTAGAGTCATTTTGCACCCTATATTACTCACTTTACACTATATATTTGTACAATTAACATGTTAACATCATATACATTCGAATTGACATCCTTTTACCATCTATTAGTTCCACTTTCATACAGATCAATTTTGTTCTACATTTTGGTTCTAATCAACCATGTAAGTCACTTTGCACCATATTAGAGTCACTTTGCACCCTATAAGAGTCACTTTCCACCATATATACAACGATTAACATGTTAACATCATATACATCCAATTTCACATCCTTTTACCACCTATTAATGCCACTTTGATACAAGTTAATTTTGTACCATATTTTGGCTCTAATCAACCATGTAAGTCACTTTTCAAAATTATTAGAGTCACTTTGCGCCCTATAAGAGTCACTTTCCACCATATATTGATACAATTAAAATGTTAACATCATTTACATGCAATTAGACATCCTTTAACCACCTCTTGGTACCCCTTTCCTACAAGTCAATTTTGGGCCACATTTTGGCTCTAATCAATCATGTAAGTGATTTCTCACCATATTAGAGTCATTTTGCACCCTATATGAGTCACTTTCCACCATATATTTGTACAATTAACATGTTAACATCATATACATCCGATTTGACATCCTTTTACCACCTCTTAATTCCACTTTCATACAGGTCAATTTTGTTCCACATTTTGGTTCTAATCAACCATGTAAGTCACGTTTCACCATATTAGAGTCACTTTGCACCCTTATAAGAGTCACTTTCCACCATATATATAACAATTAACATGTTAACATTATATACATCCAATTTGACATCCTTTTACCACCTATTAATGCCACTTTCATACAAGTTAAGTTTGTACCACATTTTGGCTCTAATAAACCATGTAAGTCACTTTTCACCATATTAGAGTCACATTGCACCATATAAGGGTCACTTTCCACCATATATTGATACAATTAACATGTTAACATCATGTACATGCAATTAAACATCCTTTAACCACCTTTTGGTACCCCTTTCCTATAAGTCAATTTTGGGCCACATTTTGGCTCTAATCAATCATGTAAGTAACTTCTCACCATATTAGAGTCACTTTGCACCTTATAAGAGTCACTTGCCATCATATATTGGTAAAATTAACATGTTAACATCATATACATCCAATTAGAGATCCTTTTACCACCTCTTAGTGCCACATTCATACAAGTCAATTTTGGTCCACATTCTGGTTCTAATTAATCATTTAAGTCACTTTTCACCATATTAGAGTCATTTTGCACCCTATAAGAGTCACTTTCCACCATATATTTATACAATTAACATGTTAACATCATATATTTCTGAATTGACATCCTTTTGCCACCTCTTAATTCCACTTTCATACAGGTCAATTTTGTTCCACATTTTGGTTCTAATCAAGCGTGTAAGTCACTTTTCACCCTATTAGAGTCACTTTGCACCTTATAAGAGTCACTTTCCACTATATATATAACAATTAACATGTTAACATCATACACATCCAATTTCACATCCTTTTACCGCCTATTAATGCCACTTTCATACAAGTTAATTTTGTACCACATTTTGGCTCTAATCAACCATGTAAGTCACTTTTCACCATATTAGAGTCATTTGCACCCTATAAGAGTCACTTGCCACCATATATTGATACAATTAACATGTTAACATCATGTACATGCAATTAGACATCCTTTAACCACCTCTTGGTACCCCATTTCCAACAAGTCAATTTTGGGCCACATTTTGGCACTAATCAATCGTGTAAGTGACTTCTCACCATATTAGAGTCACTTTGTACTTTATAAGTGTCAATTGTCATCATATATTGGTACAATTAACATGTTAATATCATGTACATGGAATTAGAAATTCTTTTACAACCTCTTAGTGCCACATTCATACAAGTCAATTTTGGTGCACATTTTGGTTCTAATTAACCATGTAAGTCACTTTTGACCATATTAGAGTCATTTTGCACCCTATATGATTCACTTTCCACCATATATTTGTACAATTAACATGTTAACATCATATACATCCGATTTGACATCCTTTTCCCACCTCTTAATTCCACTTTCATACAGGTCAATTATGTTCCACATTTTGGTTCTAATCAACCATGTAAGTCACTTTTCACCATATTAGAGTCACTTTGCATCCTTATAAGAGTCACTTTCCACCATATATACAACAATTAACATGTTAACATCATATACATCCAATTTGACATCCTTTTACCACCTATTAATGCCACTTTCATACAAGTTAAGTTTGTACCAAATTTTTGCTCTAATCAACCATGTAAGTCACTTTTCACCATATTAGAGTCACATTGCACCATATAAGAGTCATTTGTACCTTATAAGAGTCACTTGTCATCATATATTGGCACAATTAACATGTTAACATCATGTTCATGGAATTAGAAATTCTTTTTACAACCTCTTAGTGCCACATTCATATAAGTCAATTTTGGTCCACATTTTGGTTCTAATTAACCATGTAAGTCACTTTTCACCATATTAGAGTTACTTTGCACCCTATATTGGTCACTTTACACCATATATTTGTACAATTAACATGTTAACATCATATACATCCGAATTGATATCCTTTTACCATCTATTAGTTCCACTTTCATACAGGTCAATTTTGGTCCACATTTTGGTTCTAATTAACCATGTAAGTCACTTTTCACCATGTTAGAGTCATTTTGCACCCTATATGAGTCACTTTCCACCATATATTTGTACAATTAACATGTTAACATCATATACATCCGATTTGACATCCTTTTACCACCTCTTAATTCCGCTTTCATACAGGTCAATTTTGTTCCACATTTTGGTTCTAATCAACCATGTAAGTCACTTTTCACCATATTAGAGTCACTTTGCACCCTTATAAGAGTCACTTTCCACCATATATACAACAATTAACATGTTAACATCATATACATCCAATTTGACATCCTTTTACCACCTATTAATGCCACTTTCATACAAGTTAAGTTTGTACCACATTTTGGCTCTAATCAACCATGTAAGTCACTTTTCACCATATTAGAGTCAAATTGCACCATATAAGAGTCACTTTCCACCATATATTGATAGAATTAACATGTTAATATCATGTACATGCAATTAGACATCCTTTAACCACCTCTTGGTACCCCATTTCCTACAAGTCAATTTTGTGCCACATTTTGGCACTAATCAATCATGTAGGTGACTTTTCACCATATTAGGGTCACTTTGTACCTTATAAGAGTCACTTGTCGTCATATATTGGTACAATTAACATGTTAACATCATGTACATGGAATTAGAAATTCTTTTACAACCTCTTAGTGCCACATTCATACAAGTCAATTTTGGTCCACATTTTGGTTCTAATTAACCGTGTAAGTCACTTTTCACCATATTAGAGTCATTTTGCACCCTATATTACTCACTTTACACTATATATTTGTACAATTAACATGTTAACATCATATACATCCGAATTGACATCCTTTTACCATCTATTAGTTCCACTTTCATACAGATCAATTTTGTTCTACATTTTGGTTCTAATCAACCATGTAAGTCACTTTGCACCATATTAGAGTCACTTTACACCCTATAAGAGTCACTTTCCACCATATATACAATGATTAACATGTTAACATCATATACATCCAATTTCACATCCTTTTACCACCTATTAATGCCACTTTGATACAAGTTAATTTTGTACCATATTTTGGCTCTAATCAACCATGTAAGTCACTTTTCAAAATTATTAGAGTCACTTTGCACCCTATAAGAGTCACTTTCCACCATATATTGTTACAATTAAAATGTTAACATCATGTACATGTAATTAGACATCCTTTAACCACCTCTTTGTACCCCTTTCCTACAAGTCAATTTTGGGCCACATTTTGGCTCTAATCAATCATGTAAGTGATTTCTCACCATATTAGAGTCATTTTGCACCCTATATGAGTCACTTTCCACCATATATTTGTACAATTAACATGTTAACATCATATACATCCGATTTGACATCCTTTTACCACCTCTTAATTCCACTTTCATACAGGTCAATTTTGTTCCACATTTTGGTTCTAATCAACCATGTAAGTCACGTTTCACCATATTAGAGTCACTTTGCACCCTTATAAGAGTCACTTTCCACCATATATATAACAATTAACATGTTAACATTATATACATCCAATTTGACATCCTTTTACCACATATTAATGCCACTTTCATACAAGTTAAGTTTGTACCATATTTTGGCTCTAATCAACCATGTAAGTCACTTTTCACCATATTAGAGTCACATTGCACCATATAAGGGTCACTTTCCACCATATATTGATACAATTAACACGTTAACATCATGTACATGCAATTAAACATCCTTTAACCACCTCTTGGTACCCCTTTCCTACAAGTCAATTTTGGGCCACATTTTGGCTCTAATCAATCATGTAAGTAACTTCTCACCATATTAGAGTCACTTTGCACCTTATAAGAGTCACTTGCCATCATATATTGGTAAAATTAACATGTTAACATCATATACATCCAATTAGAGATCCTTTTACCACCTCTTAGTGCCACATTCATACAAGTCAATTTTGGTCCACATTCTGGTTCTAATTAATCATTTAAGTCACTTTTCACCATATTAGAGTCATTTTGCACCCTATATGAGTCACTTTCCACCATATATTTATACAATTAACATGTTAACATCATATACTTCTGAATTGACATCCTTTTGCCACCTCTTAATTCCACTTTCATATAGGTCAATTTTGTTCCACATTTTGGTTCTAATCAATCATGTAAGTCACTTTTCACCCTATTAGAGTCACTTTTCACCTTATAAGAGTCACTTTCCACTATATATATAACAATTAACATGTTAACATCATACACATCCAATTTCACAGCCTTTTACCGCGTATTAATGCCACTTTCATACAAGTTAATTTTGTACCACATTTTGGCTCTAATCAGCCATGTAAGTCACTTTTCACCATATTAGAGTCATTTGCACCCTATAAGAGTCACTTGCCACCATATATTGATACAATTAAGATGTTAACATCATGTACATGCAATTAGACATCCTTCAACCACCACTTGATACCCCTTTCCTACAAGTCAATTTTGGCCACATTTTGGCACTAATAAATCATGTAAGTGACTTCTCACCATATTAGAGTCACTTTGCACCTTATAAGAGTCACTTGCCATCATATATTGGTACAATTAACATATTAACATCATGTACATGCAATTAGAAATCTTTTACAACCTCTTAGTGCCACATTCATACAAGTCAATTTTGGTCCACATTTTGGTTCTAATTAACCATGTAAGTCACTTTTCACCATGTTAGAGTCATTTTGCACCCTATATGAGTCACTTTCCACCATGTATTTGTACAATTAACATGTTAACATCATATACATCCTATTTGACATCCTTTTACCACCTCTTAATTCCACTTTCATACAAGTCAATTTTGTTCCACATTTTGGTTTTAATCAACCATGTAAGTCACTTTTCACCATATTAGAGTCACTTTGCACCCTTATAAGAGTCACTTTACACCATATATACAACAATTAACATGTTAACATCATATACATCCAATTTGACATCCTTTTACCACCTATTAATGCCACTTTCATACAAGTTAAGTTTGTACCACATTTTGGCTCTAATCAACCATGTAAGTCACTTTTCACCATATTAGTCACATTGCACCATATAAGGGTCACTTGCCACCATATATTGATACAATTAACATGTTAACATCATGTACATGAATTAGACATCCTTTAACCACCTCTTGGTACCCCATTTCCTACAAGTCAATTTTGGGCCACATTTTGGCACTAATCAATCATGTAAGTGACTTCTCACGAAATTAGAGTCACTTTGTACCTTATAAGAGTCACTTGTCATCATATATTGGTACAATTAACATGTTAACATCATGTACATGGAATTAGAAATTCTTTTACAACCTCTTAGTGCCACATTCATACAAGTCAATTTTGGTCCACATTTTGGTTCTAATTAACCATGTAAGTCACTTTTCACCATATTAGAGTTATTTTGCACCATATATTAGTCACTTTACACCATATATTTGTACAATTAACATGTTAACATCATATACATCCGAATTGACACCCTTTTACCATCTATTAGTTCCACTTTCATACAGGTCAATTTTGGTCCACATTTTGGTTCTAATTAACCATGTAAGTCACTTTTCACCATGTTAGAGTCATTTTGCACCCTATATGAGTCACTTTCCACCATGTATTTGTACAATTAACATGTTAACATCATATACATCCTATTTGACATCCTTTTACCACCTCTTAATTCCACTTTCATACAGGTCAATTTTGTTCCACATTTTGGTTTTAATCAACCATGTAAGTCACTTTTCACCATATTAGAGTCACTTTGCACCCTTATAAGAGTCACTTTACACCATATATACTACAATTAACATGATAACATCATATACATCCAATTTGACATCCTTTTACCACCTATTAATGCCACTTTCATACAAGTTAAGTTTGTACCACATTTTGGCTCTAATCAACCATGTAAGTCACTTTTCACCATATTAGTCACATTGCACCATATAAGGGTCACTTTCCACCATATATTGATACAATTAACATGTTAACATCATGTACATGAATTAGACATCCTTTAACCATCTCTTGGTACCCCATTTCCTACAAGTCAATTTTGGGCCACATTTTGGCACTAATCAATCATGTAAGTGACTTCTCACCAAATTAGAGTCACTTTGTACCTTATAAGAGTCACTTGTCATCATATATTGGTACAATTAACATGCTAACATCATGTACATGGAATTAGAAATTCTTTTACAACCTCTTAGTGCAACATTCATACAAGTCAATTTTGGTCCACATTTTGGTTCTAATTAACCATGTAAGTCACTTTTCACCATATTAGAGTTATTTTGAACCCTATATTAGTCACTTTACACCATATATTTGTACAATTAACATGTTAACATCATATACATCCGAATTGACACCCTTTTACCATCTATTAGTTCCACTTTCATACAGGTCAATTTTGGTCCACATTTTGGTTCTAATTAACCATGTAAGTCACTTTTCACCATGTTAGAGTCATTTTGCACCCTATATGAGTCACTTTCCACCATATATTTGTACAATTAAAATGTTAACATCATATACATTCGAATTGACATCCTTTTACCACCTCTTAATTCCGCTTTCATACAGATCAATTTTGTTCCACATTTTGGTTCTAATCAACCATGTAAGTCACTTTTCACCATATTAGAGTCACTTTGCACCCTATAAGAGTCACTTTCCACCATATATACAACGATTAACATGTTAAAATCATATACATCCAATTTCACATCCTTTTACAACCTATTAATGCCACTTCGATACAAGTTAATTTTGTACCATATTTTGGCTCTAATCAAACATGTAAGTCACTTTTCAAAATTATTAGAGTCACTTTGCACCCTATAAGAGTCACTTGCCACCATATATTGATACAATTAAAATGTTAACATCAACACTTTTCACCATGTTAGAGTCATTTTGCACCCTATAAGATTAACTTTGCACCATATATTACACAATTAACATGTTAACATCGTATACAAGCAATTTGACATCCTTTACCCACCTCTTGGTACCACTTTTATACGAGTCAATTTTTGGTAACATTTTGGCTGTAATCCACCATGTAAGTCACTTTTCACCATGTTAGAGTCACTTTGCACCCTATAAGATTCACTTAGCACCACATATTACACATTTAACATGTTAACATCATATACATTCAATTTGACATCCTTTTACCACCTCTTGGTACCACTTTTAAACGAGTCAAGTTTTGGCAACATTTTTGATGCAATCCACCATGTAAATCACTTTTCACCATGTTAGAGTCACTTTGCACCCTATAAGATTCACTTAGCACCATATATTACACAATTAACATGTTAACATCATATACATTCAATTTAACATCCCTTTACCACCTCTTGGTACCACTTTTATACGAGTCAATTTTTGGCAACATTTTGGCTGCAATCCACCATATAAGTGACTTTTCACCATGTTAGAGTCACTTTGCACCCTATAAGATTCACTTAGTAACATATATTAAACAATTAACATGTTAACATCATATACATTCAATTTGACATCCTTTTAGCACCTCTTGGTACCACTTTTAAACGAGTCAAGTTTTGGCAACATTTTGGATGCAATCCATCATGTAAGTCACTTTTCACCATGTTAGAGTCACTTTGCACCCTATAAGATTCACTTGGCACCATATATTACACATTTAACATGTTAACATCATATACATTCAAATTGACATCCTTTTACCACCTCTTGGTACCACTTTTATACGAGTCAATTTTGGGCCATATTTTGGCTCTAATCAACTTTGTAAGTAACTTTACACCATATTAGAGTGATTTTGCACCCTATAAGAGTCACCTGCCACCATATATTTGACTAATTGACATGTTAACATCGTATACATGCAATTTGACATCCTTTACCCACCTCTTGATACCACTTTTATACGAGTCAGGTTTTGGGCAATATTTTGGATGCAATCCACCATGTAAGTCACTTTTCACCATGTTAGAGTCACTTTGCACTCCATAAGATTCACTTTGCAACATATATTACACAATTAACATGTTAACATCGTATACAACCAATTTGACATCCTTTACCCACCTCTTGGTGCCACTTTTATACGAGTCAATTTTGGGCAACCTTTTGGCAGCAATCCACGATGTAAGTTACTTTTCACCATGTTAGAGTCACTTTGCACCCTTCAAGATTCATTTAGCACCACATATTACACAACTAACATGTTAACATCATATACATTCAATTTTACATCCCTTTACCACCTCTTGGTACCACTTTTATACGAATCAATTTTGGGCCACATTTTGGCTCTAATCAACTTTGTAAGTAACTTTACACCATATTAGAGTGATTTTGCACCCTATAAGAATCATTTTCCACCATATATTTGTACAATTGACATGTTAACATCGTATACATGCAATTTGACATCCTTTACCCACCTCTTGGTACCACTTTTATACGAGTCAATTTTTGGCAACATTTTGGCTGCAATCCACCATATAAGTCACTTTTTACCATGTTAGAGTCACTTTGCACCCTATAAGATTCACTTTGCACCATATATTACACAATTAACATGTTAACATCTTATACAATCAATTTGACATCCTTTACCCACCTCTTGGTACCACTTTTATACGAGTCAATATATGGCAACATTTTGGCTGTAATCCACCATGTAAGTCACTTTTCACCATGTTAGAGTCACTTTGCACCCTATAAGATTCACTTAGCACCATATATTACACAATTAACATGTTAACATCATATACATTCAATTTGACATCCTTTTACCACCTCTTGGTACCACTTTTATACGAGTCAATTTTTGGCAACATTTTGGCTGTAATCCACCATGTAAGTCACTTTTCACCATGTTAGAGTCACTTTGCACCCTATAAGATTCACTTAGCACCATATATTACACATTTAACATGTTAACATCATATACATTCAATTTGACATCCTTTTACCACCTCTTGGTACCACTTTTAAACGAGTCAATTTTGAGCCACATTTTGGCTCTAATCAACTTTGTAAGTAACTTTACACCATATTTTAGTGATTTTGCACCCTATAAGAGTCAGTTTCCACCATATATTTGTACAATTAACTTGTTAACATCGTATACATGCAATTTGACATCCTTTACCTACCTTTTGGTACCACTTTTATACGAGTCAATTTTTGGCAACATTTTGGTTGCAATCCACCATGTAAGTCACTTTTCACCATGTTAGAGTCACTTTGCACTCTATAAGATTCACTTTGCACCATATATTACACAATTAATATGTTAACATCATATACATTCAATTTGTCATCCTTTTACTACCTCTTGGTACCAGTTTTATACGAGTCAATTTTTGGTAACATTTTGGCTGCAATCCACCATGTAAGTCACTTTTTACCATGTTAGAGTCACTTTGCACCCTATAAGACTCACCAATCACCATATATTATACAATTAACATGTTAACATCATATACATTCAATTTGACATCCTTTTACCACCTGTTGGTACCACTTTTATACGAGTCAATTTTTCGCAACATTTTGGCTACAATCCACCATGCAAGTCACTTTTTCGCCATGTAAGAGTCACTTTGCACCCTATAAGATTTACTTAGAAAAATATATTAAACAATTAGCATGTTAACATCATATACATTCAATTTGACATCCTTTTACCACCTCTTGGTACCACTTTTAAACGAGTCAAGTTTTGGCAACATTTTGGATGCAATCCACCATGTAAGTCACTTTTCACCATGTTAGAGTCACTTTGCACCCTATAAGATTCATTTGGCACCATATATTACACATTTAACATGTTAACATCATATACATTCAATTTGACATCCTTTTACCACCTCTTGGTACCACTCTTATACGAGTCAATTTTGGGCCACATTTGGCTCTAATCAACTTTGTAAGTAACATTACACCATATTAGAGTGATTTTGCACCCTATAAGAGTCACTTTCCACCATATGTTTGTACAATTGACATGTTAACATCGTATACATGCAATTTGACATCCTTTACCCACCTCTTGGTTCCACTTTTATACGAGTCAATTTATGGCAACATTTTGGTTGCAATCCACCATGTAAGTCACTTTTCACCATGTTAGAGTCACTTTGCACCCTATAAGATTCACTTTGCACCATATATTACACAATTAAGATGTTAACATCGTATACAAGCAATTTGACATCCTTTACCCACCTCTTGGTACCAAATTTTGATACGAGTCATTTTTTGGCAACATTTCGGTTGTAATCCATCTTGTAAGTCACTTTTTACCATGTTAGAGTCACTTTGCACCCTATAAGATTCACTTAGCACCATATATTACACAATTAACATGTTAACATTTTTCAATTTGACATCCTTTTACCACCTCTTGGTACCACTTTTATACGAGTCAATTTTTGGTAACATTTTTGCTGCAATCCACCATGTAAGTCACTTTTCACCATGTTAGAGTCACTTTGCACCCTATAAGATTCACTTAGCACCATATATTACACATTTAACATGTTAACATCATATACATTCAATTTGACATCCTTTTACCACCTCTTGGTACCACTTTTATACGAGTCAATTTTGGGCCACATTTTGGCTCTAATCAACTTTGTAAGTAACTTTACACCATATTTAAGTGATTTTGCAACCTATAAGAGTCACTTTCCACCATATATTTGTACAATTGACATGTTAACATCGTATACATGCAATTAGACATCCTTTACCCACCTCTTGGTACCACTTTTATACGAGTCAATTTTTGGCAATATTTTGGTTGTAATCCACCATGTAAGTCACTTTTCACCATGTTAGAGTCACTTTGCACCCTATAATATTCACTTTGCAACATATATTACACAATTAACATGTTAACATCGTATACAACCAATTTGACATCCTTTACCCACCTCTTGGTACCACTTTTATACGAATCAATTTTGGGCAACCTTTTGGCAGCAATCCACCATGTAAGTTACTTTTCACCATGTTAGAGTCACTTTGCACCCTTCAAGATTCATTTAGCACCACATATTACACAACTAACATGTTAACATCATATACATTCAATTTTACATCCCTTTACCACCTCTTGGTACCACTTTTATACGAGTCAATTTTTGGCAACATTTTGGCTGCAATCCACTATGTAAGGCACTTTTCACCATGTTAAAGTCACTTTGCACCCTATAAGATTCACTAACAACATATATTAAACAATTAACATGTTAACATCATATACATTCAATTTGACATCCTTTTACCACCTCTTGGTACCACTTTTAAACGAGTCAAGTTTTGGCAACATTTTGGATGCAATCCACCATGTAACTCACTTTTCACCATGTTAGAGTCACTTTGCACCCTATAAGTTTCACTTGGCACAATATATTACACATTTAACATGTTAACATCATATACATTCAATTTGACATCCTTTTACCACCTCTTGATACCACTTTTATATGAATCAATTTTGGGCCACATTTTGGCTCTAATCAACTTTGTAAGTAACTTTACACCATATTAGAGTGATTTTGCACCCTATAAGAATCACTTTCCACCATATATTTGTACAATTGACATGTTAACATCGTATACATGCAATTTGACATCCTTTACCCACCTCTTGGTACCACTTTTATACGAGTCAATTTTTGGCAACATTTTGGCTGCAATCCACCATATAAGTCACTTTTTACCATGTTGGAGTCACTTGGCACCCTATCAGATTCACTTTGCACCATATATTACACAATTAACATGTTAACATCTTATACAATCAATTTGACATCCTTTACCCATCTCTTGGTACCACTTTTATATGAGTCAATATTTGGCAACATTTTGGCTGTAATCCACCATGTAAGTCACTTTTCACCATGTTAGAGTCACTTTGCACCCTATAAGATTCACTTAGCACCATATATTACACAATTAACATGTTAACATCATATACATTCAATTTGACATCCTTTTACCACCTCTTGGTACCACTTTTATACGAGTCAATTTTTGGCAACATTTTGGCTGTAATCCACCATGTAAGTCACTTATCACCATGTTAGAGTCACTTTGCACCCTATAAGATTCACTTAGCACCATATATTACACATTTAACATGTTAACATCATATACATTCAATTTGACATCCTTTTACCACCTCTTGATACCACTTTTATATGAGTCAATTTTGAGCCACATTTTGGCTCTAATCAACTTTGTAAGTAACTTTGCACCATATTTTAGTGATTTTGCACACTATAAGAGTCAGTTTCCACCATATATTTGTACAATTAACATGTTAACATCGTTTACATGCAATTTGACATCCTTTACCCACCTTTTGGTACCACTTTTATACGAGTCAATTTTTGGCAACATTTTGGTTGCAATCTACCATGTAAGTCACTTTTCACCATGTTAGAGTCACTTTGCACTCTATAAGATTCACTTTGCACCATATATTACACAATTAATATGTTAACATCATATACATTCAATTTGTCATCCTTTTACTACCTCTTGGTACCAGTTTTATACGAGTCAATTTTTCGTAACATTTTGGCTGCAATCCACCATGTAAGTCACTTTTTACCATGTTAGAGTCACTTTGCACCCTATAAGATTCACCAATCACCATATATTATACAATTAACATGTTAACATCATATACATTCAATTTGACATCCTTTTACCACCTCTTGGTACCACTTTTATACGAGTCAATTTTTGGCAACATTTTGGCTGCAATCCACCATGCAAGTCACTTTTTCGCCATGTTAGAGTCACTTTGCACCCTATAAGATTTACTTAGCAAAATATATTAAACAATTAGCATGTTAACATCATATACATTCAATTTGACATCCTTTTACCACCTGTTGGTACCACTTTTAAACGAGTCAAGTTTTGGCAACATTTTGGATGCAATCCCCCATGTAAGTGACTTTTCACCATGTTAGAGTCACTTTGCACCCTATAAGATTCATTTGGCACCATATATTACACATTTAACATGTTAATATCATATACATTCAATTTGACATCCTTTTACTACCTCTTGGTACCACTCTTATACGAGTAAATTTTGGGCCACCTTTGGCTCTAATCAACTTTGTAAGTAACATTACACCATATTAGAGTGATTTTGCACCCTATAAGAGTCACTTTCCACCATATGTTTGTACAATTGACATGTTAACATCGTATACATGCAATTTGACATCCTTTACCCACCTCTTGGTTCCACTTTTATACGAGTCAATTTTTGGCAACATTTTGGTTGCAATCCACCATGTAAGTCACTTTTCACCATGTTAGAGTCACTTTGCACCCTATAAGATTCACTTTGCACCATATATTACACAATTAAGATGTTAACATCATATACAAGCAATTTGACATCCTTTACCTACCTCTTGGTACCAAATTTTGATACGAGTCATTTTTTGGCAACATTTTGGCTGTAATCCATCTTGTAAGTCACTGTTCACCATGTTAGAGTCACTTTGCACCCTATAAGATTCACTTAGAACCATATATTACACAATTAACATGTTAACATTTTTCAATTTGACATCCTTTTACCACCTCTTGGTACCACTTTTGTACGAGTCAATTTTTGGTAACATTTTTGCTGCAATCCACCATGTAAGTCACTTTTCACCATGTTAGAGTCACTCTGCACCCTATAAGATTCACTTAGCACCATATATTACACATTTAACATGTTAACATCATATACATTCAATTTGACATCCTTTTACCACCTCTTGGTACCACTTTTATACGAGTCAATTTTGGGCCACATTTTGGCTCTAATCAACTTTGTAAGTAACTTTACACCATATTTAAGTGATTTTGCACCCTATAAGAGTCACTTTCCACCATATATTTGTACAATTGACATGTTAACATCGTATAAATGCAATTAGTCATCCTTTACCCACCTCTTGGTACCACTTTTATACGAGTCAATTTTTGGCAACATTTTTGTTGCAATCCACCATGTAAGTCACTTTTCACCATGTTAGAGTCACTTTGCCCCCTATAAGATTCACTTAGCACCATATATTACACAATTAACATGTTAACATCATATACATTCAATTTGACATCCTTTTACCACCTCTTGGTACCACATTTATACGAGTCAATTTTTGGCAAGATTTTGGCTATAATCCACCATGTAAGTCACTTTTCACCATGTTAGAATCACTTTTCACCATGTTAGATTCATTTAGCACCATATATTACACATTTAACATGTTAACATCATATACATTCAATTTGACAGCCTTTTACCACCTCTTGGTACTACTTTTAAACGAGTCAAGTTTTGACAACATTTTTGATGCAATCCACCATGTAAATCACTTTTCACCATGTTAGAGTCACTTTGCACCCTATAAGATTCACTTAGCACCATATATTACACAATTAACATGTTAACAGCATATACATTCAATTTAACATCCCTTTACCACCTCTTGCTACCACTTTTATACGAGTCAATTTTTGGCAACATTTTGGCTGCAATCCACCATGTAAGTCACTTTTTACCATGTTAGAGTCACTTTGCACCCTATAAGATTCACTTAGCAACATATATTAAACAATTAACATGTTAACATCATATACATTCAATTTGACATCCTTTTACCACTTCTTGGTACCACTTTTAAACGAGTCAAGTTTTGGCTAGGTTTTGGATGCAATCCATCATGTAAGTGACTTTTCACCATGTTAGAGTCACTTTGCACCCTATAAGATTCACTTGGCACCATATATTACACATTTAACATGTTAACATCATATACATTCAATTTGACATCCTTTTACCACCTCTTGGTACCACTTTTATACGAGTCAATTTTTGGCAACATTTTGGCTGCAATCCACCATGCAAGTCACTTTTTCGCCATCTTAGAGTCACTTTGCACCCTATAAACTTTACTTAGCAAAATATATTAAACAATTAGCATGTTAACATCATATACATTCAATTTGACATCCTTTTACCACCTCTTGGTACCACTTTTAAACGAGTCAAGTTTTGGCAACATTTTGGATGCAATCCACCATGTAAGTCACTTTTCACCATGTTAGAGTCACTTTGCACCCTATAAGATTCACTTGGCACCATATATTACACATTTAACATGTTAACATCATATACATTCAATTTGACATCCTTTTACCACCTCTTGGTACCACTTTTATACGAGTCAATTTTTGGCAACATTTTGGCTGCAATCCACCATGCAAGTCACTTTTTCGCCATGTTAGAGTCACTTTGCACCCTATAAGATTTACTTAGCAAAATATATTAAACAATTAGCATGTTAACATCATATACATTCAATTTGACATCCTTTTACCACCTCTTGGTACCACTTTTAAACGAGTCAAGTTTTGGCAACATTTTGGATGCAATCCACCATGTAAGTCACTTATCACCATGTTAGAGTCACTTTGCACCCTATAAGATTCACTTAGCACCATATATTACACATTTAACATGTTAACATCATATACATTCAATTTGATATCCTTTTACCACCTCTTGATACCACTTTTATACGAGTCAATTTTGAGCCACATTTTGGCTCTAATCAACTTTGTAAGTAACTTTGCACCATATTTTAGTGATTTTGCACCCTATAAGAGTCAGTTTCCACCATATATTTGTACAATTAACATGTTAACATCGTTTACATGCAATTTGACATCCTTTACCCACCTTTTGGTACCACTTTTATACGAGTCAATTTTTGGCAACATTTTGGTTGCAATCTACCATGTAAGTCACTTTTCACCATGTTAGAGTCACTTTGCACTCTATAAGATTCACTTTGCACCATATATTACACAATTAATATGTTAACATCATATACATTCAATTTGTCATCCTTTTACTACCTCTTGGTACCAGTTTTATACGAGTCAATTTTTCATAACATTTTGGCTGCAATCCACCATGTAAGTCACTTTTTACCATGTTAGAGTCACTTTGCACCCTATAAGATTCACCAATCACCATATATTATACAATTAACATGTTAACATCATATACATTCAATTTGACATCCTTTTACCACCTCTTGGTACCACTTTTATACGAGTCAATTTTTGGCAACATTTTGGCTGCAATCCACCATGCAAGTCACTTTTTCGCCATGTTAGAGTCACTTTGCACCCTATAAGATTTACTTAGCAAAATATATTAAACAATTAGCATGTTAACATCATATACATTCAATTTGACATCCTTTTACCACCTCTTGGTACCACTTTTAAACGAGTCAAGTTTTGGCAACATTTTGGATGCAATCCCCCATGTAAGTGACTTTTCACCATGTTAGAGTCACTTTGCACCCTATAAGATTCATTTGGCACCATATATTACACATTTAACATGTTAACATCATATACATTCAATTTGACATCCTTTTACCACCTCTTGGAACCACTCTTATACGAGTAAATTTTGGGCCACATTTGGCTCTAATCAACTTTGTAAGTAACATTACACCATATTAGAGTGATTTTGCACCCTATAAGAGTCACCTGCCACCATATATTTGACTAATTGACATGTTAACATCGTATACATGCAATTTGACATCCTTTACCCACCTCTTGATACCACTTTTATACGAGTCAGGTTTTGGGCAATATTTTGGCTGCAATCCACCATGTAAGTCACTTTTCACCATGTTAGAGTCACTTTGCACTCCATAAGATTCACTTTGCAACATATATTACACAATTAACATGTTAACATCGTATACAACCAATTTGACATCCTTTACCCACCTCTTGGTGCCACTTTTATACGAGTCAATTTTGGGCAACCTTTTGGCAGCAATCCACGATGTAAGTTACTTTTCACCATGTTAGAGTCACTTTGCACCCTTCAAGATTCATTTAGCACCACATATTACACAACTAACATGTTAACATCATATACATTCAATTTTACATCCCTTTACCACCTCTTGGTACCACTTTTATACGAATCAATTTTGGGCCACATTTTGGCTCTAATCAACTTTGTAAGTAACTTTACACCATATTAGAGTGATTTTTCACCCTATAAGAATCATTTTCCACCATATATTTGTACAATTGACATGTTAACATCGTATACATGCAATTTGACATCCTTTACCCACCTCTTGGTACCACTTTTATACGAGTCAATTTTTGGCAACATTTTGGCTGCAATCCACCATATAAGTCACTTTTTACCATGTTAGAGTCACTTTGCACCCTATAAGATTCACTTTGCACCATATATTACACAATTAACATGTTAACATCTTATACAATCAATTTGACATCCTTTACCCACCTCTTGGTACCACTTTTATACGAGTCAATATATGGCAACATTTTGGCTGTAATCCACCATGTAAGTCACTTTTCACCATGTTAGAGTCACTTTGCACCCTATAAGATTCACTTAGCACCATATATTACACAATTAACATGTTAACATCATATACATTCAATTTGACATCCTTTTACCACCTCTTGGTACCACTTTTATACGAGTCAATTTTTGGCAACATTTTGGCTGCAATCCACCATGTAAGTCACTTTTTACCATGTTAGAGTCACTTTGCACCCTATAAGATTCACTTAGCAACATATATTAAACAATTAACATGTTAACATCATATACATTCAATTTGACATCCTTTTACCACTTCTTGGTACCACTTTTAAACGAGTCAAGTTTTGGCTAGGTTTTGGATGCAATCCATCATGTAAGTGACTTTTCACCATGTTAGAGTCACTTTGCACCCTATAAGATTCACTTGGCACCATATATTACACATTTAACATGTTAACATCATATACATTCAATTTGACATCCTTTTACCACCTCTTGGTACCACTTTTATACGAGTCAATTTTTGGCAACATTTTGGCTGCAATCCACCATGCAAGTCACTTTTTCGCCATCTTAGAGTCACTTTGCACCCTATAAACTTTACTTAGCAAAATATATTAAACAATTAGCATGTTAACATCATATACATTCAATTTGACATCCTTTTACCACCTCTTGGTACCACTTTTAAACGAGTCAAGTTTTGGCAACATTTTGGATGCAATCCACCATGTAAGTCACTTTTCACCATGTTAGAGTCACTTTGCACCCTATAAGATTCACTTGGCACCATATATTACACATTTAACATGTTAACATCATATACATTCAATTTGACATCCTTTTACCACCTCTTGGTACCACTTTTATACGAGTCAATTTTTGGCAACATTTTGGCTGCAATCCACCATGCAAGTCACTTTTTCGCCATGTTAGAGTCACTTTGCACCCTATAAGATTTACTTAGCAAAATATATTAAACAATTAGCATGTTAACATCATATACATTCAATTTGACATCCTTTTACCACCTCTTGGTACCACTTTTAAACGAGTCAAGTTTTGGCAACATTTTGGATGCAATCCACCATGTAAGTCACTTATCACCATGTTAGAGTCACTTTGCACCCTATAAGATTCACTTAGCACCATATATTACACATTTAACATGTTAACATCATATACATTCAATTTGACATCCTTTTACCACCTCTTGATACCACTTTTATACGAGTCAATTTTGAGCCACATTTTGGCTCTAATCAACTTTGTAAGTAACTTTGCACCATATTTTAGTGATTTTGCACCCTATAAGAGTCAGTTTCCACCATATATTTGTACAATTAACATGTTAACATCGTTTACATGCAATTTGACATCCTTTACCCACCTTTTGGTACCACTTTTATACGAGTCAATTTTTGGCAACATTTTGGTTGCAATCTACCATGTAAGTCACTTTTCACCATGTTAGAGTCACTTTGCACTCTATAAGATTCACTTTGCACCATATATTACACAATTAATATGTTAACATCATATACATTCAATTTGTCATCCTTTTACTACCTCTTGGTACCAGTTTTATACGAGTCAATTTTTCGTAACATTTTGGCTGCAATCCACCATGTAAGTCACTTTTTACCATGTTAGAGTCACTTTGCACCCTATAAGATTCACCAATCACCATATATTATACAATTAAAATGTTAACATCATATACATTCAATTTGACATCCTTTTACCACCTCTTGGTACCACTTTTATACGAGTCAATTTTTGGCAACATTTTGGCTGCAATCCACCATGCAAGTCACTTTTTCGCCATGTTAGAGTCACTTTGCACCCTATAAGATTTACTTAGCAAAATATATTAAACAATTAGCATGTTAACATCATATACATTCAATTTGACATCCTTTTACCACCTCTTGGTACCACTTTTAAACGAGTCAAGTTTTGGCAACATTTTGGATGCAATCCCCCATGTAAGTGACTTTTCACCATGTTAGAGTCACTTTGCACCCTATAAGATTCATTTGGCACCATATATTACACATTTAACATGTTAACATCATATACATTCAATTTGACATCCTTTTACCACCTCTTGGAACCACTCTTATACGAGTAAATTTTGGGCCACATTTGGCTCTAATCAACTTTGTAAGTAACATTACACCATATTAGAGTGATTTTGCACCCTATAAGAGTCACCTGCCACCATATATTTGACTAATTGACATGTTAACATCGTATACATGCAATTTGACATCCTTTACCCACCTCTTGATACCACTTTTATACGAGTCAGGTTTTGGGCAATATTTTGGCTGCAATCCACCATGTAAGTCACTTTTCACCATGTTAGAGTCACTTTGCACTCCATAAGATTCACTTTGCAACATATATTACACAATTAACATGTTAACATCGTATACAACCAATTTGACATCCTTTACCCACCTCTTGGTGCCACTTTTATACGAGTCAATTTTGGGCAACCTTTTGGCAGCAATCCACGATGTAAGTTACTTTTCACCATGTTAGAGTCACTTTGCACCCTTCAAGATTCATTTAGCACCACATATTACACAACTAACATGTTAACATCATATACATTCAATTTTACATCCCTTTACCACCTCTTGGTACCACTTTTATACGAATCAATTTTGGGCCACATTTTGGCTCTAATCAACTTTGTAAGTAACTTTACACCATATTAGAGTGATTTTTCAACCTATAAGAATCATTTTCCACCATATATTTGTACAATTGACATGTTAACATCGTATACATGCAATTTGACATCCTTTACCCACCTCTTGGTACCACTTTTATACGAGTCAATTTTTGGCAACATTTTGGCTGCAATCCACCATATAAGTCACTTTTTACCATGTTAGAGTCACTTTGCACCCTATAAGATTCACTTTGCACCATATATTACACAATTAACATGTTAACATCTTATACAATCAATTTGACATCCTTTACCCACCTCTTGGTACCACTTTTATACGAGTCAATATATGGCAACATTTTTGCTGTAATCCACCATGTAAGTCACTTTTCACCATGTTAGAGTCACTTTGCACCCTATAAGATTCACTTAGCACCATATATTACACAATTAACATGTTAACATCATATACATTCAATTTGACATCCTTTTACCACCTCTTGGTACCACTTTTATACGAGTCAATTTTTGGCAACATTTTGGCTGTAATACACCATGTAAGTCACTTTTCACCATGTTAGAGTCACTTTGCACCCTATAAGATTCACTTAGCACCATATATTACACATTTAACATGTTAACATCATATACATTCAATTTGACATCCTTTTACCACCTCTTAGTACCACTTTTAAACGAGTCAATTTTGAGCCACATTTTGGCTCTAATCAACTTTGTAAGTAACTTTACACCATATTTTAGTGATTTTGCACCCTATAAGAGTCAGTTTCCACCATATATTTGTACAATTAACTTGTTAACATCGTATACATGCAATTTGACATCCTTTACCTACCTTTTTGTACCACTTTTATACGAGTCAATTTTTGGCAACATTTTGGTTGCAATCCACCATGTAAGTCACTTTTCACCATGTTAGAGTCACTTTGCACTCTATAAGATTCACTTTGCACCATATATTACACAATTAATATGTTAACATCATATACATTCAATTTGTCATCCTTTTACTACCTCTTGGTACCAGTTTTATACGAGTCAATTTTTGGTAACATTTTGGCTGCAATCCACCATGTAAGTCACTTTTTACCATGTTAGAGTCACTTTGCACCCTATAAGACTCACCAATCACCATATATTATACAATTAACATGTTAACATCATATACATTCAATTTGACATCCTTTTACCACCTGTTGGTACCACTTTTATACGAGTCAATTTTTGGCAACATTTTGGCTGCAATCCACCATGCAAGTCACTTTTTCGCCATGTTAGAGTCACTTTGCACCCTATAAGATTTACTTAGAAAAATATATTAAACAATTAGCATGTTAACATCATATACATTCAATTTGACATCCTTTTACCACCTCTTGGTACCACTTTTAAACGAGTCAAGTTTTGGCAACATTTTGGATGCAATCCACCATGTAAGTCACTTTTCACCATGTTAGAGTCACTTTGCACCCTATAAGATTCATTTGGCACCATATATTACACATTTAACATGTTAACATCATATACATTCAATTTGACATCCTTTTACCACCTCTTGGTACCACTCTTATACGAGTCAATTTTGGGCCACATTTGGCTCTAATCAACTTTGTAAGTAACATTACACCATATTAGAGTGATTTTGCACCCTATAAGAGTCACTTTCCACCATATGTTTGTACAATTGACATGTTAACATCGTATACATGCAATTTGACATCCTGTACCCACCTCTTGGTTCCACTTTTATACGAGTCAATTTATGGCAACATTACGGTTGCAATCCACCATGTAAGTCACTTTTCACCATGTTAGAGTCACTTTGCACCCTATAAGATTCACTTTGCACCATATATTACACAATTAAGATGTTAACATCGTATACAAGCAATTTGACATCCTTTACCCACCTCTTGGTACCAAATTTTGATACGAGTCATTTTTTGGCAACATTTCGGTTATAATCCATCTTGTAAGTCACTTTTTACCATGTTAGAGTCACTCTGCACCCTATAAGATTCACTTAGCACCATATATTACACAATTAACATGTTAACATTTTTCAATTTGACATCCTTTTACCACCTCTTGGTACCACTTTTATACGAGTCAATTTTTGGTAACATTTTTGCTGCAATCCACCATGTAAGTCACTTTTCACCATGTTAGAGTCACTTTGCACCCTATAAGATTCACTTAGCACCATATATTACACATTTAACATGTTAACATCATATACATTCAATTTGACATCCTTTTACCACCTCTTGGTACCACTTTTATACGAGTCAATTTTGGGCCACATTTTGGCTCTAATCAACTTTGTAAGTAACTTTACACCATATTTAAGTGATTTTGCACCCTATAAGAGTCACTTTCCACCATATATTTGTACAATTGACATGTTAACATCGTATACATGCAATTAGACATCCTTTACCCACCTCTTGGTACCACTTTTATACGAGTCAATTTTTGGCAATATTTTGGTTGTAATCCACCATGTAAGTCACTTTTCACCATGTTAGAGTCACTTTGCACCCTATAATATTCACTTTGCAACATATATTACACAATTAACATGTTAACATCGTATACAACCAATTTGACATCCTTTACCCACCTCTTGGTACCACTTTTATACGAATCAATTTTGGGCAACCTTTTGGCAGCAATCCACCATGTAAGTTACTTTTCACCATGTTAGAGTCACTTTGCACCCTTCAAGATTCATTTAGCACCACATATTACACAACTAACATGTTAACATCATATACATTCAATTTTACATCCCTTTACCACCTCTTGGTACCACTTTTATACGAGTCAATTTTTGGCAACATTTTGGCTGCAATCCACTATGTAAGGCACTTTTCACCATGTTAAAGTCACTTTGCACCCTATAAGATTCACTAACAACATATATTAAACAATTAACATGTTAACATCATATACATTCAATTTGACATCCTTTTACCACCTCTTGGTACCACTTTTAAACGAGTCAAGTTTTGGCAACATTTTGGATGCAATCCACCATGTAACTCACTTTTCACCATGTTAGAGTCACTTTGCACCCTATAAGTTTCACTTGGCACAATATATTACACATTTAACATGTTAACATCATATACATTCAATTTGACATCCTTTTACCACCTCTTGATACCACTTTTATATGAATCAATTTTGGGCCACATTTTGGCTCTAATCAACTTTGTAAGTAACTTTACACCATATTAGAGTGATTTTGCACCCTATAAGAATCACTTTCCACCATATATTTGTACAATTGACATGTTAACATCGTATACATGCAATTTGACATCCTTTACCCACCTCTTGGTACCACTTTTATACGAGTCAATTTTTGGCAACATTTTGGCTGCAATCCACCATATAAGTCACTTTTTACCATGTTGGAGTCACTTGGCACCCTATCAGATTCACTTTGCACCATATATTACACAATTAACATGTTAACATCTTATACAATCAATTTGACATCCTTTACCCATCTCTTGGTACCACTTTTATATGAGTCAATATTTGGCAACATTTTGGCTGTAATCCACCATGTAAGTCACTTTTCACCATGTTAGAGTCACTTTGCACCCTATAAGATTCACTTAGCACCATATATTACACAATTAACATGTTAACATCATATACATTCAATTTGACATCCTTTTACCACCTCTTGGTACCACTTTTATACGAGTCAATTTTTGGCAACATTTTGGCTGTAATCCACCATGTAAGTCACTTATCACCATGTTAGAGTCACTTTGCACCCTATAAGATTCACTTAGCACCATATATTACACATTTAACATGTTAACATCATATACATTCAATTTGACATCCTTTTACCACCTCTTGATACCACTTTTATATGAGTCAATTTTGAGCCACATTTTGGCTCTAATCAACTTTGTAAGTAACTTTGCACCATATTTTAGTGATTTTGAACCCTATAAGAGTCAGTTTCCACCATATATTTGTACAATTAACATGTTAACATCGTTTACATGCAATTTGACATCCTTTACCCACCTTTTGGTACCACTTTTATACGAGTCAATTTTTGGCAACATTTTGGTTGCAATCTACCATGTAAGTCACTTTTCACCATGTTAGAGTCACTTTGCACTCTATAAGATTCACTTTGCACCATATATTACACAATTAATATGTTAACATCATATACATTCAATTTGTCATCCTTTTACTACCTCTTGGTACCAGTTTTATACGAGTCAATTTTTCGTAACATTTTGGCTGCAATCCACCATGTAAGTCACTTTTTACCATGTTAGAGTCACTTTGCACCCTATAAGATTCACCAATCACCATATATTATACAATTAACATGTTAACATCATATACATTCAATTTGACATCCTTTTACCACCTCTTGGTACCACTTTTATACGAGTCAATTTTTGGCAACATTTTGGCTGCAATCCACCATGCAAGTCACTTTTTCGCCATGTTAGAGTCACTTTGCACCCTATAAGATTTACTTAGCAAAATATATTAAACAATTAGCATGTTAACATCATATACATTCAATTTGACATCCTTTTACCACCTGTTGGTACCACTTTTAAACGAGTCAAGTTTTGGCAACATTTTGGATGCAATCCCCCATGTAAGTGACTTTTCACCATGTTAGAGTCACTTTGCACCCTATAAGATTCATTTGGCACCATATATTACACATTTAACATGTTAATATCATATACATTCAATTTGACATCCTTTTACCACCTCTTGGTACCACTCTTATACGAGTAAATTTTGGGCCACCTTTGGCTCTAATCAACTTTGTAAGTAACATTACACCATATTAGAGTGATTTTGCACCCTATAAGAGTCACTTTCCACCATATGTTTGTACAATTGACATGTTAACATCGTATACATGCAATTTGACATCCTTTACCCACCTCTTGGTTCCACTTTTATACGAGTCAATTTTTGGCAACATTTTGGTTGCAATCCACCATGTAAGTCACTTTTCACCATGTTAGAGTCACTTTGCACCCTATAAGATTCACTTTGCACCATATATTACACAATTAAGATGTTAACATCATATACAAGCAATTTGACATCATTTACCTACCTCTTGGTACCAAATTTTGATACGAGTCATTTTTTGGCAACATTTTGGCTGTAATCCATCTTGTAAGTCACTGTTCACCATGTTAGAGTCACTTTGCACCCTATAAGATTCACTTGGCACCATATATTACACATTTAACATGTTAACATCATATACATTCAATTTGACATCCTTTTACCACCTCTTGGTACCACTTTTATACGAGTCAATTTTTGGCAACATTTTGGCTGCAATCCACCATGCAAGTCACTTTTTCGCCATCTTAGAGTCACTTTGCACCCTATAAACTTTACTTAGCAAAATATATTAAACAATTAGCATGTTAACATCATATACATTCAATTTGACATCCTTTTACCACCTCTTGGTACCACTTTTAAACGAGTCAAGTTTTGGCAACATTTTGGATGCAATCCACCATGTAAGTCACTTTTCACCATGTTAGAGTCACTTTGCACCCTATAAGATTCACTTGGCACCATATATTACACATTTAACATGTTAACATCATATACATTCAATTTGACATCCTTTTACCACCTCTTGGTACCACTTTTATACGAGTCAATTTTTGGCAACATTTTGGCTGCAATCCACCATGCAAGTCACTTTTTCGCCATGTTAGAGTCACTTTGCACCCTATAAGATTTACTTAGCAAAATATATTAAACAATTAGCATGTTAACATCATATACATTCAATTTGACATCCTTTTACCACCTCTTGGTACCACTTTTAAACGAGTCAAGTTTTGGCAACATTTTGGATGCAATCCACCATGTAAGTCACTTATCACCATGTTAGAGTCACTTTGCACCCTATAAGATTCACTTAGCACCATATATTACACATTTAACATGTTAACATCATATACATTCAATTTGACATCCTTTTACCACCTCTTGATACCACTTTTATACGAGTCAATTTTGAGCCACATTTTGGCTCTAATCAACTTTGTAAGTAACTTTGCACCATATTTTAGTGATTTTGCACCCTATAAGAGTCAGTTTCCACCATATATTTGTACAATTAACATGTTAACATCGTTTACATGCAATTTGACATCCTTTACCCACCTTTTGGTACCACTTTTATACGAGTCAATTTTTGGCAACATTTTGGTTGCAATCTACCATGTAAGTCACTTTTCACCATGTTAGAGTCACTTTGCACTCTATAAGATTCACTTTGCACCATATATTACACAATTAATATGTTAACATCATATACATTCAATTTGTCATCCTTTTACTACCTCTTGGTACCAGTTTTATACGAGTCAATTTTTCGTAACATTTTGGCTGCAATCCACCATGTAAGTCACTTTTTACCATGTTAGAGTCACTTTGCACCCTATAAGATTCACCAATCACCATATATTATACAATTAACATGTTAACATCATATACATTCAATTTGACATCCTTTTACCACCTCTTGGTACCACTTTTATACGAGTCAATTTTTGGCAACATTTTGGCTGCAATCCACCATGCAAGTCACTTTTTCGCCATGTTAGAGTCACTTTGCACCCTATAAGATTTACTTAGCAAAATATATTAAACAATTAGCATGTTAACATCATATACATTCAATTTGACATCCTTTTACCACCTCTTGGTACCACTTTTAAACGAGTCAAGTTTTGGCAACATTTTGGATGCAATCCCCCATGTAAGTGACTTTTCACCATGTTAGAGTCACTTTGCACCCTATAAGATTCATTTGGCACCATATATTACACATTTAACATGTTAACATCATATACATTCAATTTGACATCCTTTTACCACCTCTTGGTACCACTCTTATACGAGTAAATTTTGGGCCACCTTTGGCTCTAATCAACTTTGTAAGTAACATTACACCATATTAGAGTGATTTTGCACCCTATAAGAGTCACCTGCCACCATATATTTGACTAATTGACATGTTAACATCGTATACATGCAATTTGACATCCTTTACCCACCTCTTGATACCACTTTTATACGAGTCAGGTTTTGGGCAATATTTTGGCTGCAATCCACCATGTAAGTCACTTTTCACCATGTTAGAGTCACTTTGCACTCCATAAGATTCACTTTGCAACATATATTACACAATTAACATGTTAACATCGTATACAACCAATTTGACATCCTTTACCCACCTCTTGGTGCCACTTTTATACGAGTCAATTTTGGGCAACCTTTTGGCAGCAATCCACGATGTAAGTTACTTTTCACCATGTTAGAGTCACTTTGCACCCTTCAAGATTCATTTAGCACCACATATTACACAACTAACATGTTAACATCATATACATTCAATTTTACATCCCTTTACCACCTCTTGGTACCACTTTTATACGAATCAATTTTGGGCCACATTTTGGCTCTAATCAACTTTGTAAGTAACTTTACACCATATTAGAGTGATTTTGCACCCTATAAGAATCATTTTCCACCATATATTTGTACAATTGACATGTTAACATCGTATACATGCAATTTGACATCCTTTACCCACCTCTTGGTACCACTTTTATACGAGTCAATTTTTGGCAACATTTTGGCTGCAATCCACCATATAAGTCACTTTTTACCATGTTAGAGTCACTTTGCACCCTATAAGATTCACTTTGCACCATATATTACACAATTAACATGTTAACATCTTATACAATCAATTTGACATCCTTTACCCACCTCTTGGTACCACTTTTATACGAGTCAATATATGGCAACATTTTGGCTGTAATCCACCATGTAAGTCACTTTTCACCATGTTAGAGTCACTTTGCACCCTATAAGATTCACTTAGCACCATATATTACACAATTAACATGTTAACATCATATACATTCAATTTGACATCCTTTTACCACCTCTTGGTACCACTTTTATACGAGTCAATTTTTGGCAACATTTTGGCTGTAATCCACCATGTAAGTCACTTTTCACCATGTTAAAGTCACTTTGCACCCTATAAGATTCACTTAGCACCATATATTACACATTTAACATGTTAACATCATATACATTCAATTTGACATCCTTTTACCACCTCTTGGTACCACTTTTAAACGAGTCAATTTTGAGCCACATTTTGGCTCTAATCAACTTTGTAAGTAACTTTACACCATATTTTAGTGATTTTGCACCCTATAAGAGTCAGTTTCCACCATATATTTGTACAATTAACTTGTTAACATCGTATACATGCAATTTGACATCCTTTACCTACCTTTTGGTACCACTTTTATACGAGTCAATTTTTGGCAACATTTTGGTTGCAATCCACCATGTAAGTCACTTTTCACCATGTTAGAGTCACTTTGCACTCTATAAGATTCACTTTGCACCATATATTACACAATTAATATGTTAACATCATATACATTCAATTTGTCATCCTTTTACTACCTCTTGGTACCAGTTTTATACGAGTCAATTTTTGGTAACATTTTGGCTGCAATCCACCATGTAAGTCACTTTTTACCATGTTAGAGTCACTTTGCACCCTATAAGACTCACCAATCACCATATATTATACAATTAACATGTTAACATCATATACATTCAATTTGACATCCTTTTACCACCTGTTGGTACCACTTTTATACGAGTCAATTTTTGGCAACATTTTGGCTGCAATCCACCATGCAAGTCACTTTTTCGCCATGTTAGAGTCACTTTGCACCCTATAAGATTTACTTAGAAAAATATATTAAACAATTAGCATGTTAACATCATATACATTCAATTTGACATCCTTTTACCACCTCTTGGTACCACTTTTAAACGAGTCAAGTTTTGGCAACATTTTGGATGCAATCCACCATGTAAGTCACTTTTCACCATGTTAGAGTCACTTTGCACCCTATAAGATTCATTTGGCACCATATATTACACATTTAACATGTTAACATCATATACATTCAAGTTGACATCCTTTTACCACCTCTTGGTACCACTCTTATACGAGTCAATTTTGGGCCACATTTGGCTCTAATCAACTTTGTAAGTAACATTACACCATATTAGAGTGATTTTGCACCCTATAAGAGTCACTTTCCACCATATGTTTGTACAATTGACATGTTAACATCGTATACATGCAATTTGACATCCTTTACCCACCTCTTGGTTCCACTTTTATACGAGTCAATTTATGGCAACATTTTGGTTGCAATCCACCATGTAAGTCACTTTTCACCATGTTAGAGTCACTTTGCACCCTATAAGATTCACTTTGCACCATATATTACACAATTAAGATGTTAACATCGTATACAAGCAATTTGACATCCTTTACCCACCTCTTGGTACCAAATTTTGATACGAGTCATTTTTTGGCAACATTTCGGTTGTAATCCATCTTGTAAGTCACTTTTTACCATGTTAGAGTCACTTTGCACCCTATAAGATTCACTTAGCACCATATATTACACAATTAACATGTTAACATTTTTCAATTTGACATCCTTTTACCACCTCTTGGTACCACTTTTATACGAGTCAATTTTTGGTAACATTTTTGCTGCAATCCACCATGTAAGTCACTTTTCACCATGTTAGAGTCACTTTGCACCCTATAAGATTCACTTAGCACCATATATTACACATTTAACATGTTAACATCATATACATTCAATTTGACATCCTTTTACCACCTCTTGGTACCACTTTTATACGAGTCAATTTTGGGCCACATTTTGGCTCTAATCAACTTTGTAAGTAACTTTACACCATATTTAAGTGATTTTGCACCCTATAAGAGTCACTTTCCACCATATATTTGTACAATTGACATGTTAACATCGTATACATGCAATTAGACATCCTTTACCCACCTCTTGGTACCACTTTTATACGAGTCAATTTTTGGCAATATTTTGGTTGTAATCCACCATGTAAGTCACTTTTCACCATGTTAGAGTCACTTTGCACCCTATAATATTCACTTTGCAACATATATTACACAATTAACATGTTAACATCGTATACAACCAATTTGACATCCTTTACCCACCTCTTGGTACCACTTTTATACGAATCAATTTTGGGCAACCTTTTGGCAGCAATCCACCATGTAAGTTACTTTTCACCATGTTAGAGTCACTTTGCACCCTTCAAGATTCATTTAGCACCACATATTACACAACTAACATGTTAACATCATATACATTCAATTTTACATCCCTTTACCACCTCTTGGTACCACTTTTATACGAGTCAATTTTTGGCAACATTTTGGCTGCAATCCACTATGTAAGGCACTTTTCACCATGTTAAAGTCACTTTGCACCCTATAAGATTCACTAACAACATATATTAAACAATTAACATGTTAACATCATATACATTCAATTTGACATCCTTTTACCACCTCTTGGTACCACTTTTAAACGAGTCAAGTTTTGGCAACATTTTGGATGCAATCCACCATGTAACTCACTTTTCACCATGTTAGAGTCACTTTGCACCCTATAAGTTTCACTTGGCACAATATATTACACATTTAACATGTTAACATCATATACATTCAATTTGACATCCTTTTACCACCTCTTGATACCACTTTTATATGAATCAATTTTGGGCCACATTTTGGCTCTAATCAACTTTGTAAGTAACTTTACACCATATTAGAGTGATTTTGCACCCTATAAGAATCACTTTCCACCATATATTTGTACAATTGACATGTTAACATCGTATACATGCAATTTGACATCCTTTACCCACCTCTTGGTACCACTTTTATACGAGTCAATTTTTGGCAACATTTTGGCTGCAATCCACCATATAAGTCACTTTTTACCATGTTGGAGTCACTTGGCACCCTATCAGATTCACTTTGCACCATATATTACACAATTAACATGTTAACATCTTATACAATCAATTTGACATCCTTTACCCATCTCTTGGTACCACTTTTATATGAGTCAATATTTGGCAACATTTTGGCTGTAATCCACCATGTAAGTCACTTTTCACCATGTTAGAGTCACTTTGCACCCTATAAGATTCACTTAGCACCATATATTACACAATTAACATGTTAACATCATATACATTCAATTTGACATCCTTTTACCACCTCTTGGTACCACTTTTATACGAGTCAATTTTTGGCAACATTTTGGCTGTAATCCACCATGTAAGTCACTTATCACCATGTTAGAGTCACTTTGCACCCTATAAGATTCACTTAGCACCATATATTACACATTTAACATGTTAACATCATATACATTCAATTTGACATCCTTTTACCACCTCTTGATACCACTTTTATATGAGTCAATTTTGAGCCACATTTTGGCTCTAATCAACTTTGTAAGTAACTTTGCACCATATTTTAGTGATTTTGCACCCTATAAGAGTCAGTTTCCACCATATATTTGTACAATTAACATGTTAACATCGTTTACATGCAATTTGACATCCTTTACCCACCTTTTGGTACCACTTTTATACGAGTCAATTTTTGGCAACATTTTGGTTGCAATCTACCATGTAAGTCACTTTTCACCATGTTAGAGTCACTTTGCACTCTATAAGATTCACTTTGCACCATATATTACACAATTAATATGTTAACATCATATACATTCAATTTGTCATCCTTTTACTACCTCTTGGTACCAGTTTTATACGAGTCAATTTTTCGTAACATTTTGGCTGCAATCCACCATGTAAGTCACTTTTTACCATGTTAGAGTCACTTTGCACCCTATAAGATTCACCAATCACCATATATTATACAATTAACATGTTAACATCATATACATTCAATTTGACATCCTTTTACCACCTCTTGGTACCACTTTTATACGAGTCAATTTTTGGCAACATTTTGGCTGCAATCCACCATGCAAGTCACTTTTTCGCCATGTTAGAGTCACTTTGCACCCTATAAGATTTACTTAGCAAAATATATTAAACAATTAGCATGTTAACATCATATACATTCAATTTGACATCCTTTTACCACCTGTTGGTACCACTTTTAAACGAGTCAAGTTTTGGCAACATTTTGGATGCAATCCCCCATGTAAGTGACTTTTCACCATGTTAGAGTCACTTTGCACCCTATAAGATTCATTTGGCACCATATATTACACATTTAACATGTTAATATCATATACATTCAATTTGACATCTTTTTACCACCTCTTGGTACCACTCTTATACGAGTAAATTTTGGGCCACCTTTGGCTCTAATCAACTTTGTAAGTAACATTACACCATATTAGAGTGATTTTGCACCCTATAAGAGTCACTTTCCACCATATGTTTGTACAATTGACATGTTAACATCGTATACATGCAATTTGACATCCTTTACCCACCTCTTGGTTCCACTTTTATACGAGTCAATTTTTGGCAACATTTTGGTTGCAATCCACCATGTAAGTCACTTTTCACCATGTTAGAGTCACTTTGCACCCTATAAGATTCACTTTGCACCATATATTACACAATTAAGATGTTAACATCATATACAAGCAATTTGACATCCTTTACCTACCTCTTGGTACCAAATTTTGATACGAGTCATTTTTTGGCAACATTTTAGCTGTAATCCATCTTGTAAGTCACTGTTCACCATGTTAGAGTCACTTTGCACCCTATAAGATTCACTTAGAACCATATATTACACAATTAACATGTTAACATTTTTCAATTTGACATCCTTTTACCACCTCTTGGTACCACTTTTGTACGAGTCAATTTTTGGTAACATTTTTGCTGCAATCCACCATGTAAGTCACTTTTCACCATGTTAGAGTCACTCTGCACCCTATAAGATTCACTTAGCACCATATATTACACATTTAACATGTTAACATCATATACATTCAATTTGACATCCTTTTACCACCTCTTGGTACCAGTTTTATACGAGTCAATTTTGGGCCACATTTTGGCTCTAATCAACTTTGTAAGTAACTTTACACCATATTTAAGTGATTTTGCGCCCTATAAGAGTCACTTTCCACCATATATTTGTACAATTGACATGTTAACATCGTATACATGCAATTAGTCATCCTTTACCCACCTCTTGGTACCACTTTTATACGAGTCAATTTTTGGCAACATTTTTGTTGCAATCCACCATGTAAGTCACTTTTCACCATGTTAGAGTCACTTTGCCCCCTATAAGATTCACTTAGCACCATATATTACACAATTAACATGTTAACATCATATACATTCAATTTGACATCCTTTTACCACCTCTTGGTACCACATTTATACGAGTCAATTTTTGGCAAGATTTTGGCTATAATCCACCATGTAAGTCACTTTTCACCATGTTAGAATCACTTTTCACCATGTTAGATTCATTTAGCACCATATATTACACATTTAACATGTTAACATCATATACATTCAATTTGACAGCCTTTTACCACCTCTTGGTACTACTTTTAAACGAGTCAAGTTTTGACAACATTTTTGATGCAATCCACCATGTAAATCACTTTTCACCATGTTAGAGTCACTTTGCACCCTATAAGATTCACTTAGCACCATATATTACACAATTAACATGTTAACAGCATATACATTCAATTTAACATCCCTTTACCACCTCTTGCTACCACTTTTATACGAGTCAATTTTTGGCAACATTTTGGCTGCAATCCACCATGTAAGTCACTTTTTACCATGTTAGAGTCACTTTGCACCCTATAAGATTCACTTAGCAACATATATTAAACAATTAACATGTTAACATCATATACATTCAATTTGACATCCTTTTACCACTTCTTGGTACCACATTTAAACGAGTCAAGTTTTGGCTAGGTTTTGGATGTAATCCATCATGTAAGTGACTTTTCACCATGTTAGAGTCACTTTGCACCCTATAAGATTCACTTGGCACCATATATTACACATTTAACATGTTAACATCATATACATTCAATTTGACATCCTTTTACCACCTCTTGGTACCACTTTTATACGAGTCAATTTTTGGCAACATTTTGGCTGCAATCCACCATGCAAGTCACTTTTTCGCCATCTTAGAGTCACTTTGCACCCTATAAACTTTACTTAGCAAAATATATTAAACAATTAGCATGTTAACATCATATACATTCAATTTGACATCCTTTTACCACCTCTTGGTACCACTTTTAAACGAGTCAAGTTTTGGCAACATTTTGGATGCAATCCACCATGTAAGTCACTTTTCACCATGTTAGAGTCACTTTGCACCCTATAAGATTCACTTGGCACCATATATTACACATTTAACATGTTAACATCATATACATTCAATTTGACATCCTTTTACCACCTCTTGGTACCACTTTTATACGAGTCAATTTTTGGCAACATTTTGGCTGCAATCCACCATGCAAGTCACTTTTTCGCCATGTTAGAGTCACTTTGCACCCTATAAGATTTACTTAGCAAAATATATTAAACAATTAGCATGTTAACATCATATACATTCAATTTGACATCCTTTTACCACCTCTTGGTACCACTTTTAAACGAGTCAAGTTTTGGCAACATTTTGGATGCAATCCACCATGTAAGTCACTTATCACCATGTTAGAGTCACTTTGCACCCTATAAGATTCACTTAGCACCATATATTACACATTTAACATGTTAACATCATATACATTCAATTTGACATCCTTTTACCACCTCTTGATACCACTTTTATACGAGTCAATTTTGAGCCACATTTTGGCTCTAATCAACTTTGTAAGTAACTTTGCACCATATTTTAGTGATTTTGCACCCTATAAGAGTCAGTTTCCACCATATATTTGTACAATTAACATGTTAACATCGTTTACATGCAATTTGACATCCTTTACCCACCTTTTGGTACCACTTTTATACGAGTCAATTTTTGGCAACATTTTGGTTGCAATCTACCATGTAAGTCACTTTTCACCATGTTAGAGTCACTTTGCACTCTATAAGATTCACTTTGCACCATATATTACACAATTAATATGTTAACATCATATACATTCAATTTGTCATCCTTTTACTACCTCTTGGTACCAGTTTTATACGAGTCAATTTTTCGTAACATTTTGGCTGCAATCCACCATGTAAGTCACTTTTTACCATGTTAGAGTCACTTTGCACCCTATAAGATTCACCAATCACCATATATTATACAATTAACATGTTAACATCATATACATTCAATTTGACATCCTTTTACCACCTCTTGGTACCACTTTTATACGAGTCAATTTTTGGCAACATTTTGGCTGCAATCCACCATGCAAGTCACTTTTTCGCCATGTTAGAGTCACTTTGCACCCTATAAGATTTACTTAGCAAAATATATTAAACAATTAGCATGTTAACATCATATACATTCAATTTGACATCCTTTTACCACCTCTTGGTACCACTTTTAAACGAGTCAAGTTTTGGCAACATTTTGGATGCAATCCCCCATGTAAGTGACTTTTCACCATGTTAGAGTCACTTTGCACCCTATAAGATTCATTTGGCACCATATATTACACATTTAACATGTTAACATCATATACATTCAATTTGACATCCTTTTACCACCTCTTGGTACCACTCTTATACGAGTAAATTTTGGGCCACCTTTGGCTCTAATCAACTTTGTAAGTAACATTACACCATATTAGAGTGATTTTGCACCCTATAAGAGTCACTTTCCACCATATGTTTGTACAATTGACATGTTAACATCGTATACATTGAATTTGACATCCTTTACCCACCTCTTGGTTCCACTTTTATACGAGTCAATTTTTGGCAACATTTTGGTTGCAATCCACCATGTAAGTCACTTTTCACCATGTTAGAGTCACTTTGCACCCTATAAGATTCACTTTGCACCATATATTACACAATTAAGATGTTAACATCATATACAAGCAATTTGACATCCTTTACCCACCTCTTGGTACCAAATTTTGATACGAGTCATTTTTTGGCAACATTTTGGCTGTAATCCATCTTGTAAGTCATTGTTCACCATGTTAGAGTCACTTTGCACCCTATAAGATTCACTTAGCACCATATATTACACAATTAACATGTTAACATTTTTCAATTTGACATCCTTTTTACCACCTCTTGGTACCACTTTTATACGAGTCAATTTTTGGTAACATTTTTGCTGCAATCCACCATGTAAGTCACTTTTCACCATGTTAGAGTCACTTTGCACCCTATAAGATTCACTTAGCACCATATATTACACATTTAACATGTTAACATCATATACATTCAATTTGACATCCTTTTACCACCTCTTGGTACCACTTTTATACGAGTCAATTTTGGGCCACATTTTGGCTCTAATCAACTTTGTAAGTAACTTTACACCATATTTAAGTGATTTTGCACCCTATAAGAGTCACTTTCCACCATATATTTGTACAATTGACATGTTAACATCGTATACATGCAATTAGACATCCTTTACCCACCTTCATCCTCTAACACCAGCAGTGGTGGGTATAAAACAGGGATGGTTGATCGAAGCACCATTCGATGCTTCAACTGTAATGAGTTGGGACACTTTGCCACAGAATGCAGGAAGCCAAAACAAGCTAGGAAGAACTCTTACGATTCTAATCAGAAGAGTAAATCTGAAAGGGCGTACCTGGCAAAGGAAAGAAGCTGGGATGATACTGACAGTGAAGATGAAGAAGTTGGGAATCTTGCTCTCATGGCTAGTAATGCAAGCACCTCATCGTCAAGAAAAAAGGTAAAATTTACTGATGCTGAATTAGTTTATCATCTAGGAGGTTCCTTAGATTGTGCTCATCGTGATAATGAATTGTTAAATCAACAGATCAAAGACCTTGAGGAAGAGGTCAATGAATTAAGACTTGTGCACATTAATCAAGATAAACTAAAAGAACAAGTATCTTTTCTAGAGAATAGAGTTGACTGTTATAGACAACTCGAAACTATTCTCAAAGACAAGATCACCGGTCTTGAGGCTAAGGTTAAAGCTTACTTTAATTCTTGTTCGAAGTCCAAAGAGTTTTACAATAAGCAAGCTGTTAATCAAACACATGGAATATGTTATGATTACAATGCTGCTATTGGAAAATTAGGCATAAACTCCCCTCCTCATGTATGTGCTAAAGGCAGGGAAGTACCATATGTGCTTAAGGGTGTTGATGAACCCCTCTATAAAGAATCAATTGCTGAACCATTTGATGAGACCTCTTTTATTATTCAAGAAGAAATCTGTGCTGAAGATAATGCTAATGGGAAAGCTGTCTCCAAGTTAAGTGTGTCAAAAGTTCCAGACAAGGTTGTGAAAGCAACTGAGACTAACTCAGACACACATGAGTTGGATAACACAAATGCCATGTCTACCATGCATAAGTTGCCTATTGTTAATCCTTCTCATAAAGCATGTGGTGTTCCTGATTGTATGTCTTGTGCTTTTAATCTGTTGTTTGCTTATTTTAATGGTAAGCATGTTTCTAATGATAAGACTACTCCTCGTCAGCATGTGAATAATAGAAAGCATGATAGGTCTAAGACTGCTAGTCCTCCTAAAGCTAGAAAGGAGACATTTGTGCCTAAGCCTAAACAGAAATTTGTCAAGGCTGTTCACAAGGTCAAATGTTCAGTCATTGAGAACGTTGAGAATATTGAAATTAAGAATGTTGTTTTGCCTGATAAAGGCCAATTTTACAAGTATGTCGGACCCAGCCAAGCTTGGGTTCCGAAGAAGGTCTAATCCATTTGTATTGCAGGGCATTAAACAGGTACAACCGGTAGTGTGGATTCTTGACAGCGGATCGTCAAGACATATGACCGGAGATAGAGCCCTGCTATCAAATGTGGTTGAGAAAGCTGGCCCAGTGGTTACCTTTGGAGATAACAGCAAAGGTTTAACGGAGGGATATGGCTGTTTGCTAGCTGGAAATGTTATCATTGAAAATGTATATGTTGTGCAAGGACTTGAACACAATCTGCTTAGCATTAGTCAGTTCTGTGACAACGACTACAATGTTTTATTCGACAAGCTGAAGTGTCAGATTCTGCACAAGAAAAGTGAAAAACCCTCCTTAATGGGAATCCGGAAAGGAAATCTGTTCGTAGCTGACATGAACTCTGGAAGCAATCTTGAAGTCAATTGTTTCTATGCAAAGGCATCGTCAGATGAGAGTTGGCTATGGCACAAGAGACTTTCTCATCTCAATTTCAAAACAATGAATTCTCTTGTCAAAAGAGAATTGGTAAGAGGTCTGCCTCAGCTGGAATTCTCTCCAGAAGGACTATGTGAGGCTTGCCAGAAAGGAAAGTCAAAGAAAGCAAGTCACAAAGGCACTGACACATCTTCCATAACTGGTGTTCTGCAATTATTGCACATGGATTTATTTGGTCCAGTTAATATCCTTTCTATGTCAAAGAAGTGTTACTGTCTTGTGATAGTTGATGACTATTCCAAGTATACGTGGGTTTTATTTCTTCACTCTAAGGATGAAACACCACAAGTTGTGATTGATCATATCAAGATGATTGAGTTAGATTCTAACGTCCCTGTTAGAGCAATAAGGTCAGATAATGGGACAGAATTCAAGAATGCACTTCTCAATGGATTCTGTACAGACAAAGGGATTACCAGACAATTTTCAGCTCCTAGAACCCCTCAGCAAAATGGAGTGGTAGAAAGGAAGAATCGTACATTGATTGAAGCTGCAAGAACGATGTTAAGTGAATCAGGTCTTCCAATGTACTTTTGGGCTGAAGCTGTCAATACTGCATGTTATACTCAGAATCGAACTCTAATCAACAAAGACTTCATTAAAACTCCTTATGAGATTTTGAATGAACAGAAACCTTCTATCAAATACTTTCATGTATTTGGTGCCAGATGCTTCTTGCTCAAGGATGGAGATGATCGTCGTGGTAAGTTTGAGGCAAAGGAATATGAGGGTATTTTTGTTGGATATGGAAGAAGATCATATAGAGTGTATATCATTGATCAACACAAAGTAACTGAAAGTGTCAATGTTACATTTGATGACACTAAACTCCCTAGTATCCAAACTGAAGATCCTTCTGAGAAACTGAAGTTTGATGATACGTCAGATTCAGAATCAGAACATGGTCAAGAACCTGAGGTTGTTGCTGGTGAAGAACCTGTTAATCCTGATGATACTCAAGGTAATAGTGATGGAAACTTTGGCAACAATGGAGATACCACTGCTACTGACGGAGAATCTTCAAGTCAACATGACAACAACTCAGGGGGAGATGCTGAAGGATCATCTAGTAGGACACAACATCACAATAAATTTCAAGGCGAATCATCAAGATCAAATCTTCCAAGACAGACTGTCTGGAATAAAGCTCACCCTTTTGAGTTGATTATTGGTGATCCAGATGTTGGAGTCAGAACTAGACGTGCTACTCAAAATGAGTGTCTGTTCTCAGGATTTCTTTCTGAGATGGAACCTAAGAAAATTGAAGAAGCACTGACTGATCCAGATTGGGTGATTGCTATGCAAGATGAACTCAATCAGTTTGAAAGTCAACAAGTCTGGAAACTGGTACCTAGGCCTGTACACAAGAAAGCTGTTGGTACTAGGTGGGTATTCAGGAATAAACTAGATGAAGATGGTGTGGTTACAAGAAACAAGGCAAGACTGGTAGCTAAAGGGTATTCTCAAGCTGAAGGCATTGATTATGATGAAACCTATGCTCCAGTGGCTAGACTTGAGGCCATCAGGATATTTCTGGCATTCGCAGCATTTTCAAACTTTAAAGTTTATCAAATGGATGTCAAGAGCGCCTTTCTGAATGGAAAGCTGGATGAAGAGGTATATGTAGAGCAACCTCCTGGTTTTGAAGATCCAGATCATTTGGATTTTGTCTTCTTTCTTTTCAAGGCTATCTATGGGCTAAAACAGTCTCCAAGAAAATGGTATGACACTCTCTCTGAATTTCTTATTGAAAATAGCTTTATTAGAGGTGTCATAGACAAAACTCTCTTTTCTAAAACACATAAGAAGGATACTATATTAGTCCAAGTCTATGTGGATGATATAATATTTGGGTCTACTAATGATAATCTCTGTAAGAGATTTGCTAAGTTAATGCAAAGCAAGTTTGAAATGAGCATGATGGGAGAGCTGAAGTTCTTTCTTGGATTACAAGTAAATCAAAGGTTAGATGGAACATTTATTTGTCAATCCAAGTATCTCAAGGAACTCCTCAAAAAGTACAATCTAGAGGATTCTGCATCAGCAAGGACTCCATCAACTACAGCTGTCAAGCTTGGACCATGTGAAAACTCCATTAAGGTAGATGTCACAAGCTACAGAGGTATGATTGGCTCGTTACTCTATCTTACTGCAAGTAGACCAGATATTATGTATGCTACATGTTTATGTGCAAGGTTCCAAGCGGATCCTAGAGATATTCATCTCGTTGCTGTTAAACGAATCTTAAGATATCTTAAGGGAACACCAAATCTAGGTATTTGGTACCCTAAAGAATCTGGTTTTAACCTTGTCGGATATACAGATTCAGATTATGCAGGAAGTGTTGTTGATAGGAAAAGCACCTCAGGAAGTTGTCAATTCCTAGGAAGCAGACTAGTCTCATGGTACAGCAAGAAACAGCAAACAGTTTCCAACTCAACGGCCGAGGCTGAATATATTGCTGCTAGAAGCTGCTGTGCTCAGATCTTGTGGATTAGGAACCAACTACGAGACTATGGCTCTGTATTGAACAAGATTCCTATTTTATGTGACAACACAAGTGCAATAGCCATCACCAACAACCCTGTGCAGCACTCGAGGACAAAGCACATTGACATCAGGTATCATTTTATTAGAGAGCACGTCATGAATGTTACTGTTGAACTATTTTTTGTTCCAACAGAAGAACAAATAGCAGATATTTTCACTAAACCACTTGACGAATCCACATTTACCAGATTAGTTGGTAAATTGGGCATGTTGAATAGTTTTAGTGATTAATTTAGTTAATATCTGGGATCTGTTCTTGAATGAATTTACAAATGAATTTTTCATAAATGAAAAATTCATTTGCAAATTTATTTTATCATTTTATCATATTTCTTGCTTATTTCTATGTAATATATATTATCTTATCTATTTTCATTTTCCCTACTTGTTAATTTAAAATATCTCAGAATATTTTATTTCCTCTAAAAATATTTTACTATGAATTTTATTTGCTAAAATTCAACAGAAATCTATTTTTGGAATAAAAATAATAAATTCTGATATATTATCTTTGTTTCTGTAAATATTATAGGTCTGTATTTCAGTTTTACTATTTTGTAAATATTTTCTAATATTTTTACTAAGTTATATAAGTCTTTATAAATTTATATATGTATGTGTTTCTGTGTTTAAAGCTGATATGACAATCGGCAAGACAATTGAAATTGTCTTGCTGAAAGTCATTTCAGTTTAAATTTTGTTTATTATATTATTCAGTTCAGTTTTATACTGGCAAGACAATCGGTATGACTATCAATTGTCTTGCCAGTTATAAACCATATATATAATTATTTTCCGTTTATTATTATACTGGTATGACAATCGGTATGACTATCAGATTGTCATACCAGTTATAATTTTAGTATTTATTTCTGTTTTTTTTCTTTTTCTTCTTTTGCCTGGTATGACAATCAGTATGACAATCCAGGATTGTCATACCAGCTGTCATATAAAGCAGTTTGTCTGTTTCGTTTTAAACCAGTTTGATCAGTTCATTTCTTTTCAAAAAAAAAAAAAATTCAAACAGTTTTTCTCTTCATTTTCTCTCTTCTCTCTCTTCGAACTGTTTCCTTCCTTGCTCGAGTTTTTACTCAGCACACAAATTCATCACTTTGTGATATACACATACAAGTATATATATACAGAGGTGCTGTTGGATTTTTATTAAAAAAAAACACAAAAACATATAAAAATCAGTTTGCCCCTTCAAATTCAATTTGTGTTTGTTGATTTTGAACTTTTTTATTTTTTATTTTTAATTTTAATTTCTGATTTGTGTCTTTTGGCTTTTCAAAACTGCGTTTGTGAGTTAAGAATTTTAACGAGATACATTTCTGTCTAAATTTTTTGATTATAATTAATTTAATTCGAATTATTAAATTAATTTAATTAATTCGAATTTTCTTAATATTATTCTTAAAATTCTGAAAAGCGTGTGTCTTATTATTATTTTAAATGGCTCTCAATTTCCAAATTGTCGCGCATAATCAGGTTGGTTATTTTAATCCGGAAAAATGTGATGTTGAAAAATTTAAGCCATGGATTAGATTTTTAAATGACCATTCGATTGTTAGCTCTGCTATTAAATCAAATGTGATTTTAAACGTCGATCTACTTAGACTGATTTGCACAACCTCTACTGTGGCCGATGATTCAAAATCTTTTTCATTCACCGTCGCAAACACACAGTATGTAGTTGATGAAACAGTCGTCAATCGTGCGTTAAATTTTCCACTAGACAATTTCTGTAATTTACCCTCTGAAAATGATATCACAAATTTTTTCAATGCTATTCACTATCAAGGGGTGATCAATTTAACCAAACTTTCTAAATCAAATTTGGTGTCTGAATGGGATATTTTCTTCGATACACTTTCCAAAGTGTTTGCCAACTGCACAAAATCCAATTTTCATAACATCACTTCCACTCTGCAGTATATTGGTCTTGCGGTTGTTTTCAATCAAAGGATCAATTTTGGCAAACTACTTTTTCCCATTCTCTTGAGACGTCTAACTTCTGCTTTACGTGATCATTCTACAAATCGTAGGGTATCATGTTACTATGCTCGTTTTCTCATGCTTATAGCAGATCATCTTCTCTCACCTGAACACAAAGCCCTTTTTGCTAACTCTGCAGTAACCGAACCCCCTCCAGTTAGCAAAAAGATTTACACTCGCCAAGACACAACCTTCAAATTCATGCAAGTTCCAGTACTTGTATCTGCTTTCATGGCCACTTATATTCCTTTACCTATTTTCAATCTTCCCGGCCATGAACAGCAACCTCAACCTCCAGTGGTTCAAGCCACCCAGGCTCTTCCATTACAGGTAGTAATTCCTCACTCTCACTCTCTTCCTACTTCTGTTGAAAGACCCCCAGTGGTTGATAGGGCTGACCATGAAGTTGTAGAACCACAGCTTCAATCCCAGGTCATAGAGCCAAACACAGAGTCTCATTCTATCTCAACCTCTCCCCCACTGTCTAAAATGTTACCCAGGAGATTACTAGGAAGTAGTACATTGTTAAATATGAGTGAACCCTCAGCTCTGCCTCCTCCTAAGAAAAGAAGAACATATTCTGAGGCATCTGAAAGCCCATCCTTGTCCTCCCAACAGGACATGGACTTTGAAATGGCCAATGAACAGTTACTAGAGGCATTCTCTCAACAGGATGCATCTATTGAAATTCGCCATAGGGCCATGGCATCTTGTACTGAGTCAAGCACAATTCCATTACTCACAATGGAACCATACACTTCCCCAGATCATACTCAGGACACACAGCGAGGAGTGCACGTAGAGTCGGTTACAGTGCCTGCCATAGTTACGGCAGAAGAGCAGTCACATGCTTCAGAGGGAAAATCTGACTCTCCGCCATCTTTAATAGAGTCATTTTCTCCCCTCCCAGATCCAACACCTCTGGCTCCCTTATGGGATTCTCCACTCGCAGATTTATCTGGAGAAAGTGGAGGGCAACTCGGTCAATCTATCCCTGAAGCAATTCAGACATCTATTCCAAAAGATTTGATAGTATTGACTGAGGATCGGGACTCACGAATTCCCATTGCACCACCACTGACCTCTCTTGAAGAGGCTAGGGTGATTTTTAATGCAGGTACAGAAGAACAGCAACAGGAAGACTCCTCACGAGCAATTATATTGAGAGAAACACATGCACGTGAGGTGAGTGAACCAAACACGAGTGAAATTCAGGTGAGAGCACACACAGACACTGATACTGTAAACCTGTTAGCTCAGATTGCTGCCCTAAAAGAAGAACTTGCTAAAAGCCAAGCTGAAGCTCAAGCATTCAAAGCACAAGTGGTTGAACGGTCTTCTTCTTCCATGTTAGGAATGTATGTGCATTAGTTTGATGATATGTTTAACAAAATACTTAAGTAGAAATTTAGTGTCTGTAGCCTCAACGGATAAGACCACTTTGGCTATCCGTTGATGGTGTAGCTTTACTTAGAAATAAGTCTAGTGTTGTAGCATATTTCAGTCTCTGTATTTAAAATGTAATTCTTGGAAGTTGAGAGAAACTATGAGTCATGTTGACTACTAGATGATATGCAGATAGGAAGGCCAATTGTAAATACTTCATGCCTTGTAATTTTGTATAAGTGAAGTGGTATCAACGGATGACTTAAAGACCTTCAACGGATAAGAAGCTAAGCTTCAACGGATGTCTCTGAAGCTTCAACGGATGAGTGCATCAACGGATGAAAGCTTCAACGGATAACATCCTTCAACGGATAAGTGCATCAACGGATGAAAGCTTCAACGGATGTTCTGATGATTAGCCGTTGATAAGGGGTAGTTGTACGTACAAACAGAGGCACATGGGTTGATAGAGACAACTGAGATGTGGTAGCCGAATTTCAGGAACAACAGAAAAAGCAGCCGTTCTTCTTTAGTACAAAGATGCAATAGTCAACAAAGTACTGGAGTGAACAGGAAAAGAAGCAAGTGAAGAACTTATTTTATTACTGTATTTTATATTGTTCTCAACTTGTACACTTGGTAATATATAAACCAAGTAGAAGCTAGTAATTAGAAGTGAGATTTTCCAGAGCTGTTTAGAAAAATATTGAGAGAAAATTCATCTAGTTTGTACTAGGATGCATCTGTGATCAACATTGTTTAATCACAGATTTTCTAAAATACCATCTCTGGTGGAACAACGAATCCACCAGAAAAGTTTTTAAGTTCTGTTGTGTTCTTTACATTTGTGCTTGAATTTATATCTGTCTGTATTAGCTTAAAGCAATTCACACACTTGTTGTTCTTGAACACACAACTTTCATAAACTGCTCAAAACTTGAAAAAGTTTTGAGATTTACATTCAACCCCCCTTTTGTAAATCTCATTGTTAGTCCACTAGGAATAACAATTGGTATCAGAGCGGGCTCTTGACATACAAAGAGTTTAAAGATCTTGGAATCTAACAAAGATGAGTAAGAAGGATATTGGAGTAAAGATCCCAGTTCTTGACAAAGACAGTTATCACCATTGGAAGGTGAAAATGCACCTTCATCTACTCTCCCAAGATGAAGGTTATGTAAACTGCATTGAGAATGGTCCTCACATTCCCCACAAAGTAGCAACAGTTGCTACAGCCACAGTTGCTGTTGGTCAATCCATTCCAAAACCTAGAGCAGAATGGACAATGGAAGACACAGAAGAAGTCCACAAGGATAAGAAGGCTATGAACATTTTGTTTAATGGTCTTAACATGGATATGTTTGATAATGTGATAAATTGCACAACTGCCAAAGAGGTTTGGGACACAGTTCAACTACTGTGTGAAGGTACAGAACAAGTGAAAGAAAACAAAATGCAGCTTCTCATTCAACAGTATGAATACTTTCATTTTGAAGAAAATGAATCTTTAAATGAAACATTCAATAGGTTCCAAAAGCTGTTGAATGGACTGAAGCTGTATGGAAGAGTGTACCAGGTGAAGGATTCAAATCTTAAATTTTTAAGATCCTTGCCAAAGGAATGGAAACCCATGACTGTCTCCTTAAGAAACTCTCAAGATTATAAGGACTTCACTCTTGAAAGATTGTATGGAATCTTGAAGACTTATGAACTAGAGCTGGAACAGGATGAGGTATTGGAGAAGGGGAGAAAGAAAGGAAGTTCAGTTGCATTGGTAGCTGAAGATGAGAGGAAATGCAGACAAGAAACTGCAAGATCTACATCAAACTCCAAAGATGGTATAAGAAATCAGGAATCAAGCAAGGGGAAGGAGCAAGTTGCTGAAAATGAAGACAACTCCAGCCAAGATGACTCAGATGGTATTGATGAGCATCTTGCATTTCTGTCCAGAAGATTTGCAAAGATGAAATTCAAGAAAAACACTAGAGCCACTAAACCTCACAAAAACACTGTGGACAAATCCAAGTTCAAGTGTTTCAATTGTGGTATAAGTGGACACTTTGCAGGTGAGTGCAGAAAGCCAACTTCTGAAAAGAAGAAATTTGAACAAGTAGATTACAAAAAGAAATATTTTGATCTACTCAAGCAAAAGGAGAGGGCTTTCATTACTCAAGAAAAGGACTGGGCAGCTAATGGAGATGAAGAGGATGAAGATGTGGAGTATGTCAACCTTGCTCTCATGGCTGATTCTGAAGAAAATGAAGTTAGTTCATCAAGCAATCAGGTAATCACTACTGACTTAACACAGCTTACTAAAGAAGAGTGCAATGATGCTTTTAATGACATGTCTACTGAATTGTATCATTTGCGTGTGTCTCTTAAATCTCTTGCTAAAGAAAATAGTAGGAAAAAAGAGAACAATCTGTTTTTAAGTAATAGAAATGCTTTGTTAGAAGATAAGATGATTGACCTAGAGAAAACTAAGTTGCATTGTATATCTGTTGAAAATGAACTAGCTGAATCTGTTAAGAAAGTAGAAATACTTTCCAATCAATTAGAGAAAGAGCAAGAGGTGATTAAAGCCTGGAAGACATCTAGGGATGTAAGTGCTCAAATTGCTAAGGTCCAAGGAATTGAATCATTCTGTGAAACTGCCTGGGATAAAAATAAAAAGAAACTGGAATTAATTGATGGGCTGTCAACGGATGTGGAATCAACGGATGATGAAAGTTATCCGTTGAAGGAAGAAAAGGAGCATCCGTTGAAGGTTCCTCAATCAAAACAGGCAGATGTTTCTAAAAGAGAGAATCTAAAGAAACTCAACAAAAAGTTTGGTTCAACTTCAAAGAACTTTGTCAAAGAAGAAGCAAGCACATCCAAAGATGTCAGTAAGGTGAATGTAGGGCACATGACCTTAGAACAGTTAAATAATAGGCTCAAAATGGTTGAGGATAAAAAGGAATCTAAAAGAAAATCCAACAGAAATGGGAAGGTAGGAGTTAATAAACACAACAATTACACACCTGATAGGTATGCTCCTAGAAAAAGCTGTGTGCATTGTAGTAGTATTAATCATCTATCTGCTAATTGTAAATCCATTAAGAAGACTCCCATAACTGTACCCTCTTCTATGCCTAATATGTCTGCATCACCTCTGCATGCTATGCCTGTTATGTCTCAACAAAATCCTTATGCACATTTTGTAAACATGCCATATTTTAACAATCCTTATCTTGCTGCATGTAGTATGCCTCAAATGCCATACAATATGCCCATGTGGAATAACATGTTTGCACAATCAATGCCTAATAATTTTACAAATGTGCTAAATGATTCTGTGACTAACCCTACACCTCAACCAACTACATCTAAGACCAAGGTTGACTCAAACTCACCTAAGTCTAAAGATGCAGGAGGAATGAAGTCTAGGAGAAAGGCTAACAAGAATGGACCCAAGGAAACTTGGGTACCAAAATCAAATTGATTGATTTTATGGTGTGCAGGGAAATGGAAGAAATCTATGGTACTTGGACAGTGGTTGTTCAAGACACATGACAGGAGATTTCTCCCTGCTCACAGAGTTCAAGGAGAAAGCTGGCCCTAGCATAACCTTTGGAGATGACAGCAAAGGGTTTACTATGGGATATGGCTTGATTTCAACAAGGAATGTCATCATTAATGAAGTTGCATTAGTTGATGGTCTCAAGCACAATTTACTGAGCATCAGTCAACTATGTGATAGAGGGAATACAGTTTCCTTCAATTCTGAAGCCTGTGTTGTCACTAGTAAGAAAGACAACAAAGTGGTTCTAACTGGAGTTAGAAAAGGAAATGTGTACATAGCTGACTTCAACTCTACAGGTGTAGAATCCATCACTTGTCTCTTCAGCAAAGCAAGCGCAGTTGAAAGTTGGCTATGGCACAAGAAGCTATCCCACTTGAATTTCAAGACAATGAATGATCTAGTCAAAAAGGACTTAGTCAGAGGAATCCCTCTAGTTGAATTCTCAAGGGATGGTTTGTGTGATGCTTGTCAGAAAGGCAAACAAAGGAAAGCATCATTCAAAAAGAAGCATGAAACAACAATTGATGAACCATTACAGCTGCTACATATGGATTTGTTTGGACCATTCAATGTATTGTCCATTGCAAGAAAAAGATATTGCTTAGTGATTGTAGATGATTTCTCAAAGTTCTCATGGGTCTATTTTCTTGGATCAAAGGATGAAGCAAGTGAAATCATTATCAATCACATCAGGCAAGTCAACAATCATCCTGACTTGAAGGTTAGAAATATCAGGAGTGACAATGGAACTGAGTTCAAGAATTTAACATTAAGGCTGTTCTGTGAAGAAAATGGAATCATACATGAGTTCTTAGCTCCAAGAACACCTCAGCAAAATGGGGTTGTTGAAAGAAAGAACAGATCTTTAATTGAAGCTGCCAGAACAATGCTTGAAGAATCAAAGTTACCAACATATTTCTGGGCTGAAGCTGTTAATTGTGCCTGCTTCACTCAGAATATTTCTTTGATCAATCAAGCTAAAGGCATGACTCCTTATCAGTTGTTCAAGAGAAGAAAACCAACTCTAAACTTTCTTCATGTCTTTGGATGTAAATGCTTTATACTGAGGAATCAATCTGACCATAAAGGGAAGTTTGATGCAAAGGCTGATGAAGGGATATTTGTTGGTTACTCAGCTGGAAAATCTTATAGGGTCTACAATCTAAGAACCAACATTGTTATGGAATCTGTGCATGTTGTGTTTGATGATAAAAAGATTGATGGACTAACAGATGAGGGACATAATGAGAGACTCAAATTTGACAACATTGAGATATATTGTGATGATAGTGAAGAGGAGACTGATGGAGATAACACTTCAAAAGGGATTCAAAACATGCCCTTGGATAATGCACAAAATAATGCAGTATCTGTTGAAAGACACAGTGCATCATCCGTTGAAGTACAAAATGAAGCATCCATTGATCATAGTTCATCAACGGATAATCGATTTACATCATCAGTTGATAGAACTCCAAGTTCCCTGCAAAGGACCAACAACTCATGGGGAGTTTCAACTAGTCAACACTCTGTCTCACATCATGACAATACTGAGGCCACCTCATCTAGAGCACATCTTCCACCACAAAGGAAATGGACCAAGAATCATCCCTTTGAACTGATCATTGGTGATGCATCATCTAAAGTGCAAACAAGAAAAGCCACTCAAGATGAATGTCTGTATAGCAGTTTTTTGTCTCAGGAGGAACCTAAGAAAGTGGAAGAAGCTCTATTGGATCCAGATTGGATATTAGCTATGCAGGAAGAGCTGAACCAATTTGAGAGAAACCAAGTATGGAAGCTGGTACCCAAACCAAAGAACAAGAGTCCTATTGACACAAAGTGGGTATTCAGAAACAAGATGGATGAAAATGGCATTATCATAAGGAATAAAGCCAGACTGGTTGCTAAAGGCTATTCTCAGCAAGAGGGAATAGATTTTGATGAAACATATGCTCCTGTTGCAAGACTTGAAGCCATCAGAATATTTCTAGCCCATGCAGCCCATGCCAATTTCAAAGTCTATCAAATGGATGTCAAGAGTGCATTTCTAAATGGGAAATTAGAGGAAGAAGTCTATGTAAGTCAACCTCCAGGATTTGAAGATCCAAATTTTCCAGACTATGTGTATTATCTGTTGAAAGCACTCTATGGACTGAAGCAAGCACCTAGAGCCTGGTATGAAACCTTATCAAAATTTCTTTTGGAGAATCACTTCACTAGAGGTACTGTTGATAAAACTCTCTTCTTTAGGGATGTAAATGGCTCTAGTATACTTGTTCAAATTTATGTAGATGACATAATATTTGGTTCTAAAGATGATAAACTTTGCAAAAAGTTTGCTAAGCTAATGCAAAGTAATTATGAAATGAGCCTAATGGGAGAACTAACCTATTTTCTTGGTTTACAAGTTAAACAAGTTAGTGATGGAATTTTCATTAGTCAAACTAAATATATTTATGATCTTTTAAAGAAGTTTGACTTAATGGAATGTTCATCTGCAAAAACTCCCATGGCCACTGCCACCAAACTTGAATTAAATAAGACTGAAAGGTCTGTGGATATTACAAGTTATAGAGGCATGGTTGGTTCACTTTTATATTTAACTGCTAGCAGACCAGATATAATGTTTGCTACATGTCTATGTGCTAGATTCCAAGCTGATCCTAGGGAGTCTCACTTAATTGCTATCAAAAGGATTTTCAGATATCTCAAGGGTACACCAAATTTAGGTATTTGGTATCCTAGAGAATCTGGCTTTGATCTAATTGGTTATTCAGATGCAGACTATGCAGGTTGCAAAATAGATAGGAAAAGTACAACAGGCTCCTGTCAATTCCTGGGAAACAAGCTTGTATCATGGTTTAGCAAAAAGCAAAATTCAGTCTCTACTTCTACAGCTGAGGCTGAATACATTGCTGCTGGAAGTTGCTGTTCTCAAGTGTTATGGATGAGGAACCAACTCCTTGACTATGGACTTCATGTTGATAGAATTCCTATCTTTTGTGACAACACAAGTGCCATAGCCATAACAGAGAATCCTGTGCAGCACTCAAGGACCAAGCACATTGATATAAAGTACCACTTCATTAGGGAGCATGTCATGAATGGTACAGTGGAACTACATTTTGTTCCAAGTGAACAACAAATTGCTGACATATTTACCAAGCCACTTGATGAATCAACATTCACAAGATTGGTAAGTGAGCTAGGTATGCTTAATTACTCTTAAAATTCATGTCTTTATTGCAATTTGAATTGAAGCCTGAAATATATTAGTTGCTAGAACAAATTTGACTTTTAACATAGTTTATTCCATCAACGGATGTTCCCTATCCGTTGAAAGTCAAAATTGCTCTATCAACGGATAGTCATTATCCGTTGAAAGACAAATACATTTCTGGAATTTTTATCCGTCAACGGATAAAACTGAAGTACCTTTCAACGGATGACAATTTGCCTTATCCGTTGAAATGTCACATCAATCGATTCAGGTGTTTAACAGCCGTTGATTCTATTCTCTTAACCGTTGATACTCGTACATACATCTGTATGTATTGGTTTTAAAGGTAGTTTTTAGAATACTTACAGTTTATTCTTAAACGGCTGAAATTCACTAACGCATATTTATTGATAAATCCTTCTTTTATATTTTTGTTTATTAATTTGAGAAAGCATATAAGTCCTTCTGATTGTTAATTTTTTACTTTACGCTTTCTTGAAATTTCAAGCATTTACCATTTTCTCTCTGCAAAAACTTCAAGTTATTCTCTGCTATTTCTACTCACAACAATGGCACCAGTCGTGAAGATTATGTCTCAATCTGGGTTCATCTATGAAAAGAACAATTTTATAGCTTTGGTAGAAAAGAATGAAGCCCACTCAGACTATCACAAAATGATGGACTTCATCAAAAACTGCAAACTTAGCTATGCAATGTTGGAAGCCCCAACAATTTTCTGTGAAGTAGTTGAGGAGATTTGGACAACTGCTGAGTTCAACTCCATGGATATGACTATCTCCTTCACTCTCAAAGGTAAAACTCACTGTATTAACTGTGATGATTTACAAGCATGTTTTAAATTGCCTGAGAACAATGCCATGACACCACACACTGATAGTGATGTATCCAGCATGTTAGATTCCATAGGTTATTCTCTTAACTCTGCTAATTTAGGGAGTATTAGAAGAAAAGGCCTTAGGAAAGAATGGAGTTTCCTTGGGGATGCCTTTATAAAGGTTTTCTCTGGGAAAATTAGTAACTTTGATGCCATAACTTCATCTCTGGTTAATATGTTCTATATGCTTGTTTCTGATAGGTATTTTAACTTTAGCAACTATGTGATGCTAGAATTAGGTACTAGATTAGGTAACAAAGCTAATAGACCTAATAACATCTATTATGCTAGATTCTTTATGTTATTGGCTAACCATGTTGCTGAAGGTTTAGTCATAATCAATGAGAATAATAAACTCAAGTGCTGGGCACAAGAGAAAAGAGTTCTTGCAGACTTGAAGAGAATGGATCTTAACAGCAGTGTGCAATTGGTATATTTACCAATCATGAATGCACCTCAGGTAGGTGAGGTAATTGCTTCTACAACCCCTACTTCTTCCAACCCCTCTATTTCTTTATCTTCTAGTGTGGCCATGAAATCTGTGATGCCCCAACAGATTTCTACCAAGGTCACCAAAACTAAACTTTCAAAATCCAAGACAAAGAAATCCACCTCTGTTGTTTCTCAAAAGACAACAGTTGTAACACCAACTATTAACCCTGAGGTGAGTGAACAGGGTGTGAGTGGTGAGGGGAGGGGTGAACATCAAAGAAACCCCCAGGATAAGGAAGGAAAGTTGAGTGCTTCCCAAGCTAGCCAAGCCACAGTTTCTCAAAAAGCTGTGGTGGTTGAAAAGGTATCTAGCACATCCCTAGTAGCATCCTCCCAAAAGGATGTTACTATTGAAAATAGTTCCAAACCAGGAACACAGAACAAAAGAGGGAGGGACACTAAAGCCAAACACTCACCAAAAAAAGCCTTTATTAGAAGAAAGAAGGCCAGAACCCAATCTTCTACACAGGGTGCACACACTGCACAGATACATCCATCTGTATCTATGCCTTCTCAAACTCAGTTTGATGTGACTCCAATAAATGTGGAGTCACAGCCCCATACTCTCACAATAATCACACATCAATCACCAAACACTTCATCACCATCTCTGGATGTGGATATGTTATTCCCATCAATTCCTGATTCTCCCTCTTTACAACTCAGGGAGAAGCCCCACTCAAATACAGGTGATCATCATCTCTTAGATGATTTGTTGGATCACCCGCAAATTCTTTCAGATATAATTGAAGGATCTGTGTCACCACATCTCAAATCAATCTACACAGATTCAACAGTTATATCACTTTCAATTTCCACTTCTTTTCCTTCTTCAACGGATATCACTCATCCGTTGACAAGTGGTTGTTCTTCAACGGATAAGCTTAACAGCAGTTATCCGTTGATAACATCAGTTTCACCTTCAACGGATATTCCACATCCGTTGACAGTCTCTACACAAATAACTGAATTAATTCCAAGTGTAGAAGACATGAATACTGTGCAATCACTCTTAGGATTGAGGGAAGGGAGTGACAATTTGAGTGAGAGGCTGGGTTGCTCCCAGGCAAAAGGAGAGATTGAGAGCTCAAAAATGCATGCTATTTCTTCCAGCATGGCAAAAGTAAGTGAGTGGAGTACCACCTTAGTAGGTGAAGGTGAGGGAGTGAGATGTGTGAGCCAGGGGGAGCCCCTGATGCAAGAACATAGAGAAAAAGAGAGAAAAGCAGGTACAGTAGATACAAGGGTGGAACCAGCCATTGCTAATGAGTCAATGATTGTGGATGATGCTGACAAGGAAAGACAATTTCAGCAACATTACAAAGCTGTAATTGATAGCATTTCCTTGGATGCTGACACTTTTACTCATCCTGTAACAGCCTATCAACTGTTGGCTGCTCAGGGCAATGAGGAGGCAGAAAGGTCACTACATCTAGTGCACACAACAGAATCTCTTGCAAGGGATAAAGCTGCCATTAACAAAATGCCTTCTACAGCTGGTGAGCCATCTGAGGAATTTGGAGCAAATTCTGATGATGATGACTCTATTTCTTTTGATGGAAGCATGAACTTAGGGGGAGATGAAGGCCCTAGTTCAATTCCAAATCTACCTGAATGGGCCTTGACTAAGGAGTATAGATCAGGGGAATTCAATGTCTCTTTAGTCAAACAAATCAACACTATTCAACAGGCCATTCAGAATACTTCACATGCAAGTATCAAGGCTATCCTTCAAGCTCACCTGGACTCACTGCATCTCATGAAGCTGCAGCAAGTGAAGCAGAATCTGAGTATGGATGATCTCAGGAAGGATATTGCTGACTTGAAAAGCTATACTTCAGAAAAATTGGATTCAGTCATGCCCTATGGTACATTGCAGGACTTGGTCTTGAGATTGAAGAAAGAATCTGTTACTGAAAAACGGTTGGCCAAGTTAGAAGACAGAGTTCAAGTTATTGAAGATTCTGTGGCCACCATTCTTCACAATCAACAATCTCAAACCAGTCTCCTAATGCAGCTGGCAAAAGCACAAGGCTTGACCCCTCTCCTTGATGATAACAAAAAGGGGGAGAGTAAAAGGGAAGGGGAAGGAGAGCCATCTACAAAAGTCAACATATCTAAAGTGCTAGTTCCTGCCATCACTACTTCTCCAATCATTCAAATCAAGGGCAAGGCTGATGGAATTGATTTGATTCAGCTAGCAGCAGCTGAAATTCAAGTGAAAGAGCAAAGGAGGAGAATTGATGAAAGGTTGCAACTGTTGTTTGGTTCTACACAAGACAAATCAACATCTGTGAAATACAGCACAAAAATTGAACCAATCAACATGGAGCTCATGCCAGTAGGGAGTCATAAGGATGGAGAAGCTTCTTCCAAAGAACTACAAGCTATAATTCTCAAGCCCAATGAAAGATCCAATAAGGACTCAACAAAGAATCCTTTAAAAGAAGTGGACTTTCCTCCTCCAAAAGCTGATGAGAACAAGATTTTAGGCAGGAGTATTGCTTATCTCAAAGAGACCATGGATGAGGCTGTAAGGAGAAATAGAGCTATTATCATTAGAGAGGGAAAGAGCATCTGTGTGATGCAAGGACATCCCAAATTCTCAATAGCCAAGAAGGAAGAAGCCAAGCAATTAAAGACTGACAAAAGAGCACAAGCAAAGCTTGAACAACAGCTGAAGTCAAGTCTAGTTGAAAAAGAAAAAGGGATTGAAGTCAGGGGTGAAGACAAGACTACAAACCTAGATGAGGTTTTAGGGAGTATATTTGGTGAGAGTGTGGAAGAAAGAGAGGAATGGCAGAAGGGAAACAGAAGAAAGGCCAAGGCACATAGAAGGAGTGGAGATAACACTGAAGTAACCAAATCTATATCTAAACCACTACCTTCCATACCTGAACCCCTTGTTGCTGATCCCACAATAAACATCCATGGTGAACCAATCATTCTAAAAGAGGAACCTATTGATTGGGACACTATCAAATTGCCTACCTTTCTAACCACTCTTCCACTACCAAAGAAACAGAAAAGAAAACCAAAATCTACACCTCCCATAACCTCTAAGAAATTCACTCAAAAACAAAAACCTAAGCCTAAGTCACCCATTTCTAAAGATGATTATGTTCACATCTGTGACATAAAAGAAATTTCAGACATTGAACTCTATCTGGATGAGCTGGAGGATGTAAGGGGAATAGCTGCCTACAGACAGCTACCAGAGAGATTAGTGTTCAGATATAAAGGAGCTGGGGAAAGAACATGGCCTCTCCACAGGATTCTGGATGAAGGCTACTCTACCTTGATTAGAGTCTTTTCAGCTATACAAAAGGATTCTGGCTTTACCAGAACTGCCAAGACTGAAATTCTCAACAAGATAGCCAATATAAGGAAAACTTGGAGGGAGCCCAATGCTTTACCCAGGACTTTACTCATTCAAGAAAGGGAAATGAAAATTCACAAATCACCTCATTGGTTGATGGAATTTAGAGATGATAAAGGAGTCAGAAGATTTTTCAGACTTGAAGACCAACTCAAGATTGCCAGCAATGAAACTCTCAAAGAAATGCAATCTAAGTTGGATGTCAGTGTTGAAGATGAAGCTGAATTCTTCAGACAACTCCAACTCCAAATTGAGGAAAATGACAAAAGGCTAGGAAAGAAAACCAGGGAACAAAGAAGAAAAAGATGATTTGCTCAGACTAAAGGAGTGTCCTTGGAAACACTGTAAATCTTCAATTACCTCCTAGTACATACACTTTTGCAGCATTTTTAAATTTCTACTTAGTTTCAATTCATATATCTGTTAAGTGTTTTGTTATCATCAAGTTAACCCTGAATTTATGCCTACAATTCTTATAGACATAAATAGGGGGAGATTGTTAGGAATGTATGTGCATTAGTTTGATGATATGTTTAACAAAATACTTAAGTAGAAATTTAGTGTCTGTAGCCTCAACGGATAAGACCACTTTGGCTATCCGTTGATGGTGTAGCTTTACTTAGAAATAAGTCTAGTGTTGTAGCATATTTCAGTCTCTGTATTTAAAATGTAATTCTTGGAAGTTGAGAGAAACTATGAGTCATGTTGACTACTAGATGATATGCAGATAGGAAGGCCAATTGTAAATACTTCATGCCTTGTAATTTTGTATAAGTGAAGTGGTATCAACGGATGACTTAAAGACCTTCAACGGATAAGAAGCTAAGCTTCAACGGATGTCTCTGAAGCTTCAACGGATGAGTGCATCAACGGATGAAAGCTTCAACGGATAACATCCTTCAACGGATAAGTGCATCAACGGATGAAAGCTTCAACGGATGTTCTGATGATTAGCCGTTGATAAGGGGTAGTTGTACGTACAAACAGAGGCACATGGGTTGATAGAGACAACTGAGATGTGGTAGCCGAATTTCAGGAACAACAGAAAAAGCAGCCGTTCTTCTTTAGTACAAAGATGCAATAGTCAACAAAGTACTGGAGTGAACAGGAAAAGAAGCAAGTGAAGAACTTATTTTATTACTGTATTTTATATTGTTCTCAACTTGTACACTTGGTAATATATAAACCAAGTAGAAGCTAGTAATTAGAAGTGAGATTTTCCAGAGCTGTTTAGAAAAATATTGAGAGAAAATTCATCTAGTTTGTACTAGGATGCAGCTGTGATCAACATTGTTTAATCACAGATTTTCTAAAATACCATCTCTGGTGGAACAACGAATCTACCAGAAAAGTTTTTAAGTTCTGTTGTGTTCTTTACATTTGTGCTTGAATTTATATCTGTCTGTATTAGCTTAAAGCAATTCACACACTTGTTGTTCTTGAACACACAACTTTCATAAACTGCTCAAAACTTGAAAAAGTTTTGAGATTTACATTCAACCCCCCTTCTGTAAATCTCATTGTTAGTCCACTAGGAATAACATTCCACCTCTGTCAACAATCAGCTTGCAATAATAAGGAATGACATCTCAGATCTAAAGACCACTGTAATACCAAAGCTCAATTCTATTCAGGACACTCCAACTTTATCAGCTGATGACATATCCAACTTCTGCTCTCTACACACAAGAATGACTTCTCTTGAAGACCTCGTTGAGATGAATCATTCACTGGACTCCTCAAGATTTCTAAAGATAGAGACGGGCATGGAACATCTCAATGAAGGGATAAAGCACCTATATTTCATGATCAAGAATTCTCATTGCCCTAATGAAGAACAAAGAACTTATTTTGAAGGACCGTCTGGTGGAGGATCAGGCTCTGGAGGTGATGGAGGTTTCAAAGGAAAGTCAGTACAGGATCCCTCAACTAAGGGGGAGAAGAAAGGAAGTAGTGCCAAAGGGAAAGAAAAAGATACCTCTGCTGGAAACAAAGGAAAGGCTGATGATGTCTACTACAGTGGAGAACAGGATGACTTTTATATTTTTGACATTCCCACTGAACCAGTTCAGGAAGATAAAGATGGGTTATTTGAAGCTGAAGAGGAAAGTGATTTTGGAGAATGGGAAGAAGAAGCTCAAGTGGATCCTATGTTTGAGAAAGAATTTCAGAAGGAGCAGTCAGAGATGAAAAGAAAAGAAGCTGAACTCAAGAAGGTCTCTCAGATCATTGACATGAGAAAAGACATTCAAAGAACAGAAACTCTTCAAAAGCAACGTCTTCATGACATTAAGGCTCAAGAAAGGAGAAGAGATGTCAGACTAAAGATTGGTGAAAAATGGGATGAAGCTAAGAGAGTACTTGATATGCCTCAGCTGAGCACTAACAATGATAGGCAGTTCTTACATCTTCTTGACAAGCTGGAAATCTCAAATCCTAACAATGACATGTACATGAATGCTATCAAGACTGAAGTCTCAAGGATCACAGCTGCTTTTGATAGATCCCTAAATGAGATGAGCATTTTTGTATATTGTCAGAGTGAAGGATCATTCAAGGTGTCACTTCATCTATTTGAGAATCGTTCTTTGTCAGAGATTTGGGTTCTTTTAAACAAAGTCAAAAGAAGCTCAGAATTGAATGAAGTTCTTCGAGAAAGGCTTAAAGAGTTTGCCAGCAGGGCTACTCCTCAAGTGGTCAACAATCCTCATCAGGTGAGATTCTTTAAGTCTGATTATCTTCAAATCTGTCAGCTAGATGTACAATCTCTTAAAGACTACTCAGCTAAGCATCTGGTCTGGATGGAACATCATTTGAGAACTGCTGGATATTCATCCATATTGAAGACTCAAGCTGCTGACTTGATTCAAGCTTATTGTGAAAAGAATGTTAAAAGATACAATCAACTCAAGAATAAGCTGAAGTCAGTTGGAGTTCAACCAGTCAGACCAGCAAGCTTCACTTCAGAAAAGGATCGTGTCTTTGACAATGAATTGCTTCAAGATTTAGAAGAAGGTGAAGTCAGAAGAGAAGACAACTGAAGTCAATTAGCTCAAAACTCAATGTAATATGATTAGAGCTTTATGAATCAAGATAGTCTAATGTAGTTATATGTTCAGGCTAGAGGAACATCTATCTTGTATTCACTTGTAAATTTCATTTGGAATCTGGAAAATGTTAAATATAATCCAGAACTTTTCTGCTATTTACTTTACATTACTGTTTATATCTTTTTCTTATTTGTTAGTTGAGTTATTCTCTAGGTATTTGTTGTTATTGTCTAACAAGCAAATAGGGGGAGATTGAAAGGCATATGTCATAGCCTACTCGTTTATTCGAGTATTTAACTCAACTCAAATAAGAATGTAATAAGTAAATAGTGGATCAATCATCAGAGAGATCTCACAATGTAACATCTGTCAAAGAATAAAGAAACATTGTTCATCTGCAGACTTGAAGATTCACTGGAAGAAGTTCAAGAATTTGATCATGCCTCAGTGATATAAATCAAGATCGTGGATTTAATCAAGTGACAGAGATCTCGTCAAGGTATCATTTATTACAAGGATTCAATCAGAATATCAAAGTCAAGACATGAAGAAACGTCACGGAAGTTAGTCACTCATGAACCAGACAGTACATCGAGTGTCAGCATTGAAGTGGCGGAATTGATTCATAAGTCTCAGTGACTTTCAGAAGATTGTCAGAAGAATGGATGCTGCTCAGCGTTAGTATTAATTCTCTATTAATTAATTAAGTCATATAATTTAATTAAGAAAATAAATTATATCTGCAAAGATTAATTTATTGATTAATTGAATTAAATTGATTAATTAATTTAGAATTAATATTAAGGATTTACAAGATTTTAATTGGTTTAAAATCTGCTTAAATTCAGCAAGACAATTCATTTGAACTAGTATGACAATCGGTATGACAATTGATAGTCATACCGAAAGTCATGCCAATACATTTAATTGTCTTATTAGAATTTCTGTTTAGATTAAAATCTGTTATTAATTCAGCAAGACAATTTATTTGAACTAATATGACAATCGGTATGACAATCAATAGTCATACCGAAAGTCTTGCTAGCTCATTTTAATTGTCTTGCTAGTAGTAAATTTTGTCATACCGAAAGTCTTGCTGGCCAAAGAAGATTGTCATGCCAGTACATTTTTACATTCGGCTGTTTGATAAAAAGGAGTAGAAGTCTGTTATTACAAAATCAATCAAACAGAACAAAAACTCAAGAATAAAAGAAAAAGGAGCAGAAAAATATTTCATCTCATCTGCAACTTCAAGATCAATTTCTAGATTGTAAAGTTAAATCCAATCAACTAGAAATACTTATCTTGTTCTTGTGTATCAATCTAGCGGATTAAAATCCCTAGAACTTAATCTCAAATCGCACTTAGCATTTGATCTTTTAATTACAAAAATAGAAAAAGTTCATGTCGAATTTATTCTAGATTTGTAATAATTGATTTGAGATTAATCCCTTGTAACCGATACCGTAGTTGTAACACCTTTCAAGTTTAATAAAAGTTTTATTTAACTTGAATTTTGTTTCACAATTTTATTCCACATTTTATTCGATTAAACGGTATTGTTTGCATTCAACCCCCCTTCTACAAACAAATTGGGACCTAACAACCCTATAAGATTCACTTTACAACATATATTACACAATTAACAAGTTAACATCGTATACAACCAATTTGACATCCTTTACCCACCTCTTGGTACCACTTTTATACGAATCAATTTTAGGCAACCTTTTGGCAGCAATCCACCATGTAAGTTACTTTTCACCATGTTAGAGTCACTTTGCACCCTTCAAGATTCATTTAGCACCACATATTACACAACTAACATGTTAACATCATATACATTCAATTTTACATCCCTTTACCACCTCTTGGTACCACTTTTATACGAGTCATTTTTTGGCAACATTTTGGCTGTAATCCATCTTGTAAGTCACTTTTCACCATGTTAGAGTCACTTTGCACCCTATAAGATTCACTTAGCACCATATATTACACAATTAATATGTTAACATCATATACATTCAATTTGACATCCTCTTACCACCTCTTGGTACCACTTTTATACGAGTCAATTTTTGGCAACATTTTGGCTGTAATCCACCATGTAAGTCACTTATCACCATGTTAGAGTCACTTTGCACCCTATAAGATTCACTTAGCACCATATATTACACATTTAACATGTTAACATCATATACATTCAATTTGACATCCTTTTACCACCTCTTGGTACCACTTTTATACGAGTCAATTTTGAGCCACATTTTGGCTCTAATCAACTTTGTAAGTAACTTTACACCATATTTTAGTGATTTTGCACGCTATAAGAGTCAGTTTCTACCATATATTTGTACAATTAACATGTTAACATCGTATACATGCAATTTGACATCCTTTACCCACCTTTTGGTACCACTTTTATACGAGTCAATTTTGGGCAACATTTTGGTTGCAATCCACCATGTAAGTCACTTTTCACCATGTTAGAGTCACTTTGCACCCTATAAGATTCACTTTGTACCATATATTACACAATTAAGATGTTAACATCGTATACAAGCAATTTGACATCCTTTACCCACCTCTTGGTACCACTTTTATACGAGTCATTTTTTGGCAACATTTTGGCTGTAATCCATCTTGTAAGTCACTTTTCACCATGTTAGAGTCACTTTGCACCCTATAAGATTCACTTAGCACCATATATTACACAATTAATATGTTAACATCATATACATTCAATTTGACATCCCTTTACCACCTCTTGGTACCACTTTTATACGAGTCAATTTTTGGTAACATTTTTGCTGCAATCCACCATGTAAGTCACTTTTCACCATGTTAGAGTCACTTTGCACCCTATAAGATTCACTTAGCACCATATATTACACATTTAACATGTTAACATCATATACATTCAATTTGACATCCTTTTACCACCTCTTGGTACCACTTTTATACGAGTCAATTTTGGGCCACATTTTGGCTCTAATCAACTTTGTAAGTAACTTTACACCATATTTAAGTGATTTTGCACCCTATAAGAGTCACTTTCCACCATATATTTGTACAATTGACATGTTAACATCGTATACATGTAATTAGACATCCTTTACCCACCTCTTGGTACCACTTTTATACGAGTCAATTTTTGGTAACATTTTGGTTGCAATCCACCATGTAAGTCACTTTTCACCATGTTAGAGTCACTTTGCACCCTATAAGATTCACTTTGCAACATATATTACACAATTAACATGTTAACATCGTATACAACCAATTTGACATCCTTTACCCACCTCTTGTACCACTTTTATACGAATCAATTTTAGGCAACCTTTTGGCAGCAATCCACCATGTAAGTTACTTTTCACCATGTTAGAGTCACTTTGCACCCTTCAAGATTCATTTAGCACCACATATTACACAACTAACATGTTAACATCATATACATTCAATTTTACATCCCTTTACCACCTCTTGGTACCACTTTTATACGAGTCAATTTTTGGCAACATTTTGGCTGCAATCCACTATATAAGGCACTTTTCACCATGTTAAAGTCACTTTGCACCCTATAAGATTCACTTAGCAACATATATTAAACAATTAACATGTTAACATCATATACATTCAATTTGACATCCTTTTACCACCTCTTGGTACCACTTTTAAACGAGTCAAGTTTTGGCAACATTTTGGATGCAATCCACCATGTAACTCACTTTTCACCATGTTAGAGTCACTTTGCACCCTCTAAGATTCACTTGGCACCATATATTACATATTTAACATGTTAACATCATATACATTCAATTTGACATCCTTTTACCACCTCTTGGTACCACTTTTATACGAATCAATTTTGGGCCACATTTTGGCTCTAATCAACTTTGTAAGTAACTTTACACCATATTAGAGTTATTTTGCACCCTATAAGAATCACTTTCCACCATACATTTGTACAATTGACATGTTTACATCGTATACATGCAATTTGACATCCTTTACCCACCTCTTGGTTCAACTTTTATACGAGTCAATTTTTGGCAACATTTTGGTTGCAATCCACCATGTAAGTCACTTTTCACCATGTTAGAGTCACTTTGCACCCTATAAGATTCACTTTGCACCATATATTACACAATTAAGATGTTAACATCGTATACAAGCAATTTGACATCCTTTACCCACCTCTTGGTACCACTTTTATACGAGTCATTTTTTGGCAACATTTTGGCTGTAATCCATCTTGTAAGTCACTTTTCACCATGTTAGAGTCACTTTGCACCCTATAAGATTCACTTAGCACCATATATTACACAATTAATATGTTAACATCATATATATTCAATTTGACATCCTTTTACCACCTCTTGGTACCACTTTTATACGAGTCAATTTTTGGTAACATTTTTGCTGCAATCCACCATGTAAGTCATTTTTCACCATGTTAGAGTCACTTTGCACCCTATAAGATTCACTTAGCACCATATATTACACATTTAACATGTTAACATCATATACATTCAATTTGACATCCTTTTACCACCTCTTGGTACCACTTTTATACGAGTCAATTTTGGGCCACATTTTGGCTCTAATCAACTTTGTAAGTAACTTTACACCATATTTAAGTGATTTTGCACCCTATAAGAGTCACTTTCCACCATATATTTGTACAATTGACATGTTAACATCGTATACATGTAATTAGACATCCTTTACCCACCTCTTGGTACCACTTTTATACGAGTCAATTTTTGGCAACATTTTGGTTGCAATCCACCATGTAACTCACTTTTCACCATGTTAGAGTCACTTTGCACCCTCTAAGATTCACTTGGCACCATATATTACATATTTAACATGTTAACATCATATACATTCAATTTGACATCCTTTTACCACCTCTTGGTACCACTTTTATACGAATCAATTTTTGGCCACATTTTGGCTCTAATCAACTTTGTAAGTAACTTTACACCATATTAGAGTTATTTTGCACCCTATAAGAATCACTTTCCACCATACATTTGTACAATTGACATGTTTACATCGTATACATGCAATTTGACATCCTTTACCCACCTCTTGGTTCAACTTTTATACGAGTCAATTTTTGGCAACATTTTGGTTGCAATCCACCATGTAAGTCACTTTTCACCATGTTAGAGTCACTTTGCACCCTATAAGATTCACTTTGCACCATATATTACACAATTAAGATGTTAACATCGTATACAAGCAATTTGACATCCTTTACCCACCTCTTGGTACCACTTTTATACGAGTCATTTTTTGGCAACATTTTGGCTGTAATCCATCTTGTAAGTCACTTTTCACCATGTTAGAGTCACTTTGCACCCTATAAGATTCACTTAGCACCATATATTACACAATTAATATGTTAACATCATATACATTCAATTTGACATCCTTTTACCACCTCTTGGTACCACTTTTATACGAGTCAATTTTTGGTAACATTTTTGCTGCAATCCACCATGTAAGTCACTTTTCACCATGTTAGAGTCACTTTGCACCCTATAAGATTCACTTAGCACCATATATTACACATTTAACATGTTAACATCATATACATTCAATTTGACATCCTTTTACCACCTCTTGGTACCACTTTTATACGAGTCAATTTTGGGCCACATTTTGGCTCTAATCAACTTAGTAAGTAACTTTACACCATATTTAAGTGATTTTGCACCCTATAAGAGTCACTTTCCACCATATATTTGTACAATTGAGAGTCACTTTCCACTTTTATACGAGTCAATTTTTGGCAACATTTTGGTTGCAATCCACCATGTAAGTCACTTTTCACCATGTTAGAGTCACTTTGCACCCTATAAGATTCACTTTGCAACATATATTACACAATTAACATGTTAACATCGTATACAACCAATTTGACATCCTTTACCCACCTCTTGGTACCACTTTTATACGAATCAATTTTAGGCAACCTTTTGGCGGCAATCCACCATGTAAGTTACTTTTCACCATGTTAGAGTCACTTTGCACCCTTCAAGATTCATTTAGCACCACATATTACACAACTAACATGTTAACATCATATACATTCAATTTTACATCCCTTTACCACCTCTTGGTACCACTTTTATACGAGTCAATTTTTGGCAACATTTTGGCTGCAATCCACTATGTAAGGCACTTTTCACCATGTTAAAGTCACTTTGCACCCTATAAGATTCACTTAGCAACATATATTAAACAATTAACATGTTAACATCATATACATTCAATTTGACATCCTTTTACCACCTCTTGGTACCACTTTTAAACAAGTCAAGTTTTGGCAACATTTTGGATGCAATCCACCATGTAACTCACTTTTCACCATGTTAGAGTCACTTTGCACCCTATAAGATTCACTTGGCACCATATATTACATATTTAACATGTTAACATCATATACATTCAATTTGACATCCTTTTACCACATCTTGGTACCACTTTTATACGAATCAATTTTGGGCCACATTTTGGCTCTAATCAACTTTGTAAGTAACTTTACACCATATTAGAGTTATTTTGCACCCTATAAGAATCACTTTCCACCATATATTTGTACAATTGACATGTTTACATCGTATACATGCAATTTGATATCCTTTACCCACCTCTTGGTTCAACTTTTATACGAGTCAATTTTTGGCAACATTTTGGTTGCAATCCACCATGTAAGTCACTTTTCATCATGTTAGAGTCACTTTGCACCCTATAAGATTCCCTTTGCACCATATATTACACAATTAAGATGTTAACATCGTATACAAGCAATTTGACATCCTTTACCCACCTCTTGGTACCACTTTAATACGAGTCATTTTTTGGCAACATTTTGGCAGTAATCCATCTTGTAAGTCACTTTTCACCATGTTAGAGTCACTTTGCACCCTATAAGATTCACTTAGCACCATATATTACACAATTAACATGTTAACATCATATACATTCAATTTGACATCCTCTTACCACCTCTTGGTACCACTTTTATACGAGTCAATTTTTGGCAACATTTTGGCTGTAATCCACCATGTAAGTCACTTATCACCATGTTAGAGTCACTTTGCACCCTATAAGATTCACTTAGCACCATATATTACACATTTAACATGTTAACATCATATACATTCAATTTGACATCCTCTTACCACCTCTTGGTACCACTTTTATACGAGTCAATTTTTGGCAACATTTTGGCTGTAATCCACCATGTAAGTCACTTATCACCATGTTAGAGTCACTTTGCACCCTATAAGATTCACTTAGCACCATATATTACACATTTAACATGTTAACATCATATACATTCAATTTGACATCCTTTTACCACCTCTTGGTACCACTTTTATACGAGTCAATTTTGAGCCACATTTTGGCTCTAATCAACTTTGTAAGTAACTTTACACCATATTTTAGTGATTTTGCACGCTATAAGAGTCAGTTTCCACCATATATTTGTACAATTAACATGTTAACATCGTATACATGCAATTTGACATCCTTTACCCACCTTTTGGTACCACTTTTATACGAGTCAATTTTGGGCAACATTTTGGTTGCAATCCACCATGTAAGTCACTTTTCACCATGTTAGAGTCACTTTGCACCCTATAAGATTCACTTTGCACCATATATTACACAATTAAGATGTTAACATCGTATACAAGCAATTTGACATCCTTTACCCACCTCTTGGTACCACTTTTATACGAGTCATTTTTTGGCAACATTTTGGCTGTAATCCATCTTTTAAGTCACTTTTCACCATGTTAGAGTCACTTTGCACCCTATGAGATTCACTTAGCACCATATATTACACAATTAATATGTTAACATCATATACATTCAATTTGACATCCTTTTACCACCTCTTGGTACCACTTTTATACGAGTCAATTTTGGGCCACATTTTGGCTCTAATCAACTTTGTAAGTAACTTTACACCATATTTAAGTGATTTTGCACCCTATAAGAGTCACTTTCCACCATATATTTGTACAATTGACATGTTAACATCGTATACATGTAATTAGACATCCTTTACCCACCTCTTGGTACCACTTTTATACGAGTCAATTTTTGGCAACATTTTGGTTGCAATCCACATGTAAGTCACCTTTCACCATGTTAGAGTCACTTTGCACCCTATAAGATTCACTTTGCAACATATATTACACAATTAACATGTTAACATCGTATACAACCAATTTGACATCCTTTACCCACCTCTTGGTACCACTTTTATACGAATCAATTTTAGGCAACCTTTTGGCAGCAATCCACCATGTAAGTTACTTTTCACCATGTTAGAGTCACTTTGCACCCTTCAAGATTCATTTAGCACCACATATTACACAACTAACATGTTAACATCATATACATTCAATTTTACATCCCTTTACCACCTCTTGGTACCACTTTTATACGAGTCAATTTTTGGCAACATTTTGGCTGCAATCCACTATGTAAGGCACTTTTCACCATGTTAAAGTCACTTTGCACCCTATAAGATTCACTTAGCAACATATATTAAACAATTAACATGTTAACATCATATACATTCAATTTGACATCCTTTTACCACCTCTTGGTACCACTTTTAAACAAGTCAAGTTTTGGCAACATTTTGGATGCAATCCACCATGTAACTCACTTTTCACCATGTTAGAGTCACTTTGCACCCTATAAGATTCACTTGGCACCATATATTACATATTTAACATGTTAACATCATATACATTCAATTTGACATCCTTTTACCACCTCTTGGTACCACTTTTATACGAATCAATTTTGGGCCACATTTTGGCTCTAATCAACTTTGTAAGTAACTTTACACCATATTAGAGTTATTTTGCACCCTATAAGAATCACTTTCCACCATATATTTGTACAATTGACATGTTTACATCGTATACATGCAATTTGACATCCTTTACCCACCTCTTGGTTCAACTTTTATACGAGTCAATTTTTGACAACATTTTGGTTGCAATCCACCATGTAAGTCACTTTTCACCATGTTAGAGTCACTTTGCACCCTATAAGATTCACTTTGCACCATATATTACACAATTAAGATGTTAACATCGTATACAAGCAATTTGACATCCTTTACCCACCTCTTGGTACCACTTTTATACGAGTCATTTTTTGGCAACATTTTGGCTGTAATCCATCTTGTAAGTCACTTTTCACCATGTTAGAGTCACTTTGCACCCTATAAGATTCACTTAGCACCATATATTACACAATTAATATGTTAACATCATATACATTCAATTTGACATCCTTTTACCACCTCTTGGTACCACTTTTATGAAAGGAATATGTCCTAAGTCCAATCATGTATTAGGATTTAGGAATAACTTTTATGTAATCTGTTTTGATTTCATTGATATTAATAAAGACTTGTTTTGTTTTATTACGGGCTTTATCTATTTAAGTGTTTAAATAAGATATACCATAGTTTAGAGTAAAGCTTTTTATCACTGAACTATGCTTTGGTTTAGTTCTTAGTCTCCAGGGACAATTATTAGGGCTCTTCTGGGTATAGGAATTTGTACACGAAGATAGTGTATGATCAATAAAGGATCTACCCCTTCCAGTGAAGGAAGCGAATGTTCAAGGCTGATCCACTTATGCTAGTTCAGGAATCTCTGGCCAGAGTAAATGAAATTAGAAAGGAGTTTCTAATTTGCATAGAACTACGCATAATAAATGGTAAGCAAGTGATTGAATTAGATAGGCTTGACACGAGATCCATGCCTTGTATTTAATCGGGACATTGTAGGGTAGAAGGAGTTTATTGTACGGTAACTATTCACTGACAGGTTCTTGGTATTCTAAGCAGTGAATTCATATTATCCGGATAGTCGCGATATGTTGAGAAGCATCACTCACGATGTAGAATAAATGTGATTAATTAATTAATCATATTTAATAAATTAGAGAATTTATATAAATAATGATAAAATAGTTTTATTATTATTTATTTCTACTACCGGCTTAATATTGAACCTACAGGGTCACACCATAAAAAGAGAATGATTTTATGGTGGAGGAATTAATTAATAATGGCTAATAATTATTTATTTGTGAAATAAATAATTAATTGGCAAATTTAATAATTGATTAAATGAGATTTAATTGATTATAAATTAATTAAGAAAAGTTCTTAATATTATTAATTAAGGATTTAATTTTTGGAAATTAAATCAAGAGAGAGAATTATTTCTAAAGTGTTTAGAAAAAGGATTAATAATTAAAAGGTGTTTTAATTATTAATGAGAATAATAAATGGGATAATAATAATATTATTTATGGGAAAATTTCAGCTGAAAATTTTGCCTATAAATACACTATTATAGACCCTATTTTATTCCAACCCCCAGAAACCCAAAAGTTTCAGAAAACCAAATTCTCTCCACCTCCTCCTCCTCCTAAAAGTCGTTTTCTTGGTGGATACCGGTGGAGTGCTTCACACTTGAGGAGCAACTGCTAAGGATCTCTGATCGTTGTCTCCGAATTATTTTTAAAGGTTAGATTCGATCCCTCGAATTTTTATTCACGATTTATATGCTTTTATTTGGATTTTGTGTGTGTAAAAGTGTTTTTCCACGCCCCGCTGCGTTTTAAAAATCCAACAATGGTATCAGAGCATAGGTTGTATGCATATAGATCTGTGGTAAAAATTTCATAATTTTATGTGCTTGTATGAATTAATTATGATTTTTACAAGTTATATTATGGATTAATTTTGTCTGATGAGAAATCGTTTCTCAGAATAATTTTGAATGTTGATCTGGGTTCTACAAGTGTTGTAGATCGTCTGGGTATTTTTTTCATAATTTTAGGATGTATAGATTTTTTATTATGAATTTTTGAAGTTGTTTCAATTAAATTCGTAATTAAATAAGTATAAATATATGTATATATAGTATATATATATATTTGTATTGTATATGCTCTGCTGCTGTTTTGTCTGCTGTGCTGCACGGAAGACAAAGAAGACAGAGATGTCAGGCACGGGTATCGAGACGATGTCAGGCGGCTGCTGTAAAGAAAAAGAAAAAAAAAAAATTTTATAGGGGTGTAACGCATTCCGGGAATGCGTTACACACCTGTGGCGCATTCACGGAATGCGTTACACCCTTTAATGGCTTAAAAGGGGTGTAACGCATCACCGGAATGCGTTACAGGGCTTGTAACGCGTTCCTGTAATGCGTTACAACCCTCTGTTGATTTTAAAATTGATTTTCTGGGAGTTTCGTAACTCCGTTTTGGGCGTGCAATATACCGTTGGATTCATTTTTTCGAGACGGATCTAATGGAGTGATCAATTTTAGTTTATATAAAAGTTTTGAACTGTTTATATTTCCATGAAGTGTTTTTAAGCTGTTTTTGACTGTTTTAGTTGCTTTTAAATGCTTCATGTGATACATAGAGATGTATAATACTTAGACGAATGTGCTAGATGATGTAACATGCCTACCTTGATGTTTATTCATGTTTATATATGTGATATATGCTTAGTTTATCATGCGATGATAGATTTAGGTGAACTTGAATGAACATAAGGCGTTTGTTAGACAACCTAGTATAGTGAAATTGTTTCATAACCTTAATAACAATATTATGAATACAATCATGAGATTCTTGTGTTTGTAAAACACGTAATTGAATATGAATTTTCGATATGAGAGAAAGGATGATTCTGTCAACAACAGATTTCTATCTGTAAGAAAGGGTTATTAAGTGACGCCTCTTGACAATGCTCCACCCGATCTGGGAATCGTCTGATTATTGATTATTGATTTGAAATATTTAATTTAAAAGGAAGAATCTCTTTATAATATGATTATGATTGTAACGTAATATAATCCTTCTAAAATTAAATAATATCAAGTAGTAATTGGCCAATGATACAACGGGCTTGTGTCGGTCATAGCCTTCCAACATGATAGAAAAGTAGTTCTTATTTTTGAATCATTGTCGGTTCGTGCTACAGCCGAGGGCTTTGATTTCGAAATAAGAAATACTTGTCTATTACATAGAGATGTGTACATTGAATAAGAATCTAAAGGTCGGTACGTGCTACAGCCGTGGGCCTTTGGGGACTGATTCAACTGTACGGAATGTTGGGTTAGACTTGACTTAGAATATTGAGTTTGTCGTGCTACAGCCGAGACTCAATTATTCAAGAGGCTAAAGTTTGATTAGGGAATAACATGAGATGTAATTGACAAGAGTTGTCTGCCTATTGAACATTGCATGGCGGTTCGTGCTACAGCCGGGGTCGTGTAATGGAATGTAGGATCCCTATTCCCACTAGCATTATGAATGCTTAATTTTTCATGTAGGGGGTTGAATAAATTAGGAAAACTAGTGGGAGCCACTTATGAATAAAGACCCGATTCATATAGTGTTTTAAAATGAAATCGAATATTTGCTAAGTGTTGTTATGTGTTTATCATTTACAGATTTACTTTGTACGTTATGTCTTCTGCACTATCACTCAGGAGCATACTGGATGCTCACAAATTGACTGGTCCTAATTATGCTGACTGGCTTCGAAACTTGAGAATTGTTCTCAGGATTGAGAAGCTGGAATACGTGATTGACTCACCTAAGCCTACTGAACCTGCTAGTGATGCACATAATGATGAACACGTTGTGTATCGTAAGTGGATAGATGATGCAAATGTTGCTCAATGCATCATGCTAGCTTCCATGAACATTGAGCTACAGAAGCAACATGAGCATATGGATGCTCACACTATCCTCATGCATCTACAAGAGTTGTATGATGTGGCGGGGAGGACAGCTCGATATGAGATATCAAAGGAGTTGTTCGGTTGTAGGATGTCTGAGGGATCATCTGTGAATGACCATGTACTTAAGATGATCAATTTGATTGAACGTCTTGGACAACTTGGTTTTGCCATGGATGGGGAGCTGAGCCAAGACTTGGTCTTGCAATCGCTTTCGAGTTCATTCTCGCAGTTTGTTGTGAACTTTCACATGAATAAGTTGGATGTCAGCCTGCCTGAACTCCACAACATGTTGAAGACTGCGGAATCGAATTTTCCCCCTAAGAAGAGTTCTGTTCTTCTAATTGGTGAAGGTTCCAATCCTAAGAAAAGGAAGAGGAACTCTTCCAAGAAGAAGAAAGTAGGTGAGAAAACGCCGGTTCCACCAAAAGCTGAAGACCCCAAGAGCAAAATTGTTTGCTTTCACTGTAACAAGGTGGGGCACTGGAAGAGGAACTGCAAGGTTTACCTTGCAGAATTGAAGAAGAAGGGTAGTGAGACTACCGCTTCTGATTCAGGTATGTTCATGATAGAAGTGAATATGTCATTTCTACTTGGGTATAAGATACCGCCTGTGGTTCTCATATCTGCAATTTTTGCAGGGACCAAGGAGAAGTAGGACTCTTGAAGAAGAGGAGGTGATTCTACTGATGGGAAATGGAGCAAGAGTTGCTGCTGTAGATGTAGAATCATTTCATTTACATATGCCTACGGGCAAGACTATTGTTTTAAATAATTGTTATTTTGTTCCCTCGATTGTGAGGAATATTATTCCCATGTTAGACTTGGATGGATTTTTCATTTATTATTGAGAATAATGAATGTTCTATTCTTAGAGATAATATTCTTTATGGACGTGGTACTTTAAATAATGGTCTGTATATATGTGACATAATTTACTTCAGATTGAACAAACTAGTAAAAGAAAAGGGATGATGAAAATCTCACTTCGTTGTGGCACTGCAGTCTCCATTTAGTGGACATGGAGAGAGGGCTGCAGATTTGCTAGGAATGGTACACACAGATGTATGTGGACTAATGTCTACGCAAGCCATGGGTGGATTTTCATACTTCATTACTTTCATAGATGATAGATCTAGATTCGGATATGTGTTTGATGAAACACAAGTCTGAGGCCTTTGAAAAGTTCAAAGAATATAAGTATGAAGTGGAGAAACAACCAAACATAGTATCATAACTCTTCGATCAGATCGAGGTGGTAAATACTTTAATGGAGTGTTTCTAAATTATCTCTAAGTAAATGGTATAGTCTCCCATTGGACTCCTCCAGATTGGTATCTGAAAGGAGAAATCGAACTTTGTTAGACATAGTTCGGTCCATGATGAGCTATGCAAATCTTCCAGTATTCCTATGGGGTTATGCATTGGAAACCTCGGCATATTTACTGAATAAGGTGCCTTCCAAATCTGTTCCTCAAACTTCGTATGAGATATGGAAAGAAAGGAAACCGAGTCTTAAACACGTTAAGATTTGGGGATGTCCAGCTTATGTCAAGTAAGTTGACCCAGATAAGCTGGAATATCGATCCGTAAAATGTAGTTTTGTGGGATATCCTAAAGAGACTTTAGGGTATTACTTTTGCACCGATCATCGGGTGTTTGTATCCAGACATGCTACCTTCTTGGAAAAGGAGTTTATCCTTGAAGGAAACAGTGGGAGCAAAATTGAACTTAATGAAGTTCAAGAAGCACAAACTACTACAGATCGAGTGGAAACACCTGTTCTGACTGAACAACCTTTTATGGAACAGCCCATTCATAGGTCAGGGAGAGTGTCTCGCCAACCTGAGAGGTAATATGGCCTTGTCATTGAGAATGACAATGAGTTGTCAATCATTTGATGATGACGACCCTGTGACCTATAATGAGGCTATGAGTAGTGTTGACTCAGAGAAATGGCATAGTGCCATGAAATCCAGAATGGAATCTATGTATACGGTATATAAAAGATAGATTATAACAGATGGCCAGGTGGAGACCTAAAAGGCCAGGCTTTTGGGAAAAGGATTCAAACAAAGGCAATGGATTGACTTTGATGAAACTTTTTACATGAAGCCCTGTTAAAATCAGTTCGGATTTTGCTTGCGATTAATGTGGTTTAAAGCAAGCTTCTCGAAAGATGGAACATTCGTTTTGATGAGATAATCAAAGAGTTTGATTTTATCGAAAGCGTAGATGAACCATGCGTCTACAAAAGGGTTAGTGAAAGCGCGGTAACATTTCTTATATTGTATTGAATTAGAGTTGACACACACAACAACATAGCAGACCCACTCACAAAGCTACCTTTTGAAAGTCACTTTGATCGTCATAAAGATGAGATGGGTATTAGATACCAGAGTGATTGGCTTTAGTACAAGTGGGAGATTGAAAGGAATATGTCCTAAGTCCAATCATGTATTAGGATTTAGGAATAACTTTTATGTAATCTGTTTTGATTTCATTGATATTAATAAAGACTTGTTTTGTTTTATTACGGGCTTTATCTATTTAAGTGTTTAAATAAGATATACCATAGTTTAGAGTAAAGCTTTTTATGGATTATGATGAGATCATAATAGTGAGACCTAAAAAGATGATAACTCTAAACTTAAATAGTTCCTGGTCATAGGATTACTAACTGGTAATTAATAATCCGCAAAGATCGGTACATACTATGCTTGCTTCATTATGAAGGATGTCTGTTCTCATAGACATTTGTGTGGTGACACTATAGCTAGTATGTAGGTGCTTATTATGGAATAAGTTCACTGAACATGACCCGCCCAGCTGAACAACTGATGGAGTTCACTCACGTGTCAGCAGTTGTTCGCTTAGTGATAGTTGTACAAGTATCCTTAGACTTGAGGTCATCATAGTCATCTTGTGTACACTGAACTATGCTTTGGTTTAGTTCTTAGTCTCCAGGGACAATTATTAGGGCTCTTCTGGGTATAGGAATTTGTACACGAAGATAGTGTATGATCAATAAAGGATCTACCCCTTCCAGTGAAGGAAGCGAATGTTCAAGGCTGATCCACTTATGCTAGTTCAGGAATCTCTGGCCAGAGTAAATGAAATTAGAAAGGAGTTTCTAATTTGCATAGAACTACGCATAATAAATGGTAAGCAAGTGATTGAATTAGATAGGCTTGACACGAGATCCATGCCTTGTATTTAATCGGGACATTGTAGGGTAGAAGGAGTTTATTGTACGGTAACTATTCACTGACAGGTTCTTGGTATTCTAAGCAGTGAATTCATATTATCCGGATAGTCGCGATATGTTGAGAAGCATCACTCACGATGTAGAATAAATGTGATTAATTAATTAATCATATTTAATAAATTAGAGAATTTATATAAATAATGATAAAATAGTTTTATTATTATTTATTTCTACTACCGGCTTAATATTGAACCTACAGGGTCACACCATAAAAAGAGAATGATTTTATGGTGGAGGAATTAATTAATAATGGCTAATAATTATTTATTTGTGAAATAAATAATTAATTGGCAAATTTAATAATTGATTAAATGAGATTTAATTGATTATAAATTAATTAAGAAAAGTTCTTAATATTATTAATTAAGGATTTAATTTTTGGAAATTAAATCAAGAGAGAGAATTATTTCTAAAGTGTTTAGAAAAAGGATTAATAATTAAAAGGTGTTTTAATTATTAATGAGAATAATAAATGGGATAATAATAATATTATTTATGGGAAAATTTCAGCTGAAAATTTTGCCTATAAATACACTATTATAGACCCTATTTTATTCCAACCCCCAGAAACCCAAAAGTTTCAGAAAACCAAATTCTCTCCACCTCCTCCTCCTCCTAAAAGTCGTTTTCTTGGTGGATACCGGTGGAGTGCTTCACACTTGAGGAGCAACTGCTAAGGATCTCTGATCGTTGTCTCCGAATTATTTTTAAAGGTTAGATTCGATCCCTCGAATTTTTATTCACGATTTATATGCTTTTATTTGGATTTTGTGTGTGTAAAAGTGTTTTTCCACGCCCCGCTGCGTTTTAAAAAATCCAACATTTTATACGAGTCAATTTTTGGCAACATTTTGGCTGTAATCCACCATGTAAGTCACTTATCACCATGTTAGAGTCACTTTGCACCCTATAAGATTCACTTAGCACCATATATTACACATTTAACATGTTAACATCATATACATTCAATTTGACATCCTTTTACCACCTCTTGGTACCACTTTTATACGAGTCAATTTTGAGCCACATTTTGGCTCTAATCAACTTTGTAAGTAACTTTACACCATATTTTAGTGATTTTGCACGCTATAAGAGTCAGTTTCCACCATATATTTGTACAATTAACATGTTAACATCGTATACATGCAATTTGACATCCTTTACCCACATTTTGGTACCACTTTTATACGAGTCAATTTTGGGCAACATTTTGGTTGCAATCCACCATGTAAGTCACTTTTCACCATGTTAGAGTCACTTTGCACCCTATAAGATTCACTTTGCACCATATATTACACAATTAAGATGTTAACATCGTATACAAGCAATTTGACATCCTTTACCCACCTCTTGGTACCACTTTTATACGAGTCATTTTTTGGCAACATTTTGGATGTAATCCATCTTGTAAGTCACTTTTTACCATGTTAGAGTCACTTTGCACCCTATAAGATTCACTTAGCACCATATATTACACAATTAATATGTTAACATCATATACATTCAATTTGACATCCTTTTACCACCTCTTGGTACCACTTTTATACGAGTCAATTTTTGGCAACATTTTGGCTGTAATCCACCATGTAAGTCACTTATCACCATGTTAGAGTCACTTTGCACCCTATAAGATTCACTTAGCACCATATATTACACATTTAACATGTTAACATCATATACATTTAATTTGACATCCTTTTACCACCTCTTGGTACCACTTTTATACGAGTCAATTTTGAGCCACATTTTGGCTCTAATCAACTTTGTAAGTAACTTTACACCATATTTTAGTGATTTTGCACGCTATAAGAGTCAGTTTCCACCATATATTTGTACAATTAACATGTTAACATCGTATACATGCAATTTGACATCCTTTACCCACCTTTTGGTACCACTTTTATACGAGTCAATTTTGGGCAACATTTTGGTTGCAATCCACCATGTAAGTCAGTTTTCACCATGTTAGAGTCACTTTGCACTCTATAAGATTCACTTTGCACCATATATTACACAATTAATATGTTAACATCATATACATTCAATTTGTCATCCTTTTACTACTTCTTGGTACCAGTTTTATACGAGTCAATTTTTGGTAACATTTTGGCTGCAATCCACCATGTAAGTCACTTTTTACCATGTTAGAGTCACTTTGCACCCTATAAGATTCACCAATCGCCATATATTATACAATTAACATGTTAACATCATATACATTCAATTTGACATCCTTTTACCACCTCTTGGTACCACTTTTATACGAGTCAATTTTTGGCAACATTTTGGCTGCAATCCACCATACAAGTCACTTTTTCGCCATGTTAGAGTCACTTTGCACCCTATAAGATTTACTTAGCAAAATATATTAAACAATTAGCATGTTAACATTATAAACATTCAATTTGACATCCTTTTACCACCTCTTGGTACCACTTTTAAACAAGTCAAGTTTTGGCAACATTTTGGATGCAATCCACCGTGTAAGTCACTTTTCACCATGTTAGAGTCACTTTGCACCCTATAAGATTCATTTGGCACCATATATTACACATTTAACATGTTAACATCATATACATTCAATTTGACATCCTTTTACCACCTCTTGGTACCACTCTTATACGAGTCAATTTTGGGCCACATTTGGCTCTAATCAACTTTGTAAGTAACATTACACCATATTAGAGTGATTTTGCACCCTATAAGAGTCACTTTCCACCATATGTTTGTACAATTGACATGTTAACATCGTATACATGCAATTTGACATCCTTTACCCACCTCTTGGTTCCACTTTTATACGAGTCAATTTTTGGCAACATTTTGGTTGCAATCCACCATGTAAGTCACTTTTCACCATGTTAGAGTCACTTTGCACCCTATAAGATTCACTTTGCACCATATATTACACAATTAAGATGTTAACATCGTATACAAGCAATTTGACATCCTTTACCCACCTCTTGGTGCCACTTTTATACGAGTCATTTTTTGGCAACATTTTGGCTGTAATCCATCTTGTAAGTCACTTTTCACCATGTTAGAGTCACTTTGCACCCTATAAGATTCACTTAGCACCATATATTACACAATTAACATGTTAACATCATATACATTCAATTTGACATCCTTTTACCACCTCTTGGTACCACTTTTATACGAGTCAATTTTTGGTAACATTTTTGCTGCAATCCACCATGTAAGTCACTTTTCACCATGTTAGAGTCACTTTGCACCCTATAAGATTCACTTAGCACCATATATTACACATTTAACATGTTAACATCATATAAATTCAATTTGACATCCTTTTACCACCTCTTGGTACCACTTTTATACGAGTCAATTTTGGGCCACATTTTGGCTCTAATCAACTTTGTAAGTAACTTTACACCATAATTAAGTGATTTTGCACCCTATAAGAGTCACTTTCCACCATATATTTGTACAATTGACATGTTAACATCGTATACATGCAATTAGACATCCTTTACCCACCTCTTGGTACCACTTTTATACGAGTCAATTTTTGGCAACATTTTGGTTGCAATCCACCATGTAAGTCACTTTTCACTATGTTAGAGTCACTTTGCCCCCTATAAGATTCACTTAGCACCATATATTACACAATTAACATGTTAACATCATATACATTCAATTTGACATCCTTTTACCACCTCTTGGTACCACATTTATACGAGTCAATTTTTAGCAACATTTTGGCTATAATCCACCATGTAAGTCACTTTTCACCATGTTAGAGTCACCTTTCACCATGTTAGATTCACTTAGCACCATATATTACACATTTAACATGTTAACATCATATACATTCAATTTGACAGCCTTTTACCACCTCTTGTTACCACTTTTAAACGAGTCAAGTTTTGGCAATATTTATGATGCAATCCACCATATAAATCACTTTTCACCATGTTAGAGTCACTTTGCACCCTATAAGATTCACTTAGCACCATATATTACACAATTAACATGTTAACATCAAATACATTCAATTTAACATCCCTTTACCACCTCTTGGTACCACTATACGAGTCAATTTTTGGCAACAATTTTGCTGCAATCCACCATGTAAGTCACTTTTTACCATGTTAGAGTCACTTTGCACCCTATAAGATTCACTTAGCAACATATATTAAACAATTAACATGTTAACATCATATACATTCAATTTGACATCCTTTTACCACTTCTTGGTACCACTTTTAAACGAGTCAAGTTTTGGCAAGGTTTTGGATGCAATCCATCATGTAAGTGACTTTTCACCATATTAGAGTCACTTTGCACCCTATAAGATTCACTTGTCACCATATATTACACATTTAACATGTTAACATCATATACATTCAATTTGACATCCTTTTACCACCTCTTGGTACCACTTTTATACGAATCAATTTTGGGCCACATTTTGGCTATAATCAACTTTGTAAGTAACTTTACACCATATTAGAGTGATTTTGCACCCTATAAAAATCACTTTCCACCATATATTTGTACAATTGACATGTTAACATCGTATACATGCAATTTGATATCCTTTACCCACCTTTTGGTACCACTTTTATACGAGTCAATTTTTGGCAACATTTTGGCTGCAATCCACCATATAAGATTCACTTGGCACCCTATAAGATTCACTTTGCACCATATATTACACAATTAACATGTTAACATCTTATACAATCAATTTGACATCCTTTACCCACCTCTTGGTACCACTTTTATACGAGTCAATATTTGGCAACATTTTGGTTGTAATCCACCATGTAAGTCACTTTTCACCATGTTAGAGTCACTTTGCACCCTATAAGATTCACTTAGCACCATATATTACACAATTAACATGTTAACATCATATACATTCAATTTGACATCCTTTTTCCACCTCTTGGTACCACTTTTATACGAGTCAATTTTTGGCAACATTTTGGCTGTAATCCACCATGTAAGTCACTTATCACCATGTTAGAGTCACTTTGCACCGTATAAGATTCACTTAGCACCATATATTACACATTTAACATGTTAACATCATATACATTCAATTTGACATCCTTTTACCACCTCTTGGTACCACTTTTATACGAGTCAATTTTGAGCCACATTTTGGCTCTAATCAACTTTGTAAGTAACTTTACACAATATTTAGTGATTTTGCACGCTATAAGAGTCAGTTTCCACCATATATTTGTACAATTAACATGTTAACATCGTATACATGCAATTTGACATCCTTTACCCGCCTTTTGGTACCACTTTTATACGAGTCAATTTTTGGCAACATTTTGGTTGCAATCCACCATGTAAGTCACTTTTCACCATGTTAGAGTCACTTTGCACTCTATAAGATTCACTTTGCACCATATATTACACAATTAATATGTTAACATCATATACATTCAATTTGTCATCCTTTTACTACCTCTTGGTACCGGTTTTATACGAGTCAATTTTTGGTAACATTTTGGCTGCAATCCACCATGTAAGTCACTTTTTACCATGTTAGAGTCACTTTGCACCCTATAAGATTCACCAATCACCATATATTATACAATTAACATGTTAACATCATATACATTCAATTTGACATCCTTTTACCACCTCTTGGTACCACTTTTATACGAGTCAATTTTTGGCAACATTTTGGCTGCAATCCACCATGCAAGTCACTTTTTCGCCATGTTAGAGTCACTTTGCACCCTATAAGATTTACTTAGCAAAATATATTAAACAATTAGCATGTTAACATTATAAACATTCAATTTGACATCCTTTTACCACCTCTTGGTACCACTTTTAAACAAGTCAAGTTTTGGCAACATTTTGGATGCAATCCACCATGTAAGTCACTTTTCACCATGTTAGAGTCACTTTGCACCTTATAAGATTCATTTGGCACCATATATTACACATTTAACATGTTAACATCATATACATTCAATTTGACATCCTTTTACCACCTCTTGGTACCACTCTTATACGAGTCAATTTTGGGCCACATTTGGCTCTAATCAACTTTGTAAGTAACATTACACCATATTAGAGTGATTTTGCACCCTATAAGAGTCACTTTCCACCATATGTTTGTACAATTGACATGTTAACATCGTATACATGCAATTTGACATCCTTTACCCACCTCTTGGTTCCACTTTTATACGAGTCAATTTTTGGCAACATTTTGGTTGCAATCCACCATGTAAGTCACTTTTCACCATGTTAGAGTCACTTTGCACCCTATAAGATTCACTTTGCACCATATATTACACAATTAAGATGTTAACATCGTATACAAGCAATTTGACATCCTTTACCCACCTCTTGGTACCACTTTTATACGAGTCATTTTTTGGCAACATTTTGGCTGTAATCCATCTTGTAAGTCACTTTTCACCATGTTAGAGTCACTTTGCACCCTATAAGATTCACTTAGCACCATATATTACACAATTAACATGTTAACATCATATACATTCAATTTGACATCCTTTTACCACCTCTTGGTACCACTTTTATACGAGTCAATTTTTGGTAACATTTTTGTTGCAATCCAACATGTAAGTCACTTTTCACCATGTTAGAGTCACTTTGCACCCTATAAGATTCACTTAGCACCATATATTACACATTTAATATGTTAACATCATATACATTCAATTTGACATCCTTTTACCACCTCTTGGTACCACTTTTATACGAGTCAATTTTGGGCCACATTTTGGCTCTAATCAACTTTGTAAGTAACTTTACACCATAATTAAGTGATTTTGTACCCTATAAGAGTCACTTTCCACCATATATATGTACAATTGACATGTTAACATCGTATACATGCAATTAGACATCCTTTACCCACCTCTTGGTACCACTTTTATACGAGTCAATTTTTGGCAACATTTTGGTTGCAATCCACCATGTAAGCCACTTTTCACCATGTTAGAGTCACTTTGCCCCCTATAAGATTCACTTAGCACAATATATTACACAATTAACATGTTAACATCATATACATTCAATTTGACATCCTTTTACCACCTCTTGGTACCACATTTATACGAGTCAATTTTTAGCAACATTTTGGCTATAATCCACCATGTAAGTCACTTTTCACCATGTTAGAGTCACTTTTCACCATGTTAGATTCACTTAGCACCATATATTACACATTTAACATGTTAACATCATATACATTCAATTTGACAGCCTTTTACCACCTCTTGGTGCCACTTTTAAACTAGTCAAGTTTTGGCAACATTTGTGATGCAATCCACCATGTAAATCACTTTTCACCATGTTAGAGTCACTTTGCACCCTATAAGATTCACTTAGCACCATATATTACACAATTAACATGTTAACATCAAATACATTCAATTTAACATCCCTTTACCACCTCTTGGTACCACTATACGAGTCAATTTTTGGCAACATTTTGGCTGCAATCCACCATATAAGTCACTTTTTACCATGTTAGAGTCACTTTGCACCCTATAAGATTCACTTAGCAACATATATTAAACAATTAACTTGTTAACATCATATACATTCAATTTGACATCCTTTTACCACTTCTTGGTACCACTTTTAAACGAGTCAAGTTTTGGCAAGGTTTTGGATGTAATCCATCATGTAAGTGACTTTTCACCATGTTAGAGTCACTCTGCACCCTATAAGATTCACTTGGCACCATATATTACACATTTAACATGTTAACATCATATACATTCAATTTGACATCCTTTTACCACTTCTTGGTACCACTTTTATACGAATCAATTTTGGGCCACATTTTGGCTATAATCAACTTTGTAAGTAACTTTACACCATATTAGAGTGATTTTGCACCCTATAAGAATCACTTTCCACCATATATTTGTACAATTGACATGTTAACATCGTATACATGCAATTTGATATCCTTTACCCACCTTTTGGTACCACTTTTATACGAGTCAATTTTTGGCAACATTTTGGCTGCAATCCACCATGCAAGTCACTTTTTCGCCATGTTAGAGTCACTTTGCACCCTATAAGATTTACTTAGCAAAATATATTAAACAATTAGCATGTTAACATTATAAACATTCAATTTAACATCCTTTTACCACCTCTTGGTACCACTTTTAAACAAGTCAAGTTTTGGCAACATTTTGGATGCAATCCACCATGTAAGTCACTTTTCACCATGTTAGAGTCACTTTGCACCCTATAAGATTCATTTGGCACAATATATTACACATTTAACATGTTAACATCATATACATTCAATTTGACATCCTTTTACCACCTCTTGGTACCACTCTTATACGAGTCAATTTTGGGCCACATTTGGCTCTAATCAACTTTGTAAGTAACATTACACCATATTAGAGTGATTTTGCACCCTATAAGAGTCACTTTCCACCATATGTTTGTACAATTGACATGTTAACATCGTATACATGCAATTTGACATCCTTTACCCACCTCTTGGTTCCACTTTTATACGAGTCAATTTTTGGCAACATTTTGGTTGCAATCCACCATGTAAGTCACTTTTCACCATGTTAGAGTCACTTTGCACCCTATAAGATTCACTTTGCACCATATGTTTGTACAATTGACATGTTAACATCGTATACATGCAATTTGACATCCTTTACCCACCTCTTGGTTCCACTTTTATACGAGTCAATTTTTGGCAACATTTTGGTTGCAATCCACCATGTAAGTCACTTTTCACCATGTTAGAGTCACTTTGCACCCTATAAGATTCACTTTGCACCATATATTAAACAATTAAGATGTTAACATCGTATACAAGCAATTTGACATCCTTTACCCACCTCTTGGTACCACTTTTATACGAGTCATTTTTTGGAAAAATTTTGGCTGTAATCCATCTTGTAAGTCACTTTTCACCATGTTAGAGTCACTTTGCACCCTATAAGATTCACTTAGCACCATATATTACACAATTAACATGTTAACATCATATACATTCAATTTGACATCCTTTTACCACCTCTTGGTACCACTTTTATACGAGTTAATTTTTGGTAACATTTTTGTTGCAATCCACCATGTAAGTCACTTTTCACCATGTTAGAGTCACTTTGCACCCTATAAGATTCACTTATCACCATATATTACACATTTAACATGTTAACATCATATACATTCAATTTGACATCCTTTTACCACCTCTTGGTACCACTTTTATACGAGTCAATTTTGGGCCAAATTTTGGCTCTAATCAACTTTGTAAGTAACTTTACACCATAATTAAGTGATTTTACACCCTATAAGAGTCACTTTCCACCATATATTTGTACAATTGACATGTTAACATCGTATACATGCAATTAGACATCCTTTACCCACCTCTTGGTACGACTTTTATACGAGTCAATTTTTGGCAACATTTTGGTTGCAATCCACCATGTAAGTCACTTTTCACCATGTTAGAGTCACTTTGCCCCTATAAGATTCACTTTGCACCATATATTACACAATTAATATGTTAACATCATATACATTCAATTTGACATCCTTTTACCACCTCTTGGTACCACATTTATACGAGTCAATTTTTAGCAACATTTTGGCTATAATCCACCATGTAAGTCACTTTTCACCATGTTAGAGTCACTTTTCACCATTTTAGATTCACTTAGCACCATATATTACACATTTAACATGTTAACATCATATACATTCAATTTGACAGCCTTTTACCACCTCTTGGTGCCACTTTTAAACGAGTCAAGTTTTGGCAACATTTGTGATGCAATCCACCATGTAAATCACTTTTCACCATGTTAGAGTCACTTTGCACCCTATAAGATTCACTTAGCACCATATATTACACAATTAACATGTTAACATCAAATACATTCAATTTAACATCCCTTTACCACCTCTTGGTACCACTATACGAGTCAATTTTTGGCAACATTTTGGCTGCAATCCACCATATAAGTCACTTTTTACCATGTTAGAGTCACTTTGCACCCTATAAGATTCACTTAGCAACATATATTAAACAATTAACTTGTTAACATCATATACATTCAATTTGACATCCTTTTACCACTTCTTGGTACCACTTTTAAACGAGTCAAGTTTTGGCAAGGTTTTGGATGTAATCCATCATGTAAGTGACTTTTCACCATGTTAGAGTCACTCTGCACCCTATAAGATTCACTTGGCACCATATATTACACATTTAACATGTTAACATCATATACATTCAATTTGACGTCCTTTTACCACTTCTTGGTACCACTTTTATACGAATCAATTTTGGGCCACATTTTGGCTATAATCAACTTTGTAAGTAACTTTACACCATATTAGAGTGATTTTGCACCCTATAAGAATCACTTTCCACCATATATTTGTACAATTGACATGTTAACATCGTATACATGCAATTTGACATCCTTTACCCACCTTTTGGTACCACTTTTATACGAGTCAATTTTTGGCAACATTTTAGCTGCAATCCACCATGCAAGTCACTTTTTCGCCATGTTAGAGTCACTTTGCACCCTATAAGATTTACTTAGCAAAATATATTAAACAATTAGCATGTTAACATTATAAACATTCAATTTAACATCCTTTTACCACCTCTTGGTACCACTTTTAAACAAGTCAAGTTTTGGCAACATTTTGGATGCAATCCACCATGTAAGTCACTTTTCACCATGTTAGAGTCACTTTGCACCCTATAAGATTCATTTGGCACAATATATTACACATTTAACATGTTAACATCATATACATTCAATTTGACATCCTTTTACCACCTCTTGGTACCACTCTTATACGAGTCAATTTTGGGCCACATTTGGCTCTAATAAACTTTGTAAGTAACATTACACCATATTAGAGTGATTTTGCACCCTATAAGAGTCACTTTCCACCATATGTTTGTACAATTGACATGTTAACATCGTATACATGCAATTTGACATCCTTTACCCACCTCTTGGTTCCACTTTTATACGAGTCAATTTTTGGCAACATTTTGGTTGCAATCCACCATGTAAGTCACTTTTCACCATGTTAGAGTCACTTTGCACCCTATAAGATTCACTTTGCACCATATATTACACAATTAAGATGTTAACATCGTATACAAGCAATTTGACATCCTTTACCCACCTCTTGGTACCACTTTTATACGAGTCATTTTTTGGCAAAATTTTGGCTGTAATCCATCTTGTAAGTCACTTTTCACCATGTTAGAGTCACTTTGCACCCTATAAGATTCACTTAGCACCATATATTACACAATTAACATGTTAACATCATATACATTCAATTTGACATCCTTTTACCACCTCTTGGTACCACTTTTATACGAGTTAATTTTTGGTAACATTTTTGTTGCAATCCACCATGTAAGTCACTTTTCACCATGTTAGAGTCACTTTGCACCCTATAAGATTCACTTAGCACCATATATTACACATTTAACATGTTAACATCATATACATTCAATTTGACATCCTTTTACCACCTCTTGGTAGCACTTTTATACGAGTCAATTTTGGGCCAAATTTTGGCTCTAATCAACTTTGTAAGTAACTTTACACCATAATTAAGTGATTTTACACCCTATAAGAGTCACTTTCCACCATATATTTGTACAATTGACATGTTAACATCGTATACATGCAATTAGACATCCTTTACCCACCTCTTGGTACGACTTTTATACGAGTCAATTTTTGGCAACATTTTGGTTGCAATCCACCATGTAAGTCACTTTTCACCATGTTAGAGTCACTTTGCCCCTATAAGATTCACTTTGCACCATATATTACACAATTAATATGTTAACATCATATACATTCAATTTGACATCCTTTTACCACCTCTTGGTACCACATTTATACGAGTCAATTTTTAGCAACATTTTGGCTATAATCCACCATGTAAGTCACTTTTCACCATGTTAGAGTCACTTTTCACCATGTTAGATTCACTTAGCACCATATATTACACATTTAACATGTTAACATCATATACATTCAATTTGACAGCCTTTTACCACCTCTTGGTGCCACTTTTAAACGAGTCAAGTTTTGGCAACATTTGTGATGCAATCCACCATGTAAATCACTTTTCACCATGTTAGAGTCACTTTGCACCCTATAAGATTCACTTAGCACCATATATTACACAATTAACATGTTAACATCAAATACATTCAATTTAACATCCCTTTACCACCTCTTGGTACCACTATACGAGTTAATTTTTGGCAACATTTTGGCTGCAATCCACCATGTAAGTCACTTTTTACCATGTTAGAGTCACTTTGCACCCTATAAGATTCACTTAGCAACATATATTAAACAATTAACATGTTAACATCATATACATTCAATTTGACATCCTTTTACCACTTCTTGGTACCACTTTTAAACGAGTCAAGTTTTGGCAAGGTTTTGGATGCAATCCATCATGTAAGTGACTTTTCACCATGTTAGAGTCACTCTGCACCCTATAAGATTCACTTGGCACCATATATTACACATTTAACATGTTAACATCATATACATTCAATTTGACATCCTTTTACCACCTCTTGGTACCACTTTATACGAATCAATTTTGGGCCACATTTTGGCTATAATCAACTTTGTAAGTAACTTTACACCATATTAGAGTGATTTTGCACCCTATAAGAATCACTTTCCACCATATATTTGTACAATTGACATGTTAACATCGTATACATGCAATTTGACATTCTTTACCCACCTTTTGGTACCACTTTTATACGAGTCAATTTTTGGCAACATTTTGGCTGCAATCCACCATATAAGTCACTTTTTACCATGTTAGAGTCACTTGGCACCCTATAAGATTCACTTTGCACCATATATTACACAATTAACATGTTAACATCTTATACAATCAATTTGACATCCTTTACCCACCTCTTGGTACCACTTTTATACGAGTCAATATTTGGCAACATTTTGGCTGTAATCCACCATGTAAGTCACTTTTCACCATGTTAGAGTCACTTTGCACCCTATAAGATTCACTTAGCACCATATATTACACAATTAACATGTTAACATCATATACATTCAATTTGACATCCTTTTACCACCTTTTGGTACCACTTTTATACGAGTCAATTTTTGGCAACATTTTGGCTGTAATCCACCATGTAAGTCACTTATCACCATGTTAGAGTCACTTTGTACCCTATAAGATTCACTTAGCACCATATATTACACATTTAACATGTTAACATCATATACATTCAATTTGACATCCTTTTACCACCTCTTGGTACCACTTTTATACGAGTCAATTTTGAGCCACATTTTGGCTTCAATCAACTTTGTAAGTAACTTTACACCATATTTTAGTGATTTTGCACGCTATAAGAGTCAGTTTCCACCATATATTTGTACAATTAACATCTTAACATCGTATACATGCAATTTGACATCCTTTACCCACCTTTTGGTACCACTTTTATACGAGTCAATTTTTGGCAACATTTTGGTTGCAATCCACCATGTAAGTCACTTTTCACCATGTTAGAGTCACTTTGCACTCTATAAGATTCACTTTGCACCATATATTACACAATTAATATGTTAACATCATATACATTCAATTTGTCATCCTTTTACTACCTCTTGGTACCAGTTTTATACGAGTCAATTTTTGGTAACATTTTGGCTGCAATCCACCATGTAAGTCACTTTTTACCATGTTAGAGTCACTTTGCACCCTATAAGATTCACCAATCACCATATATTATACAATTAACATGTTAACATCATATACATTCAATTTGACATCCTTTTACCACCTCTTGGTACCACTTTTATACGAGTCAATTTTTGGCAACATTTTGGCTGCAATCCACCATGCAAGTCACTTTTTCGCCATGTTAGAGTCACTTTGCACCCTATAAGATTTACTTAGCAAAATATATTAAACAATTAGCATGTTAACATTATAAACATTCAATTTGACATCCTTTTACCACCTCTTGGTACCACTTTTAATCAAGTCAAGTTTTGGCAATATTTTGGATGCAATCCACCATGTAAGTCACTTTTCACCATGTTAGAGTCACTTTGCACCCTATAAGATTCATTTGGCACCATATATTACACATTTAACATGTTAACATCATATACATTCAATTTGACTTCCTTTTACCACCTCTTGGTACCACTCTTATACGAGTCAATTTTGGGCCACATTTGGCTCTAATCAACTTTGTAAGTAACATTACACCATATTAGAGTGATTTTGCACCCTATAAGAGTCACTTTCGACCATATGTTTGTACAATTGACATGTTAACATCGTATACATGCAATTTGACATCCTTTACCCACCTCTTGGTTCCACTTTTATACGAGTCAATTTTTGGCAACATTTTGGTTGCTATCCACCATGTAAGTCACTTTTCACCATGTTAGAGTCACTTTGCACCCTATAAGATTCACTTTGCACCATATATTACACAATTAAGATGTTAACATCGTATACAAGCAATTTGACATCCTTTACCCACCTCTTGGTACCACTTTTATACGAGTCATTTTTTGGCAACATTTTGGCTGTAATCCATCTTGTAAGTCACTTTTCACCATGTTAGAGTCACTTTGCACCCTATAAGATTCACTTAGCACCATATATTACACAATTAACATGTTAACATCATATACATTCAATTTGACATCCTTTTACCACCTCTTGGTACCACTTTTATACGAGTTAATTTTTGGTAACATTTTTGTTGCAATCCACCATGTAAGTCACTTTTCACCATGTTAGAGTCACTTTGCACCCTATAAGATTTACTTAGCACCATATATTACACATTTAACATGTTAACATCATATACATTCAATTTGACATCCTTTTACCACCTCTTGGTACCACTTTTATACGAGTCAATTTTGGGCCAAATTTTGGCTCTAATCAACTTTGTAAGTAACTTTACACCATAATTAAGTGATTTTACACCCTATAAGAGTCACTTTCCACCATATATTTGTACAATTGACATGTTAACATCGTATACATGCAATTAGACATCCTTTACCCACCTCTTGGTACGACTTTTATACGAGTCAATTTTTGGCAACATTTTGGTTGCAATCCACCATGTAAGTCACTTTTCACCATGTTAGAGTCACTTTGCCCCTATAAGATTCACTTTGCACCATATATTACACAATTAATATGTTAACATCATATACATTCAATTTGACATCCTTTTACCACCTCTTGGTACCACATTTATACGAGTCAATTTTAGCAACATTTTGGCTATAATCCACCATGTAAGTCACTTTTCACCATGTTAGAGTCACTTTTCACCATGTTAGATTCACTTAGCACCATATATTACACATTTAACATGTTAACATCATATACATTCAATTTGACAGCCTTTTACCACCTCTTGGTGCCACTTTTAAACGAGTCAAGTTTTGGCAACATTTGTGATGCAATCCACCATGTAAATCACTTTTCACCATGTTAGAGTCACTTTGCACCCTATAAGATTCACTTAGCACCATATATTACACAATTAACATGTTAACATCAAATACATTCAATTTAACATCCCTTTACCACCTCTTGGTACCACTATACGAGTCAATTTTTGGCAACATTTTGGCTGCAATCCACCATATAAGTCACTTTTTACCATGTTAGAGTCACTTTGCACCTTATAAGATTCACTTAGCAACATATATTAAACAATTAACTTGTTAACATCATATACATTCAATTTGACATCCTTTTACCACTTCTTGGTACCACTTTTAAACGAGTCAAGTTTTGGCAAGGTTTTGGATGTAATCCATCATGTAAGTGACTTTTCACCATGTTAGAGTCACTCTGCACCCTATAAGATTCACTTGGCACCATATATTACACATTTAACATGTTAACATCATATACATTCAATTTGACATCCTTTTACCACTTCTTGGTACCACTTTTATACGAATCAATTTTGGGCCACATTTTGGCTATAATCAACTTTGTAAGTAACTTTACACCATATTAGAGTGATTTTTCACCCTATAAGAATCACTTTCCACCATATATTTGTACAATTGACATGTTAACATCGTATACATGCAATTTGACATCCTTTACCCACCTTTTGGTACCACTTTTATACGAGTCAATTTTTGGCAACATTTTGGCTGCAATCCACCATGCAAGTCACTTTTTCACCATGTTAGAGTCACTTTGCACCCTATAAGATTTACTTAGCAAAATATATTAAACAATTAGCATGTTAACATTATAAACATTCAATTTAACATCCTTTTACCACCTCTTGGTACCACTTTTAAACAAGTCAAGTTTTGGCAACATTTTGGATGCAATCCACCATGTAAGTCACTTTTCACCATGTTAGAGTCACTTTGCACCCTATAAGATTCATTTGGCACAATATATTACACATTTAACATGTTAACATCATATACATTCAATTTGACATCCTTTTACCACCTCTTGGTACCACTCTTATACGAGTCAATTTTGGGCCACATTTGGCTCTAATCAACTTTGTAAGTAACATTACACCATATTAGAGTGATTTTGCACCCTATAAGAGTCACTTTCCACCATATGTTTGTACAATTGACATGTTAACATCGTATACATGCAATTTGACATCCTTTACCCACCTCTTGGTTCCACTTTTATACGAGTCAATTTTTGGAAACATTTTGGTTGCAATCCACCATGTAAGTCACTTTTCACCATGTTAGAGTCACTTTGCACCCTATAAGATTCACTTTGCACCATATATTACACAATTAAGATGTTAACATCGTATACAAGCAATTTGACATCCTTTACCCACCTCTTGGTACCACTTTTATACGAGTCATTTTTTGGCAAAATTTTGGCTGTAATCCATCTTGTAAGTCACTTTTCACCATGTTAGAGTCACTTTGCACCCTATAAGATTCACTTAGCACCATATATTACACAATTAACATGTTAACATCATATACATTCAATTTGACATCCTTTTACCACCTCTTGGTACCACTTTTATACGAGTTAATTTTTGGTAACATTTTTGTTGCAATCCACCATGTAAGTCACTTTTCACCATGTTAGAGTCACTTTGCACCCTATAAGATTCACTTAGCACCATATATTACACATTTAACATGTTAACATCATATACATTCAATTTGACATCCTTTTACCACCTCTTGGTACCACTTTTATACGAGTCAATTTTGGGCCAAATTTTGGCTCTAATCAACTTTGTAAGTAACTTTACACCATAATTAAGTGATTTTACACCCTATAAGAGTCACTTTCCACCATATATTTGTACAATTGACATGTTAACATCGTATACATGCAATTAGACATCCTTTACCCACCTCTTGGTACGACTTTTATACGAGTCAATTTTTGGCAACATTTTGATTGCAATCCACCATGTAAGTCACTTTTCACCATGTTAGAGTCACTTTGCCCCTATAAGATTCACTTTGCACCATATATTACACAATTAATATGTTAACATCATATACATTCAATTTGACATCCTTTTACCACCTCTTGGTACCACATTTATACGAGTCAATTTTTAGCAACATTTTGGCTATAATCCACCATGTAAGTCACTTTTCACCATGTTAGAGTCACTTTTCACCATGTTAGATTCACTTAGCACCATATATTACACATTTAACATGTTAACATCATATACATTCAATTTGACAGCCTTTTACCACCTCTTGGTGCCACTTTTAAACGAGTCAAGTTTTGGCAACATTTGTGATGCAATCCACCATGTAAATCACTTTTCACCATGTTAGAGTCACTTTGCACCCTATAAGATTCACTTAGAACCATATATTACACAATTAACATGTTAACATCAAATACATTCAATTTAACATCCCTTTACCACCTCTTGGTACCACTATACGAGTTAATTTTTGGCAACATTTTGGCTGCAATCCACCATGTAAGTCACTTTTTACCATGTTAGAGTCACTTTGCACCCTATAAGATTCACTTAGCAACATATATTAAACAATTAACATGTTAACATCATATACATTCAATTTGACATCCTTTTACCACTTCTTGGTACCACTTTTAAACGAGTCAAGTTTTGGCAAGGTTTTGGATGCAATCCATCATGTAAGTGACTTTTCACCATGTTAGAGTCACTCTGCACCCTATAAGATTCACTTGGCACCATATATTACACATTTAACATTGTTAACATCATATACATTCAATTTGACATCCTTTTACCACCTCTTGGTACCACTTTTATACGAATCAATTTTGGGCCACATTTTGGCTATAATCAACTTTGTAAGTAACTTTACACCATATTAGAGTGATTTTGCACCCTATAAGAATCACTTTCCACCATATATTTGTACAATTGACATGTTAACATCGTATACATGCAATTTGACATTCTTTACCCACCTTTTGGTACCACTTTTATACGAGTCAATTTTTGGCAACATTTTGGCTGCAATCCACCATATAAGTCACTTTTTACCATGTTAGAGTCACTTGGCACCCTATAAGATTCACTTTGCACCATATATTACACAATTAACATGTTAACATCTTATACAATCAATTTGACATCCTTTACCCACCTCTTGGTACCACTTTTATACGAGTCAATATTTGGCAACATTTTGGCTGTAATCCACCATGTAAGTCACTTTTCACCATGTTAGAGTCACTTTGCACCCTATAAGATTCACTTAGCACCATATATTACACAATTAACATGTTAACATCATATACATTCAATTTGACATCCTTTTACCACCTCTTGGTACCACTTTTATACGAGTCAATTTTTGGCAACATTTTGGCTGTAATCCACCATGTAAGTCACTTATCACCATGTTAGAGTCACTTTGTACCCTATAAGATTCACTTAGCACCATATATTACACATTTAACATGTTAACATCATATACATTCAATTTGACATCCTTTTACCACCTCTTGGTACCACTTTTATACGAGTCAATTTTGAGCCACATTTTGGCTTCAATCAACTTTGTAAGTAACTTTACACCATATTTTAGTGATTTTGCACGCTATAAGAGTCAGTTTCCACCATATATTTGTACAATTAACATCTTAACATCGTATACATGCAATTTGACATCCTTTACCCACCTTTTGGTACCACTTTTATACGAGTCAATTTTTGGCAACATTTTGGTTGCAATCCACAATGTAAGTCACTTTTCACCATGTTAGAGTCACTTTGCACTCTATAAGATTCACTTTGCACCATATATTACACAATTAATATGTTAACATCATATACATTCAATTTGTCATCCTTTTACTACCTCTTGGTACCAGTTTTATACGAGTCAATTTTTGGTAACATTTTAGCTGCAATCCACCATGCAAGTCACTTTTTCGCCATGTTAGAGTCACTTTGCACCCTATAAGATTTACTTAGCAAAATATATTAAACAATTAGCATGTTAACATTATAAACATTCAATTTAACATCCTTTTACCACCTCTTGGTACCACTTTTAAACAAGTCAAGTTTTGGCAACATTTTGGATGCAATCCACCATGTAAGTCACTTTTCACCATGTTAGAGTCACTTTGCACCCTATAAGATTCATTTGGCACAATATATTACACATTTAACATGTTAACATCATATACATTCAATTTGACATCCTTTTACCACCTCTTGGTACCACTCTTATACGAGTCAATTTTGGGCCACATTTGGCTCTAATAAACTTTGTAAGTAACATTACACCATATTAGAGTGATTTTGCACCCTATAAGAGTCACTTTCCACCATATGTTTGTACAATTGACATGTTAACATCGTATACATGCAATTTGACATCCTTTACCCACCTCTTGGTTCCACTTTTATACGAGTCAATTTTTGGCAACATTTTGGTTGCAATCCACCATGTAAGTCACTTTTCACCATGTTAGAGTCACTTTGCACCCTATAAGATTCACTTTGCACCATATATTACACAATTAAGATGTTAACATCGTATACAAGCAATTTGACATCCTTTACCCACCTCTTGGTACCACTTTTATACGAGTCATTTTTTGGCAAAATTTTGGCTGTAATCCATCTTGTAAGTCACTTTTCACCATGTTAGAGTCACTTTGCACCCTATAAGATTCACTTAGCACCATATATTACACAATTAACATGTTAACATCATATACATTCAATTTGACATCCTTTTACCACCTCTTGGTACCACTTTTATACGAGTTAATTTTTGGTAACATTTTTGTTGCAATCCACCATGTAAGTCACTTTTCACCATGTTAGAGTCACTTTGCACCCTATAAGATTCACTTAGCACCATATATTACACATTTAACATGTTAACATCATATACATTCAATTTGACATCCTTTTACCACCTCTTGGTAGCACTTTTATACGAGTCAATTTTGGGCCAAATTTTGGCTCTAATCAACTTTGTAAGTAACTTTACACCATAATTAAGTGATTTTACACCCTATAAGAGTCACTTTCCACCATATATTTGTACAATTGACATGTTAACATCGTATACATGCAATTAGACATCCTTTACCCACCTCTTGGTACGACTTTTATACGAGTCAATTTTTGGCAACATTTTGGTTGCAATCCACCATGTAAGTCACTTTTCACCATGTTAGAGTCACTTTGCCCCTATAAGATTCACTTTGCACCATATATTACACAATTAATATGTTAACATCATATACATTCAATTTGACATCCTTTTACCACCTCTTGGTACCACATTTATACGAGTCAATTTTTAGCAACATTTTGGCTATAATCCACCATGTAAGTCACTTTTCACCATGTTAGAGTCACTTTTCACCATGTTAGATTCACTTAGCACCATATATTACACATTTAACATGTTAACATCATATACATTCAATTTGACAGCCTTTTACCACCTCTTGGTGCCACTTTTAAACGAGTCAAGTTTTGGCAACATTTGTGATGCAATCCACCATGTAAATCACTTTTCACCATGTTAGAGTCACTTTGCACCCTATAAGATTCACTTAGCACCATATATTACACAATTAACATGTTAACATCAAATACATTCAATTTAACATCCCTTTACCACCTCTTGGTACCACTATACGAGTTAATTTTTGGCAACATTTTGGCTGCAATCCACCATGTAAGTCACTTTTTACCATGTTAGAGTCACTTTGCACCCTATAAGATTCACTTAGCAACATATATTAAACAATTAACATGTTAACATCATATACATTCAATTTGACATCCTTTTACCACTTCTTGGTACCACTTTTAAACGAGTCAAGTTTTGGCAAGGTTTTGGATGCAATCCATCATGTAAGTGACTTTTCACCATGTTAGAGTCACTCTGCACCCTATAAGATTCACTTGGCACCATATATTACACATTTAACATGTTAACATCATATACATTCAATTTGACATCCTTTTACCACCTCTTGGTACCACTTTTATACGAATCAATTTTGGGCCACATTTTGGCTATAATCAACTTTGTAAGTAACTTTACACCATATTAGAGTGATTTTGCACCCTATAAGAATCACTTTCCACCATATATTTGTACAATTGACATGTTAACATCGTATACATGCAATTTGACATTCTTTACCCACCTTTTGGTACCACTTTTATACGAGTCAATTTTTGGCAACATTTTGGCTGCAATCCACCATATAAGTCACTTTTTACCATGTTAGAGTCACTTGGCACCCTATAAGATTCACTTTGCACCATATATTACACAATTAACATGTTAACATCTTATACAATCAATTTGACATCCTTTACCCACCTCTTGGTACCACTTTTATACGAGTCAATATTTGGCAACATTTTGGCTGTAATCCACCATGTAAGTCACTTTTCACCATGTTAGAGTCACTTTGCACCCTATAAGATTCACTTAGCACCATATATTACACAATTAACATGTTAACATCATATACATTCAATTTGACATCCTTTTACCACCTTTTGGTACCACTTTTATACGAGTCAATTTTTGGCAACATTTTGGCTGTAATCCACCATGTAAGTCACTTATCACCATGTTAGAGTCACTTTGTACCCTATAAGATTCACTTAGCACCATATATTACACATTTAACATGTTAACATCATATACATTCAATTTGACATCCTTTTACCACCTCTTGGTACCACTTTTATACGAGTCAATTTTGAGCCACATTTTGGCTTCAATCAACTTTGTAAGTAACTTTACACCATATTTTAGTGATTTTGCACGCTATAAGAGTCAGTTTCCACCATATATTTGTACAATTAACATCTTAACATCGTATACATGCAATTTGACATCCTTTACCCACCTTTTGGTACCACTTTTATACGAGTCAATTTTTGGCAACATTTTGGTTGCAATCCACCATGTAAGTCACTTTTCACCATGTTAGAGTCACTTTGCACTCTATAAGATTCACTTTGCACCATATATTACACAATTAATATGTTAACATCATATACATTCAATTTGTCATCCTTTTACTACCTCTTGGTACCAGTTTTATACGAGTCAATTTTTGGTAACATTTTGGCTGCAATCCACCATGTAAGTCACTTTTTACCATGTTAGAGTCACTTTGCACCCTATAAGATTCACCAATCACCATATATTATACAATTAACATGTTAACATCATATACATTCAATTTGACATCCTTTTACCACCTCTTGGTACCACTTTTATACGAGTCAATTTTTGGCAACATTTTGGCTGCAATCCACCATGCAAGTCACTTTTTCGCCATGTTAGAGTCACTTTGCACCCTATAAGATTTACTTAGCAAAATATATTAAACAATTAGCATGTTAACATTATAAACATTCAATTTGACATCCTTTTACCACCTCTTGGTACCACTTTTAATCAAGTCAAGTTTTGGCAATATTTTGGATGCAATCCACCATGTAAGTCACTTTTCACCATGTTAGAGTCACTTTGCACCCTATAAGATTCATTTGGCACCATATATTACACATTTAACATGTTAACATCATATACATTCAATTTGACTTCCTTTTACCACCTCTTGGTACCACTCTTATACGAGTCAATTTTGGGCCACATTTGGCTCTAATCAACTTTGTAAGTAACATTACACCATATTAGAGTGATTTTGCACCCTATAAGAGTCACTTTCGACCATATGTTTGTACAATTGACATGTTAACATCGTATACATGCAATTTGACATCCTTTACCCACCTCTTGGTTCCACTTTTATACGAGTCAATTTTTGGCAACATTTTGGTTGCTATCCACCATGTAAGTCACTTTTCACCATGTTAGAGTCACTTTGCACCCTATAAGATTCACTTTGCACCATATATTACACAATTAAGATGTTAACATCGTATACAAGCAATTTGACATCCTTTACCCACCTCTTGGTACCACTTTTATACGAGTCATTTTTTGGCAACATTTTGGCTGTAATCCATCTTGTAAGTCACTTTTCACCATGTTAGAGTCACTTTGCACCCTATAAGATTCACTTAGCACCATATATTACACAATTAACATGTTAACATCATATACATTCAATTTGACATCCTTTTACCACCTCTTGGTACCACTTTTATACGAGTTAATTTTTGGTAACATTTTTGTTGCAATCCACCATGTAAGTCACTTTTCACCATGTTAGAGTCACTTTGCACCCTATAAGATTTACTTAGCACCATATATTACACATTTAACATGTTAACATCATATACATTCAATTTGACATCCTTTTACCACCTCTTGGTACCACTTTTATACGAGTCAATTTTGGGCCAAATTTTGGCTCTAATCAACTTTGTAAGTAACTTTACACCATAATTAAGTGATTTTACACCCTATAAGAGTCACTTTCCACCATATATTTGTACAATTGACATGTTAACATCGTATACATGCAATTAGACATCCTTTACCCACCTCTTGGTACGACTTTTATACGAGTCAATTTTTGGCAACATTTTGGTTGCAATCCACCATGTAAGTCACTTTTCACCATGTTAGAGTCACTTTGCCCCTATAAGATTCACTTTGCACCATATATTACACAATTAATATGTTAACATCATATACATTCAATTTGACATCCTTTTACCACCTCTTGGTACCACATTTATACGAGTCAATTTTTAGCAACATTTTGGCTATAATCCACCATGTAAGTCACTTTTCACCATGTTAGAGTCACTTTTCACCATGTTAGATTCACTTAGCACCATATATTACACATTTAACATGTTAACATCATATACATTCAATTTGACAGCCTTTTACCACCTCTTGGTGCCACTTTTAAACGAGTCAAGTTTTGGCAACATTTGTGATGCAATCCACCATGTAAATCACTTTTCACCATGTTAGAGTCACTTTGCACCCTATAAGATTCACTTAGCACCATATATTACACAATTAACATGTTAACATCAAATACATTCAATTTAACATCCCTTTACCACCTCTTGGTACCACTATACGAGTCAATTTTTGGCAACATTTTGGCTGCAATCCACCATATAAGTCACTTTTTACCATGTTAGAGTCACTTTGCACCTTATAAGATTCACTTAGCAACATATATTAAACAATTAACTTGTTAACATCATATACATTCAATTTGACATCCTTTTACCACTTCTTGGTACCACTTTTAAACGAGTCAAGTTTTGGCAAGGTTTTGGATGTAATCCATCATGTAAGTGACTTTTCACCATGTTAGAGTCACTCTGCACCCTATAAGATTCACTTGGCACCATATATTACACATTTAACATGTTAACATCATATACATTCAATTTGACATCCTTTTACCACTTCTTGGTACCACTTTTATACGAATCAATTTTGGGCCACATTTTGGCTATAATCAACTTTGTAAGTAACTTTACACCATATTAGAGTGATTTTTCACCCTATAAGAATCACTTTCCACCATATATTTGTACAATTGACATGTTAACATCGTATACATGCAATTTGACATCCTTTACCCACCTTTTGGTACCACTTTTATACGAGTCAATTTTTGGCAACATTTTGGCTGCAATCCACCATGCAAGTCACTTTTTCACCATGTTAGAGTCACTTTGCACCCTATAAGATTTACTTAGCAAAATATATTAAACAATTAGCATGTTAACATTATAAACATTCAATTTAACATCCTTTTACCACCTCTTGGTACCACTTTTAAACAAGTCAAGTTTTGGCAACATTTTGGATGCAATCCACCATGTAAGTCACTTTTCACCATGTTAGAGTCACTTTGCACCCTATAAGATTCATTTGGCACAATATATTACACATTTAACATGTTAACATCATATACATTCAATTTGACATCCTTTTACCACCTCTTGGTACCACTCTTATACGAGTCAATTTTGGGCCACATTTGGCTCTAATCAACTTTGTAAGTAACATTACACCATATTAGAGTGATTTTGCACCCTATAAGAGTCACTTTCCACCATATGTTTGTACAATTGACATGTTAACATCGTATACATGCAATTTGACATCCTTTACCCACCTCTTGGTTCCACTTTTATACGAGTCAATTTTTGGAAACATTTTGGTTGCAATCCACCATGTAAGTCACTTTTCACCATGTTAGAGTCACTTTGCACCCTATAAGATTCACTTTGCACCATATATTACACAATTAAGATGTTAACATCGTATACAAGCAATTTGACATCCTTTACCCACCTCTTGGTACCACTTTTATACGAGTCATTTTTTGGCAAAATTTTGGCTGTAATCCATCTTGTAAGTCACTTTTCACCATGTTAGAGTCACTTTGCACCCTATAAGATTCACTTAGCACCATATATTACACAATTAACATGTTAACATCATATACATTCAATTTGACATCCTTTTACCACCTCTTGGTACCACTTTTATACGAGTTAATTTTTGGTAACATTTTTGTTGCAATCCACCATGTAAGTCACTTTTCACCATGTTAGAGTCACTTTGCACCCTATAAGATTCACTTAGCACCATATATTACACATTTAACATGTTAACATCATATACATTCAATTTGACATCCTTTTACCACCTCTTGGTACCACTTTTATACGAGTCAATTTTGGGCCAAATTTTGGCTCTAATCAACTTTGTAAGTAACTTTACACCATAATTAAGTGATTTTACACCCTATAAGAGTCACTTTCCACCATATATTTGTACAATTGACATGTTAACATCGTATACATGCAATTAGACATCCTTTACCCACCTCTTGGTACGACTTTTATACGAGTCAATTTTTGGCAACATTTTGATTGCAATCCACCATGTAAGTCACTTTTCACCATGTTAGAGTCACTTTGCCCCTATAAGATTCACTTTGCACCATATATTACACAATTAATATGTTAACATCATATACATTCAATTTGACATCCTTTTACCACCTCTTGGTACCACATTTATACGAGTCAATTTTTAGCAACATTTTGGCTATAATCCACCATGTAAGTCACTTTTCACCATGTTAGAGTCACTTTTCACCATGTTAGATTCACTTAGCACCATATATTACACATTTAACATGTTAACATCATATACATTCAATTTGACAGCCTTTTACCACCTCTTGGTGCCACTTTTAAACGAGTCAAGTTTTGGCAACATTTGTGATGCAATCCACCATGTAAATCACTTTTCACCATGTTAGAGTCACTTTGCACCCTATAAGATTCACTTAGAACCATATATTACACAATTAACATGTTAACATCAAATACATTCAATTTAACATCCCTTTACCACCTCTTGGTACCACTATACGAGTTAATTTTTGGCAACATTTTGGCTGCAATCCACCATGTAAGTCACTTTTTACCATGTTAGAGTCACTTTGCACCCTATAAGATTCACTTAGCAACATATATTAAACAATTAACATGTTAACATCATATACATTCAATTTGACATCCTTTTACCACTTCTTGGTACCACTTTTAAACGAGTCAAGTTTTGGCAAGGTTTTGGATGCAATCCATCATGTAAGTGACTTTTCACCATGTTAGAGTCACTCTGCACCCTATAAGATTCACTTGGCACCATATATTACACATTTAACATTGTTAACATCATATACATTCAATTTGACATCCTTTTACCACCTCTTGGTACCACTTTTATACGAATCAATTTTGGGCCACATTTTGGCTATAATCAACTTTGTAAGTAACTTTACACCATATTAGAGTGATTTTGCACCCTATAAGAATCACTTTCCACCATATATTTGTACAATTGACATGTTAACATCGTATACATGCAATTTGACATTCTTTACCCACCTTTTGGTACCACTTTTATACGAGTCAATTTTTGGCAACATTTTGGCTGCAATCCACCATATAAGTCACTTTTTACCATGTTAGAGTCACTTGGCACCCTATAAGATTCACTTTGCACCATATATTACACAATTAACATGTTAACATCTTATACAATCAATTTGACATCCTTTACCCACCTCTTGGTACCACTTTTATACGAGTCAATATTTGGCAACATTTTGGCTGTAATCCACCATGTAAGTCACTTTTCACCATGTTAGAGTCACTTTGCACCCTATAAGATTCACTTAGCACCATATATTACACAATTAACATGTTAACATCATATACATTCAATTTGACATCCTTTTACCACCTCTTGGTACCACTTTTATACGAGTCAATTTTTGGCAACATTTTGGCTGTAATCCACCATGTAAGTCACTTATCACCATGTTAGAGTCACTTTGTACCCTATAAGATTCACTTAGCACCATATATTACACATTTAACATGTTAACATCATATACATTCAATTTGACATCCTTTTACCACCTCTTGGTACCACTTTTATACGAGTCAATTTTGAGCCACATTTTGGCTTCAATCAACTTTGTAAGTAACTTTACACCATATTTTAGTGATTTTGCACGCTATAAGAGTCAGTTTCCACCATATATTTGTACAATTAACATCTTAACATCGTATACATGCAATTTGACATCCTTTACCCACCTTTTGGTACCACTTTTATACGAGTCAATTTTTGGCAACATTTTGGTTGCAATCCACAATGTAAGTCACTTTTCACCATGTTAGAGTCACTTTGCACTCTATAAGATTCACTTTGCACCATATATTACACAATTAATATGTTAACATCATATACATTCAATTTGTCATCCTTTTACTACCTCTTGGTACCAGTTTTATACGAGTCAATTTTTGGTAACATTTTGGCTGCAATCCACCATGTAAGTCACTTTTTACCATGTTAGAGTCACTTTGCACCCTATAAGATTCACCAATCACCATATATTATACAATTAACATGTTAACATCATATACATTCAATTTGACATCCTTTTACCACCTCTTGGTACCACTTTTATACGAGTCAATTTTTGGCAACATTTTGGCTGCAATCCACCATGCAAGTCACTTTTTCGCCATGTTAGAGTCACTTTGCACCCTATAAGATTTACTTAGCAAAATATATTAAACAATTAGCATGTTAACATTATAAACATTCAATTTGGCATCCTTTTACCACCTCTTGGTACCACTTTTAATCAAGTCAAGTTTTGGCAACATTTTGGATGCAATCCACCATGTAAGTCACTTTTCACCATGTTAGAGTCACTTTGCACCCTATAAGATTCATTTGGCACCATATATTACACATTTAACATGTTAACATCATATACATTCAATTTGACTTCCTTTTACCACCTCTTGGTACCACTCTTATACGAGTCAATTTTGGGCCACATTTGGCTCTAATCAACTTTGTAAGTAACATTACACCATATTAGAGTGATTTTGCACCCTATAAGAGTCACTTTCGACCATATGTTTGTACAATTGACATGTTAACATCGTATACATGCAATTTGACATCCTTTACCCACCTCTTGGTTCCACTTTTATACGAGTCAATTTTTGGCAACATTTTGGTTGCTATCCACCATGTAAGTCACTTTTCACCATGTTAGAGTCACTTTGCACCCTATAAGATTCACTTTGCACCATATATTACACAATTAAGATGTTAACATCGTATACAAGCAATTTGACATCCTTTACCCACCTCTTGGTACCACTTTTATACGAGTCATTTTTTGGCAACATTTTGGCTGTAATCCATCTTGTAAGTCACTTTTCACCATGTTAGAGTCACTTTGCACCCTATAAGATTCACTTAGCACCATATATTACACAATTAACATGTTAACATCATATACATTCAATTTGACATCCTTTTACCACCTCTTGGTACCACTTTTATACGAGTCAATTTTTGGTAACATTTTTGCTGCAATCCACCATGTAAGTCACTTTTCACCATGTTAGAGTCACTTTGCACCCTATAAGATTCACTTAGCACCATATATTACACATTTAACATGTTAACATCATATAAATTCAATTTGACATCCTTTTACCACCTCTTGGTACCACTTTTATACGAGTCAATTTTGGGCCATATTTTGGCTCTAATCAACTTTGTAAGTAACTTTACACCATAATTAAGTGATTTTTCACCCTATAAGAGTCACTTTCCACCATATATTTGTACAATTGACATGTTAACATCGTATACATGCAATTAGACATCCTTTACCCACCTCTTGGTACCACTTTTATACGAGTCAATTTTTGGCAACATTTTGGTTGCAATCCACCATGTAAGTCACTTTTCACCATGTTAGAGTCACTTTGCCCCCTATAAGATTCACTTAGCACCATATATTACACAATTAACATGTTAACATCATATACATTCAATTTGACATCCTTTTACCACCTCTTGGTACCACATTTATACGAGTCAATTTTTAGCAACATTTTGGCTATAATCCACCATGTAAGTCACTTTTCACCATGTTAGAGTCACTTTTCACCATGTTAGATTCACTTAGCACCATATATTACACATTTAACATATTAACATCATATACATTCAATTTGACAGCCTTTTATCACCTCTTGGTACCACTTTTAAACGAGTCAAGTTTTGGCAACATTGGTGATGCAATCCACCATGTAAGTCACTTTTCACCAAGTTAGAGTCACTTTGCACCCTATAAGATTTACTTAGCACCATATATTACACAATTAACATGTTAACATCATATACATTCAATTTAACATCCCTTTACCACCTCTTGGTACCACTTTTATATGAGTCAATTTTTGGCAACATTTTGGCTGCAATCCACCGTGAAAGTCACTTTTTACCATGTTAGAGTCACTTTGCACCCTATAAGATTCACTTAGCAACATATATTAAACAATTAACATGTTAACATCATATACATTCAATTTGACATCCTTTTACCACTTCTTGGTACCACTTTTAAACGAGTCAAGTTTTGGCAAGGTTTTGGATGCAATCCATCATGTAAGTGACTTTTCACCATGTTAGAGTCACTTTGCACCCTATAAGATTCACTTGGAACCATATATTACACATTTAACATGTTAACATCATATACATTCAATTTGACATCCTTTTACCACCTCTTCGTACCACTTTTATACGAGTCAATTTTTGGCAACATTTTGGCGGCAATCCACCATGCAAGTCACTTTTTCGCCATGTTAGAGTCACTTTGCACCCTATAAGATTTACTTAGCAAAATATATTAAACAATTAGCATGTTAACATCATATACATTCAATTTGACATCCTTTTACCACCTCTTGGTACCACTTCAAGTTTTGGCAACATTTTGGATGCAATCCACCAGTTAAGTCTCTTTTCACCATGTTAGAGTCACTTTGCACCCTATAAGATTCATTTGGTACTATATATTACACATTTAACATGTTAACATCATATACATTCAATTTGACATCCTTTTACCACCTCTTGGTACCACTTTTATACGAGTCAATTTTGGGCCACATTTGGCTCTAATCAACTTTGTAAGTAACATTACACCATATTAGAGTGATTTTGCACCCTATAAGAGTCATTTTCCACCATATGTTTGTACAATTGACATGTTAACATCGTATACATGCAATTTGACATCCTTTACCCACCTCTTGGTTCCACTTTTATACGAGTCAATTTTTGGCAACATTTTGGTTGCAATCCACCATGTAAGTCACTTTTCACCATGTTAGAGTCACTTTGCACCCTATAAGATTCACTTTGCACCTTATATTACACAATTAAGATGTTAACATCGTATACAAGCAATTTGACATCCTTTACCCACCTCTTGGTACCACTTTTATACGAGTCATTTTTTGGCAACATTTTGGCTGTAATCCATCTTGTAAGTCACTTTTCACCATGTTAGAGTCACTTTGCACCCTATAAGATTCACTTAGCACCATATATTACACAATTAATATGTTAACATCATATACATTCAATTTGACATCCTTTTACCACCTCTTGGTACCACTTTTATACGAGTCAATTTTTGGTAACATTTTTGCTGCAATCCACCATGTAAGTCACTTTTCACCATGTTAGAGTCACTTTGCACCCTATAAGATTCACTTAGCACCGTATATTACACATTTAACATGTTAACATCATATACATTCAATTTGACATCCTTTTACCACCTCTTGGTACCACTTTTATACGAGTCAATTTTGGGCCACATTTTGGCTCTAATCAACTTTGTAAGTAACTTTACACCATATTTAAGTGATTTTGCACCCTATAAGAGTCACTTTCCACCATATATTTGTACAATTGACATGTTAACATCGTATACATGTAATTAGACATCCTTTACCCACCTCTTGGTACCACTTTCATACGAGTCAATTTTTGGCAACATTTTGGTTGCAATCCACCATGTAAGTCACTTTTCACCATGTTAGAGTCACTTTGCACCCTATAAGATTCACTTTGCAACATATATTACACAATTAAGATGTTAACATCGTATACAAGCAATTTGACATCCTTTACCCACCTCTTGGTACCACTTTTATACGAGTCATTTTTTGGCAAAATTTTGGCTGTAATCCATCTTGTAAGTCACTTTTCACCATGTTAGAGTCACTTTGCACCCTATAAGATTCACTTAGCACCATATATTACACAATTAACATGTTAACATCATATACATTCAATTTGACATCCTTTTACCACCTCTTGGTACCACTTTTATACGAGTTAATTTTTGGTAACATTTTTGTTGCAATCCACCATGTAAGTCACTTTTCACCATGTTAGAGTCACTTTGCACCCTATAAGATTCACTTAGCACCATATATTACACATTTAACATGTTAACATCATATACATTCAATTTGACATCCTTTTACCACCTCTTGGTACCACTTTTATACGAGTCAATTTTGGGCCAAATTTTGGCTCTAATCAACTTTGTAAGTAACTTTACACCATAATTAAGTGATTTTACACCCTATAAGAGTCACTTTCCACCATATATTTGTACAATTGACATGTTAACATCGTATACATGCAATTAGACATCCTTTACCCACCTCTTGGTACGACTTTTATACGAGTCAATTTTTGGCAACATTTTGATTGCAATCCACCATGTAAGTCACTTTTCACCATGTTAGAGTCACTTTGCCCCTATAAGATTCGCTTTGCACCATATATTACACAATTAATATGTTAACATCATATACATTCAATTTGACATCCTTTTACCACCTCTTGGTACCACATTTATACGAGTCAATTTTTAGCAACATTTTGGCTATAATCCACCATGTAAGTAACTTTACACAATATTAGAGTTATTTTGCACCCTATAAGAGTCACTTGCCACCATATATTTGTACAATTGACATGTTGACATCGTATAAATGCAATTTGACATCCTTTACCCACCTCTTGGTACCACTTATATACGAGTCAATTTTGGGCAACATTTTAGCTGCAATCCACCATGTAAGTCACTTTTCACCATGTTAGAGTCACGTTGCAACCTATAAGATTCACTTGGCACCATATATTACACAATTAACATGTTACCATCGTATACAAGCAATTTGACATCCTTTACCCGCCTCTTGGTACCACTTTATACGAGTCAATTTTTGACAACATTTTGGCTGCAATCCACCATGTAAGTCACTTTTCACCATTTTAGAGTCACTTTTGTTAGGTCACACACACTGTAGAACGGGGTTGAATACAGTGTATACTACAATCAAATCGAATTAAGAACACATGTATGAAACACAGAATAATCTTATTAATAAAACAGTATTGCAATGGAACCGTTCTCTCTCAGTGAGGAACAAATATCACGAGAGCTGCTAGGGTTACAATGAATAATATTCTCGATAATAATAACACACATCTGGTGTAAACCCTATGCAATGTTTATATACCACACAGTTACAAGATAATCTTCTAATTGATATCGAATATAAGTTTGCATCCTAAAATATATCAATTAGTTATCTTTTCCTCCAAGTCTTTTATTCTTCATAAAATTCTTCCCCATGCATATCTCTTCTTGTGTTGCCTTAATCTTCTTTCCTTCAATCAGCCGCCTTCTTTATCTAAAAGTCTTCTTAAGTCCTGATATTATCTCCTGATGAATATCTTCTGATATCTTAAGTTCTGATAGCTTAATTTCTGATATCTTAAGTTCTGACTTCAGTATAAGTACTGATTTCCAGTTAAGTCCTGATTTGTTCTATTAGTCAAGATCTGAAAACTAAACACAAATCATTATTAGGCATGACATCACAAATATATCTAACAATCTCCCACAACTTGTAAATTAGCATAATATACAAGTTCAATAAATATTTGATGATGTCAAAAATATTAAGTATAAATGCATATGAGAATTTGATTAGATAACTAAAACTCATAGTCCTTGTAGCTTTTACCATCCTTCAAGTCTGATATCAGCTTTAGCCTGTATATCCTTCAAAATTTAACAGTTGTATTCCTTGACTTGGCTTCAGTTTGTGATATCTTGAATGTCAGAAGTTGTTCTGAGATAGTTCTTCAAAAGAGTTCTCTCAGCATATTCAAGTTCATTTATCATCCTCTTTTTAGCATCTTTAAGTTCAACTGTATCTTCCCCTGTCTGAAAGATAGCAGCCCTGAGATCATTAATCTTTGCTTTCCTTATTTCCTGATCCAGTCTGATCAGATAAGCTTTGTCAGACTCCAGATTAAATTCAACACCCTTAATATCCAGAAATGTAGTTATCTTGGCAGTATTAGGCTTCATCTCAACTAATTCACCATTGTGAGCTCTGTACTTTGGATAGTATGGTCTGTCAGACTTTACAGAGTAAAGTTTCTTCTTCCTTTAAATATCAGATTTTAAGTAACTGGCAGCACCATCTGTTGACCTGTTCTTCACTTGAAGTAGAAATAAAACATGTTGCAGTTCTTCATAATACTTCAATCGAATTGCATTTTTTCTTATCTGGAATACTCTCCCATCTGTCATAAAATAAAGCATTATGTCTTCTTTCAGCTTCGAATTTTAAACCATCTATACAGACTCCAATTGATTTAGTCTTTCTGGAGTTTTCCCTACTCCTGGTTCAGAAAGAGATGTAGGATCTAAGGTATAGTTGTTTACTCTTTTCTCATCAGCATTACCCATTCCTGTTTTATCTCTAGCTTCCTTCCCTTGGAGCAATCTACCCTTAAAAACATTTGTTGAAGTCTTCATAGATTGAGCAGTTTGTTGAGCTTTAGTAAACTCAGGTAGTAGAATTTTTGAAGGTTTAACATGAGCAATGTCAGAGGTTTCCTTTTCTTCTGATGTCAAGACAACTTGAGCTCTGTCAGAGGTTGCTTGCTTCATTATAATATCAGAATTTACCAAGTCCTAATCTTGAATAACATGAGCTCTGTCAGAGGTTGTTTGAATATTCTTCTCCTTCTTCAAAATCAGACTAGTATCTTCATCAGATTTTGCTTTCAGATCCATGGTTGGCATATATATCTTTACAGGTTCATCAACTTTTGCCTTACCCTTGAATCTAGGATCACTTCCACCTGTGATTTGGACTTGGCCTTAGATGCCTCAGTATCTGTCCTCTCTTTGATAACAATGCCCTTAGGCTTAGGTGGTTTTTTTGCTGTGTCTTGAGTTTTAGACTTTGACTTAGATCTGTCATTTTCAGCTTTCAGTCTAATCTCTTCTTCCTTCAGACTTTCAATATTCGTGCCTGGATTGTCCTTTAGGAACAACCTTTTGGAGATCTCTTCATCAAGTTTCAGACTTTGTTCATTAGAACTTATCCTTTTACCAGTATCAGAACTTGTTCTTCTCCCAGCATCAAAACTTGTTCTTTGACTTGTAGTTCAGGCTTTGCTTGATAAAGAACCTCTGCCTTGGCTTAGACCTTTACTCTTTTCATAATTCCCTGGTCTTCATTATCATCATCCTTACCCTTCAGTGGTTGCTCAGTTTTGCATTTGGACTTAATCACTTTCTTCCCCTTTTTGGCATCATCTGGTAGAAGCAGGGAGACAAGCAATTCCACAGAGTTTTGGATTTTATTGAGTTGATCTTGTTGAGCAGATTGATTCTTTAAAATATCACATATTTGAGCTTGCTGCTTTTCTTGAGTCTTTTCTATATACCCAATGCGGTCAATGGCTGGCTTAAAAAACCTGTTCTTTTCCAATTTGACATTCATATCTTGCTGAATCAGTGTTTCTTGAATTTTGTTCACCTTGGCTTGAGTTATTGATTGTTGACCTTGAAGGTTCCTGGTACTCAATGCAGTAACTCTGAGCTGTGCTTTGAAGTCATCATTCATCAGCATCTCATCAGCTTTAGCCAGGTGCTTAGCAAGAATATTTGCAGTAGCAACAAAATCAACTTTGTTCCACTCCTTGATCCATTCTCTTCCTTTGGAGGTTTCACTCCAAGGTACTGGTGCATCCTCTCTCACAAACTTTTTAATCAAATCAGCTTTATTAACTGTTTGTAGAGGTGCATGTCTTGAAGGACCAGCTGCATCAGCATTTACATTTGTAGCAGCTTCACCAGTATTTTCAGCATTTACTTCAACAGAACTTACAGAATCTTCAGTATCAACATCTTGTGATAGAATAACTGTATGTGAAGCAATAGAAGGTTCATCTGGATGAACATCAGCATCTAGCAGTGGAATTGCTGGTGGAGTTTGCTGAGGGATGGTTGGAGCTTCCAAGTACAGAACCTCAGGCACATTCAAGTTGTGAATATCTATTTCAGCACTTGTACCTGGATTATCATCATGTACTGGATCAATGATAGGAGACACAGGAGGTGTAGGCATGTGTTCTTGAGTATCCTCTGGCTCTTGAATATGAGATTTGTGAGCTTCAGTAAAGTCTGGTTCAGTAGTGGGAAGAGATTCAATCACTATTGGGTCTTTTGAGATCAGAGATTTCTGGCCTCCTTCCTCAGCTGCTGCTTCCATTCCTTCTTCAGAGATTGATGATTCTACAGCCCTCCTTGCTCTTTGCTTTTTATGTCTCTTAGCTGATGGAGAGACTCTGGAGCTTCATCATCAGAGTGTAGCTTTCTAAGCCTTTTTAGGGGCCTAGAACTCCCAGTTTCTTGTGCTGTATGAGAAATGACCTTCTCAGCTACTTCAGCAACAGGTTCTGATGGTTGAACCTGTACCTCATCATCAGACTCATCTCTTAAAGTCATCTTCCTTCTTTTTTGATGTGACTGAGGTACTATCTTAGTCCTCTTTGCTCTAGGAGAAGGCTTCACTTGATTATGTGTTGATGGTTGTGGTTGCTGTATTTGATTAATGGTTGGTTCTGATGGCTGTTGTGTGTTGGTGGGTTGGACATCAGGATATAGCCATGAATAGATATCATAATCAGCATTTACCAGAGCTTGCTTTACTGATAAAGGAATCCTAAGGGGTCTCAAAACTCCCTTCTTGTTGTCAGCAATTAAGAGATCAGTAAAAGCCCTCTTCGCTAACCTAAAAGGTTCTATTTGTTCACTTGCTAGTTGTGGTTCATCTGATGTACAGTAGCTGTAAATTAACTGACAGAACCTAGCAATGTAAACTACATTCCTGTCCTCTTTCATTCTATCTCCTATAAAACATAACACAGTCTTTGCATAATCAAAATGAGACTAGTTTAGGAGTGCATACCCAATTTGTTATGTCAAAATAGGAATGGCATCAAAATTTGAGCACTTGTTGGCAAACGTCTTCCTGATGCAATCGAAGAAGAAGCTCCATTCCTTTCAAATATATGGGCATTTGAGTTGACCCAACTTAGCCAAACTCTGTTCATACCCAAGATTAGCCATCATTTGCTGTAGCAATGGCTCCTCAATAGCAGAACTGAATTGACAGTTTTCAGGTAGGTGTAGAGCTTTTCGAACAGTTGCCGGAGTAACAACATACTCAACCTCCTTTGCTGTAAACACGATGCTTGGAGTCCCATTCTTACTACCATCATCATAAAGTTCTTACGCCAAAACGTCAGAACTTGAGTTCTAGATAAATAGGATGGCTGCGTCAAAGCGAACCCAATTTCACTATTAGATAAGAAATCCTGAATAAAATGAAGTTCTGGAGGAGCTTCACTCTTAGTGAGAATGGCAACATAGTTGTTGGGGACGAACTTTGCTCCATTAAAGATTATATCCTTGGGTGCCATTGAAAATGAGTGAGAATTTAGAGTACCTGAAATGTGTTTGATAAAATGTCTGTATAGAAAACCGTCAGAGAATGTGAGAAAATAAGAAAGAGAGAGAGTATAGAATACAAAAGTAGATAAAAGATTTAAAATCTTTTCTCTCTTTTACTTATACACGCTCCATTTGACAGAAGTTATTGAGAAGTGGAACAGACTATACACCTGTCAGCCATGCAGTAGTTAAGACAAAAGTTAATGGGCACGGGAAATAAGTAATGATTACTATGCACATGCAGTTTTTCAAAAAAAAAACGGTTCCCACTAAACGATTGATTATTACTGTCTTTATCTCACTTAAACCAATATTCTGATAAAATATAACCGTTCAAGTATTGACCAAAAATAAATCAAGTAAATAAATACTGCCACGTAAGCATCAGAACTTGATTATTATCATAATTTAAAGGTCATCAGAATATGGCTTATGTACTCAAAAAGTGAATGTTTATTTCTGTAATTCTTCACACAAATACTGATATGGTTTCCCAGAACTTAATCATCAGAACTTCTATCAGAACTTGTCCTCAGAATTTATGCAACTGACACTTAAACTGTTCATCTAAAATAACATTGATCACCACAGTAATTTTCATCATTCATATGGAGTGTAAGTGTGTGCTTTAAGCTAAATATCAGACAAAGAGTAAAGTCTGATTCACTTTAGTACATCTTAGAAATAAGGCATAACCAAGAACTTTTCTCAAAATCTGTCATTAGTCTGAAGTCCACTATAGAATGAGTTCATGCATGAGTCCACCTCAACTGTTTTGTGCTCATTTTATGCATCTTTTGAAATTCATTTTTATTGTGGCTTCTCAGTGTAAGTGAGTCACGACTGCTTATCAGAATTTATGCTATTATCAGAATATTTCTCCAGTAATCAAAGAATGTGAAAAGTCACCAAGAATTTTTTTTTTTCTAATGCATATTACTTAATACCAGCAATGCACTTGGGTCTTCCCTTCCACATACATTTTTCTCTAGATCTCAAAGGAGTACTTGATATTTATTTCTTTTCTTTACTTTTTCTTTTAATAAGTGAGGCTTATCAGCGCTTAGTACATCCATAAGATTTACTAACATCAGAACTTAATAGATAAGAAGCATTATTCTAGTTTTTGACTTAGTAATAAGATACATAAAGTAAACTTAACCAAGCTCAATATCAGAATTTGCTTGTGTTAAAAGATTTCCACATAAACAATTAGTTCAAACATGGGATCTTCAATATATTAGAGACTACTAGGTCAGCATCTAGCACATTTATCCTCATTGGATTGAATAGTCACAGAAACATTCATATCACTATTAGAGTTTAGAAAATCATATCAGACAACAATCAGCACTTTGGTGAATTACAATTTAAGCACAGTTTACATAAAGAGAGTAATATTTGTAAATACTGATCAGAAAGTCTGATGTATCAGAACATAAACTAAACAGATTTAGAGAAAGAACCTGAAACCATTCCAAGTTCATTTACCAATCTTGTAAAAGTAGCTTCACATAGTGGTTTTGTGAAGATATCTTCTAGTTGTTGATCTGTTGGAACAAAATGCAATTCCACTGTACCTTCCATCACATGTTCCCTTATAAAGTGGTACCTAATGCTGATGTGCTTTGTCATTGAGTGTTAAACTGGATTCTCTGTCATAAAAATAGCACTTTGATTATCACAGTAAATAGGGATTTTAGAAAATTCTAACCCATAATCCAGTAACTGATTCTTCATCCAAAGAATTTGTGCACAACAGCTTTCTGCAGCAATGTACTCTGCTTCTGCAGTTGATATGGAAATTGACTTTTGTTTCTTGCTAAACCAATAAACTAATCTGCCTCCAAGAAATTGGCAGCTTCCACTTGTGCTTTTCCTGTCAATTTTGCATCCTGCAAAATCTGCATGTGAGTAACCTATTAGTTTAAAGTTTGATTCCCTAGGATACCACAATCCCAGATCAGCTGTACCCTTAAGGTACTTGAAAATTCTTTTCACAGCTGTTAAGTGAGGCTCTCTTGGATCTGCTTGAAATCTTGCACAAAGACAGGTAGCATACATAATATCAGATCTACTTGCAGTTAGATAGAGTAGTGAGCCAATCATACCTCTGTAATTAGTAATATCTACTGATGTACCAATATCCTTATCCAATTTTGTTGCAGTGGCCATAGGAGTGGATGCACTTGAACAATCTTGCATTCCAAATTTCTTCAACAAATTTCTGGTATACTTAGATTGAAAAATAAAAGTTCCTTCTTCATTCTGCTTGACTTGAAGGCCCAAAAATAGCTAAGTTCTCCCATCATACTCATTTGATATCTTGACTGCATTAGCTTGGCAAACCTTTTACAAAGTCTGTCATTTGTAGAACCAAAAATGATATCATCAACACATATCTCCACCAAAAGTAAGTCCTTTCCATGGTTGAGATAGAATAAGGTTTTGTCAATAGTCCCTCTATTAAATCCATTTTCCAGAAGAAATTGATCTAATGTCTCATACCATGCTTTTGGAGCTTGCTTAAGGCCATAAAGTTCTTTATCAAGTCTGTAGACATGATTAGGAAATTTTGAGTCTACAAAACCCGGAGGTTGTTCAACATATACTTCTTCTTCCAATTCTCCATTAAGAAAAACACTTTTTACATCCATTTGAAAGACTGTAAACTTTTTGTGAGCAGCATAAGCCATAAATATCCTTATGGCTTCTAATCTAGCAACTGGTGCAAATGTTTCATCATAATCAATTCCCTCATGTTGAGAATATCCTTTTGTAACCAGCCTTGCTTTATTTCTTGTAATTATGCCATCACTGTCAGTTTTGTTTCTGAACACCTATTTTGTACCAACAACTGATCTGTTCTTTGGTCTTGGCACTAGGGTCCAGACTTTATTTCTTTCAAATTCATTTAACTCTTCCTGCATTGCTTGCACCCAATCAGCATCTTGAAGAGCTTCTTCCACTTTCTTTGGTTCAGCCTGAGAAAGAAAAAATAATGATAGAGACATTCATTTGATGTTGATGTTCTAGTTCTAATACCTGCTTCAGGATTTCCAATAATCAAGTCAGGTGTATGCGCTTTAGTCCACTTCCTTGCAGATGGAAGGTTATCTCTAGAACTGGATGTTCCCCCATGATCCATGCTGTCTCCATCAACATTTTTTGATACTCTCCCTGAAATTATGTTCTCTGATTTGGATTCTTCAAAATTTGAGTTTCTAGAATTTTCAGAATTTGGCCCATCAGAATTTGATGAATCAGAATTTGAGTTTCCAGAATTATCAGAACTTGGCCCATCAGAACTTGATGAATCAGAACTTGAAGAGCCTATTCTAGGTTCTGATGCTTCTTGAGATGTGGTTGGATCTTCAATATGCTCCCCCTGTACAGGTGCATTTTCCTTTGGCGTAGTCACCACAGTTTCAATAACATCAGAGTTTAACCCATCAGAGTTTGTAGCATCAGTATTTTAGACTATAAGAATTTACAAAATCAAAATTTAAAACTTCATTCTCAAATCCCAGCTGATCATGATCATTGAAATCTTCAAGTCCAGTAATCTTCTTATCATCAAAAGAGACATTGATAGATTCCATGACAACCCTTGTTCTTAAATTGTAGACTCTGAAGGCTTTTGTGGAAAGTGGATATCCAACAAAAATTCCTTCATCGGCTTTTAGATCAAATTTGGATAGCTGTTCAGGATGAGTCTTAAGAACAAAACACTTGCATTCAAATACATGAAAGTACTTCAGATTTGGCTTCTTTTTCTTCACCATCTCATATGGTGTCTTTCCATACTTGTTGATAAGTGTTGCATTCTGAGTAAAACAAGCAGTCTGCACTGCTTTAGCCCAAAAGTAGGTTGGTAACTTTGTTTCATCAAGCATAGTTCGTGCAGCTTCAATAAGAGTTCTATTCTTTCTTTCAATAACTCTATTTTGCTGTAGAGTTCCAGGAGCAGAGAATTCCTGCTTTATTCCATGGTCTTTGCAGAACTCTTCCATAATCATATTCTTGAACTTAGTGCCATTATCACTTCTTATGATTTTCACAGAGTCTTTAACCAATTTATCCAATTGTTTGACATGGTCAATCAAGATAGATGCAGTTTCACTTTTTGTGTCCAAGAAATACACCCATGTGTATCTGATAAACTCATCTACTATGACCATAGCATATTTCTTCTTTGCAATAGACATGACATTCACTGGACCAAATAGATCAACATGTAGTAGGTGATAAGGCTCAAGAATTGAAGATTCAGTCTTGCTCTTGAATGAAGATTATCTTTGTTTTGCCTTTTGACAGGAATCACAAAGGCCATCAGGAGCAAATACTGATTTTGGCAGTCCTCTCACAAGATCTTTCTTGACTAGTTCATTTATATTGTTAAAATTTAAATGAGAGAGTTTCTTGTGCCAATCCCCGCTTTCTTCAATTGATGCTCTACTTAACAGTCAGATTGCAAAGCCATCAGAACTTGTTGAAAGCTTTGCGTCATAAATGTTACCATGCCTGTATCCCTTTAGAACAACTTTGCCTGTATATTTGCTTACAAACTCACAGTGTTCTTCAATGAAATTCACACGATAACCTCTGTCACAGATTTGACTAACACTCAGCAGATTGTGTTTAAGTCCTGAGACTAGAGCTACTTTTTCAATGATGACATTCCCAAGATTGATATTGCCATATCTCAGAGTTTTTCCCATGTTGCCATCTCCATAAGAAACACCTGGGCCAGCTTTCTCCACAAAGTCTGATAGCAGGGCTTTATTTCCAGTCATATGTCCTGAACATCCACTGTCCAGAACTAGGATGTTTTCCTGTTGCCCTGCAATCACAAAGACCACTAATGATTAGTTTTAAGGACCCAGACTTGCTTGGATCCTTTGGCCTTATTAAGTTTGTTAACATTTGCAGCGGATTTAACAGCAGAGTTTATGTTAACATTTTTCTTATCAGAATTTAAAGTATCAGACTTTGCATCAGAACTTACACTAGAAGGAATAATGCTAACTTTCTTTAAAGAAGGTTTTATTTGATAATAATCATAGTACAAATATGATATTCTTTACAAGTATAAATGGAATGCCATAAACTAACACAATGAAAATAAGGATTTTGTGGTTTAAACCCAACATTCTGACTCTTAACTCCTGATTTAGGAGGTAAAGAATTTATATCCTTATTCTTCCTGCAAAAAGAAGCAAGATGGTTAGTGTTTCCACAGTTATAGCATTTCTTTCTAGGAGCATTAGGAACAGGCATATAATTATTGCTTTTATTCACACCTTCCTTTCCATTCCTATTTTTCCTAGGTGGCTTTACCTTTTTTACATTCTTAACCTTTTTCAGCTTGTACTTAAGCTGCTTCTTAGTCATTAAGCCTATGTTAACTTCAGCTAGTTTATCCAGTTTTAATTTGTCAGAAGTTGACTCTGCCTTAACTTCTGTATCAATATCTTTCATCTTTTCAGAATCAGACTTTACAGTTTTAGCTACAAACTTAACAGGATTTACCTTTGGCTTAGTAGTCTGTTTAACAATAATTGACTTAATTTGTTCAGTTCCTTTTTCACTTTTATCATCTCCATAACCTAAGCCTTATTTCCATTTTCCACTACTTAACAAATTCTGAGTTGTTCTGCCAGAGTTAGTCCAAGTCCTGATAATCTCTCTTTCCTTTTCTAACTCAGTCTTTAGAGATTGATTCAATTTTAACACTTTATCTCTAACATAAAAAACATCATCTCTTTCTTTCTGAGTTTGATGGAACATAACTAACTCCTTTTCTAAATAGTCATTCCTTTTCTTAAAAGCCAGATTTTCAGAAGTTAACCTATCACATGTTAAGGTCTGATCTCTATAGCTAATGAATATGGTTTTAAGATAAGATCTCAACTCAGTAATATCATCAGTATGAAAAGCATAAGTTGTTTGAGGTACCTTTAACTCAGCAGCTTCAAAACTGCTATCAACATTTGCCATTAAGGCATAATTCACCTCATGTTCAGAATCTGAAGTGTCTGTCCAGCTTTTCTTCTTTGTGACAAGTGCCTTGCCTTTGTCACCTTTTCCTTTCTTGCAATCAGGAGATATGTGGCCTTTCTCACCACAATTATAGCATTTAATATTTGAGTAATCTCCTCTTTCAGACTTTCCTGCTTTGCCTTCAGATTTTCTGAATCCCTTCTTATCAGAACTTCCACTTTTCCTGGAAAATTTCTTTCCCTTTCTGAATTTCCTGTAAGCTATCTTTGTGATGCCCTTCACCATAAGAGCACACAATCTTATCATCTCTTTATTAGCATCCATCTCAGATAGACTTTCAGTTTCTGAATCCTCATCATCATCATCAGAACTTGATGAATCTGAATCAGACTTTGTGATGAGAGCCTTTCCTTTACCTTTCTTTGAGGCAGCCACTTTGGGGGATTCCTCCTCAACCTTAAAAGCAACTGTTCTTGACTTTCTCCCATGTCTCTTGCTTCTTTGATCCATCTCAAGTTCATGAGTTTTGAGCATACCATAAATTTCATCAAGAGTAGTTTCATCAAGAGCATAGTTGTCTCTTATAGTAGTTGCCTTCAATCCCAACTTTCAGGAAGAGCTAAAAGGAATTTAAGATTAGTATCTTCAAGATCATATTCCTTATCCACCAGTGACAGATCATTCAAGAGTTTGACAAATCTGTCATATAAACAAGTTAATGACTCATCAGGTTTTGAGTCAAAGTGCTCATACTCTTGAGTGAGTATAGTCCTCCTGTTCTTCTTAATTGCATCAGTTCCCTGGCATCTTATCTCCAAGACATCCCATATCTCATTTGCAGTCTTGCTGTTAATTACCCTGTTTGACATGACATTATCAATGGCACTATGAAGCAAATGCCTTACCTTTGCATCCTTGGCAATAGATGAGATATCTTCATCTGTATATTCACTTTTCCCCTTTGGTATAGTCATTGCTGGCTGATCTGCAACTACAACAGAGAGCTTGGTTGGCTTATGTGGTCCTTCATTAATTCTGTCAAGGTATTCTGGATCTGTAGCTTCCAGATACATAGTCATCCTCACTTTCCATAAGGGATACTCGGAAGGTCTCAGTATGGGAACCCTAATAGTCTCATATCGATTATGAATTTGAGTCTTTGCAGTTTCTTCAGTTTTGGTGGGCTTAGTTGGAGTTTGTTCTTCTTCAGACATGATTGTTTTGGATCTTTACTGTATATGTGTTAACAGATAGGCTCTGATACCACTTGTTAGGTCACACACATTGTAGAAGGGGGTTGAATACAGTATATACTATAATCAAATCGAATTAAGAACACAAGTATGAAACACAGAATAATCTTATTAATAAAACATTATTACAATGGAACCGTTCTCTCTCAGTGACTAACAAATATCACGAGAGCTGCTAGGGTTACAATGAATAATATTCTCGATAATAATAACACACATCTAGTGGAAATCCTATGCTGTGTTTATATACCACACAGTTACAAGATAATCTTCTAATTGATATCGAATATAAGTCTGCATCCTAAAATATATCAATTAGTTATATTTTCCTCCAAGTCTTCTATTCTTCATAGAATTCTTCACCATGCATATCTCTTCTTGTGTTTGTCTTAATCTTCTTTCCTTCAATCAACCGCCTTCCTTATGTGAAAGTCTTATTAAGTCCTGATATTATCTCCTGATGAATATCTTCTGATATCTTAGGTTCTGATAACTTAAGTTCTGATATCTTAAGTTCTGACTTCAGTATAAGTACTGATTTCCAGTTAAGTCCTGATTTGTGCTGTTAGTCAAGATCTGAAAACTAAACACAAATCATTATTAGACATGACATCACAAATATATCTAACAACTTTGCACCGTATAAGATTCACTTAGCACCATATATTACACAATTAACATGTTAACATCATATACATTCAATTTAACATCCTTTTACCAACTCTTGGTACCACTTTTATACGAGTCAATTTTGGGTCATATTTTGGCTCTAATCAACCTTGTAAGTAATTTTACAACATATTAGAGTGATTTTGCACCCCATAAGAGTCACTTGCCACCATACATATGTACAATTGACATTTAACATCGTATACATGCAATTTGACATCCTTTACCCACCTCTTGGTACCACTTTTATACGAGTCAATTTTGGGCAACAATTTGGCTACAATCCACCATGTAAGTCCCTTTTCACCATGTTAGAGTCACTTTGCACCCTATAAGATTCACTTGGCACCATATATTACCCAATTAATATGTTAACATCATATACATCCAATTTGACATCCTTTTACCACCTCTTGATATCGCTTTTATACCAGTCAATTTTGGGCCATATTTTGGCTCTAATCAACCTTGTAAGTAACTTTACACCATATTAGAGTGATTTTGCACCCTATAAGAGACACTTTCCACCATATATTTGTACAATTGACATGTTAACATCGTATACATGCAATTTGACATCCTTTACCCACCTCTTGGTACCAATTTTATACGAGTCAATTTTTGGCAACATTTTGGCTGCAATCCACCATGTAAGTCACTTTTCACCACGTTAGAGTCACTTTGCACCCTATAAAATTCATTTAGCACCATATATTATACAATTAACATATTAACATCATATACATTCAATTTGACATTACCACTTTTATACGAGTCAATTTTTGGCAACATTTTGGCTGCAATCCAGCATGTAAGTCACTTTTCACCATGTTAGAGTCACTTTGCACCCTATAAGAATCACTTAGCACCATATATTACACAATTAACATGTTAACATCATATACATTCAATTTGACATCCTTTTACCACCTCTTGGTACCACTTTTATACGAGTCAAGTTTTGGCAACAATACACCATGTAAGTCATTTATCACCATGTTAGAGGCACTTTGCACCCTATAACATTCACTTGGCACCATATATTACACAATTAGCATGTTAACATCGTATATAAGCAATTTGACATCTTTTACCCACCTATTGGTACCACTTTTATACGAGTCAATTTTTGGCAACATTTTAGCTGCAATCCACCATGTAAGTCACTTTTCACCATATTAAAGTCACTTTGCACCCTATGAGATTCACTTAGAAACATATATTACACAATTAACATGTTAACATTATATACATTCAATTTTACATCCTTTTACTACCTCTTGGTACCACTTTTATACGAGTCAATTTTGGGCAACATTTTGTCTGCAATCCCCCATATAAGTTACTTTTCACCATGTTAGAGCACTTTGCACCCTATAAGATTCACTTAGCACCATATATTACATAATTAACATGTTAACATCATATACATTCAATTTGACATCCTTTTACCACCTCTTGGTATCACTTTTATATGAGTCAATTTTTGGTCATATTTTGGCTCTAATCAACCTTGTAAGTAACTTTACACCATATTAGAGTGATTTTGCACCCTATAAGAGTCACTTGCCACCATATATTTGTACAATTGACATGTTAACATCGTATACATGCAATTTGACATCATTTACCCACCTCTTGGTATGACTTTTTTAAGAGTCAATTTTGGGCATCATTTTGGTTGTAATCCACCATATAAGTCACTTTTCACCATGTTAGAGTAACTGTGCACCCTATAAGATTCACTTGGCACCATATAATACACAATTAACATGTTAAAATCATATACATCCAATTTGACATCATTTTACCACCTCTTGGTACCACTTTTATACGAGTCAATTTTGGGCCACATTTTGGCTCTAATCAACCTTGTAAGTAACTTTACACCATATTGGAGTAATTTTGCACCCTATAAGAGTCACGTGCCACCATATATTTGTAAAATTTACATGTTAACATCGTATAAATGCAATTTGACATCCTTTACCCACATCTTGGAACCACTTTTATAAGAGTCAATTTTGGGCAACATTTTGGCTGCAATCCCCCATGTAAGTTACTTTTCACCATGTTAGAGTCACTTTGCACCCTATAAGTTTTAATTAGCACCATATATTACACAATTAACATGTTAAAATCATATACATTCAATTTGACATCCTTTCACCACCTCTTGGTACCACTTTTATACGAGTCAAATTTTGGCAACATTTTGGCTGCAATCCACCATGTAAGTCACTTTTCACCATGTTGGAGTCACTTTGCACCCTATAAGATTCACTTGGCACCATATATTACACAATTAGCATGTTAACATATTATATAAGCAATTTGACATCCTTTACCCACCTATTGGTACCACTTTTATACGAGTCAATTTTTGGCAACATTTTCGCTGCAATCCACCATGTAAGTCACTTTTCAACATGTTAGAGTCACTTTACACCCTATAAGATTCACTTAGCACCATATATTACACAATTAACATGTTAACATCATATACAATCAATTTGACATCCTTTTACCACCTCTTGGTACCACTTTTATACGAGTCAATTTTGGGTCATATTTTGGCTCTAATCAACCTTGTAAGTAACTTTACACCATATTAGAGTGATTTTGCATCCAATAAGAGTCACTTGCCACTGTATATTTGTACAATTGACATGTTAACATCGTATAAATGCAATTTGACATCCTTTACACACCTCTTGGTACCACTTTTATACGAGTCAATTTTGGGCAACATTTTGGCTGCAATCCACCATGTAAGTTACTTTTCACCTTGTTAGAGTCACTTTGCACCCTATAAGATTCACTTAGCACCATATATTACACATTAACATGTTAACATCATATACATTCAATTTTACATCTTTTTACCAACTCTTGGTACCACTTTTATACGAGTCAATTTTTGGCCACATTTTGGCTCTAATCAACCTTGTAAGTAACTTTACACCATATTAGAGTGATTTAGCACCCTATAAGAGTCACTTGCCACCATATATTTGTACAATTGACATGTTAACATCGTATACATGCAATTTGACATCCTTTACCCACCTCTTTGTACCACTTTTATACGAGTCAATTTTGGGCAACAATTTGGCTACAATCCACCATGTAAGTCACTTTTCAGCATAGAGTCAGTCGAATCCCCGTTGCCTCCTTGAAAGAGAGATGTCCTAAACCGCTAGACGATGGGGGCATATTTACCCAACGTCCTCCACCGTTGCTCATTGTAAGAATAGGTTCTTAGTATTGTCAATAAAGTCGACAGATTCAATAAGTACATCCATCATTTTTCCCTTTTTCATCATTGAATTTAGAAATCATTCATTTATTAATATTAATTAATAATAGAAATTAATAAAATTCTATATATATATAGATATATAGAAATAATACGGAAGGTAGGATTCTTTCGGGGAGTGGTGCGTCAGAAAAGAAAAAAAAAAGAGAAGAAGGATCAAGAAGTTCTCGAAAAAAATTTCTATTCCTATAAGAAGTTCGTTCGGGGACAAGTAGAATCTATTCATCACATTTTTGGATTAAATTTCTTGAATCTATATCTATGTCTAATTGATAGGTGTACATGCATCAATCAAACAAATTTATTTTTGATCGGTTTTGAAACAATTCATTGGTAGATAAATCAAATTCTATTATTATTCAAGAATAAGCCACTAGCCACTATGAAGGTACTGTCTGGACTTATGTATATATACTTAAATATATAATATATGCACATGGATCCGTTTTATCCATATCCATAGAGTTACTAAATCAGGAATTGAATCAAAAGGGCCCTTTTAACTCAGCGGTAGAGTAACGCCATGGTAAGGCGTAAGTCATCGGTTCAAATCCGATAAGGGGCTTTGGCTTTTTCATATAACTACAGCCGTAGTATTCATATTTGAAACAAGAATTGAGAGATTTTAAATAGAACAAACAAAATAAAAAGTAAACCGCGGTATAATAAAAAAATAGGTTATCATCCTACTAAATTAGAATTTATTAGAGTATAGGAGTTTAGTGAATAGGTAGAAAGTTGAACATATAGGAGTTTCTTTTTTCAGTAAATTCTAATTCAGTAGGATGATAAGTCGTCAGGATGATAAGGCGTCTCTGGAATTACCAAACTTTCCTTTTTCCGTTTTGCTAATTAAATGCATTGTAAAGATTACAAATCAACAAAATAAAAATTAAGTGGACCTGACCCATTGAATCATGACTAGATCCGCTATTCTGATATTAAAATTTGATAGAGACAAAATTGCAACAAGTTAACCCCTTTTTTATTTTATTTTGGCTCCGCAAGAATTTGTCGATATTTACAATTCAATCTTAGTGTTCCTAGATATTCCATAGGAAAAAATAGTTATTTCGTTCCTCCACAGATAAACTTTTATTCCAAGTCACAACATAAGAGCCCTTCTTTGATTGCACCCTATAAGATTCACTTGGCACCATATAATACATAATTAATATGTTAACATCATATACATCCAATTTGACATTCTTTTACCACCTCCTGGTATCACTTTTATACCAGTCAATTTTGGGCCACAATGTGGGAAAATTTACTGGATAGTTAGAAAGTGCAATGCTAAGAGAGTATCCCTATTCATTTTCTATCTTATTCCGGGACGGAATCCTTTTAAGGAGGGGAGACTGTAATAACCCCAAAAATTTTGGACTTTTTGTAACCCATATGAATAGTGATTTTGCTGATTTTGCTGAATAAGAAAACTTTTCATGTCACGCTATGTAGGGTTCTTTTATTGATATTCTGAGATCTTATTAGTACTCTATATGGTATATAAGTGTATGTAAAGATCGTCGGAATCCAAATTCGAACACTTTGATTTTTCCCGAAAACCCACCAGATACAGAAAGAATTGAGTATAAGGTAACATGATTAAAAGGATTTAAATTCAAGGATTATAAGAGAGGATCATAAAAGGAATATATAATATTGAGAAATGTGGGAACCCAAGTAATAAGATCCCGGGTATGATCCCTCAAACGATAAACGAGAACGAAAGTTAAGCGAACCGTATAACAGATAAGCGGTCATTAGCCAAGTAATTAGGGGTTAATCAAAGAGGTTAGTGGATTATGATATCATCACACCACAAGGAAAAGACATGTGGCAATTGGATGACATAAGAAACATGACATAAGCGTGACAAAAAGATGTGTGTTGTTGGTTGATTCTTGACCATGCAAAAGTTACCATGGTAAATCCTAAAAATTAGCCAAGCCATAAAAAGAAACAAAATAAATATCATAACACAAACTTGGAGTTGACTTTCCCTTTCAAGAACATCAAGCTCTCGGCTCTTCATCTTTTCAAAGAGGAGAAAATCCAAAACCAAGATCCAAGCCTTGTTAAATTGTGAGGTAATTATCCAAGGTTCCTTACACTTAGATATAGCTATTCTATGAATCTAAGATTCCATTTCCTTCACAATCTCTTTCAATAAATCATTTAAGAAGAGAGTGAATAGTGTTTTCAAGAATTTTAAACTTTTGATCTTGTGTTTTTGTTTAGATATAGCTTGGGTAAGGATTTTCAAAGGTTGTTTCAAACTCCTTAGTTACTTCTACTCACCAAGGAAGGTATAATCTCTTACCCTAGCCTTATTATTGAATATTAGAGCTTGTTATGATTGGTATAGTCCATGGAAAGTATGATTCTTGTATATTTAGAGTTTGGTTGGATTTATAATGAGTTTGAGTTATAAATCTTGAATTATTGGTTAATGAACTTAAGTATAGCTTTTAGTTCATGCTTGGGGGTAGTATAAATTGGAAAATCTTGAGACGTTGGGACTGTTGTAGTGAAGTATGGATGGATTTTGGTTGTAATGTTGATTGTGGGTTGATTTGTGGATTGATTGGAGTAGTTTAAAATTTGGTAATCGCGTAAATATAGCCGTCGTAATGCCCGATTTACCTTAGACTATTTTTGTTCTTAACTTTAGGACCCGTGAACTCACTGTTAGATTCTGACCATTGCCATTTTTAGATAGTTCATGTTACGAGCTTCGTTTTGATATGTGGTTCACTTGAATCCGATGTACGGTTTAGGAGAAACAACCGTTTTAAAATAACGGCGTTTCACGAACGAACCATTACCCCTTACCTTACTTTGAAACCTTAGTTAAGGCCCTTAAATGACTAATTGGAGTATGAAACAATTATGTAAAGTGGATTAGGAAGTTGGTAGAGTACTCGTAAAGAATCTCATTAAAATTCTTAATGATTAATTTATTAAAAATGGTGGAGCCAAGGGTACTCGAGCGACTTAAGTGAATCGTTAAGCGTAAAAGCGACCATAAGAGAACGTTAGAGTCTAATTTGTTAAAGTCTAGTTTCTTAAGCAACTTTGGTTAATTCCAACTTATATGTTGTTTATAGGCTACCAGACTCGCCCCAGGTCTTTTACTACCCCCAGTCGCTCAGGCAAGTTTTCTACCCGTTATACTGTTGTTGTGATGTATATATGTCTATGCATTATCTTGTGATAAATGCATGATTGTTATTAGAAAATCTTGTGATATATTGGAGCATGCTGATATAGTATATATGCATGCCTGTTTCATAATCTTGCTATCTAATTGTTGATTCAAATGCTTATAAGTTGCATAATACCTATGTTAGAGATAAGCAGTAGTTGCATATACCCTTACTATAGGGGACCCAAAGGTGAACATTTTCTAAACCGGGAGTCGATATTCCCGAGTATATTATATATATATTTTTATATATATAGATATAGTTTTCAAAACTATTAATCGAATAAGGTTTATTCGATAATTTTATTTTAATTAATGAATATTAGTTTGAATATTCACTCGAGGACTTATGACTCCGTTTATTTTAATTAATGAATATTAGTTTGAATATTAATTCGAGGACTTATGACTCCGTTTATTTTATTTAATGAATATTATTTTGAATATTCATTCGAGGACTTATGACTCCGCTTATTTATTAAATAATATTCTTTATTTTATTAAAGAATAATTTTTCGATAATCAAACTTATTTTAGATTATTCAAATAAAGATCGTACTTTCGTATAAGTATATCTTTGGTTATATATTATTCATTTCAAGGATGAGTTTTAAAAACTTCTACTTCAAATTATTTTTATAAATATTATCCTTATGGGAATATTATTTAAATAATAATATTCAGATATTTCCTAATATATCGGGACCGATTTATTTCATTAAATCAGCATTACTCCAAACATTCTTAAAAATGTTTTTGAGTCTTCAAAATGATTTTTTTTAAAAGTTAGAGCGGATCCCAAAACTCATTTTTTTATATTTAAAATCTTCCTTTCGAAGGGGATTTAAATACTCGCTCAAAACCTGAGGGATCCGGCTCTGTGGTGTATTTTATATTCGCAACGAGGTTGCTGTTTTGAGAAAACATTTTGATTACTTGCCCAACGTTGGGGAAGTAAGTCCATCTATTTGAGTCGGCATAAGTAACATAGGCTCAGTGGGCGTCCATGAAAGTGTAAGTGGCTCAGTGGGAGTCCATCAATACGTAAGTGGCTAAGTGGCAGTCCAGCATAGGTCCTAATGCGGCCAGGGTGATGACCAGTGGGAAATTCGTCCATCTACTAGTAGAGAAGCTTAGTTATTGGTATCTTTGCCTGAACAGCAAGATATCAGGTTTATGCCAAAATTATTTTCTTCCAAATTCATTGGATATTGCAACTATATTCATACTTTTCATGACAGAGGTTCTCAGGGAACGTATGAGATATATATATATATATAGGTGTATATATATATCGGGACTTAAATGAAGTATCTCGTAACTTCAATTCTTTTGAATGATATTTCAAAGATTGAATTTATTTAAATCTTATCTTGTAGTTTCATCTATGTGATAAACTTTTGAAACTGATTATAGCTTGAACGGTGGTAGTTCGAGTAGTATTCGAAAAAGATATAAGTATATTGGAGTATCTTGTAACTTCATCTTTTCAACTTATATCTAGTAAATGATTATCTTATGCATGACAAAGATTTTCAGAAAAATGTTGAGACAAGGTTAGATATATGAGATCACCTTGCAACGATATTTTTATACAGTTATAAACTGGAACTCTGTGTATATTATGCATGGAAGAGGACTTCCAAGATTTTGAAAAGTATATGTACATATATATATTTTGCGACTTGGTCGCGTTAAGATATCAAACTTGGTTCATTTCTTCTTGACCAAGACTTTCATGAGTACTATGAGAATGCTCATATATTATTAATTATTATACATATTATTTCGGTGGGCTTATTGCTCACCCTTGCTTTCTTCTTTCATCACACAAAAACAGATAAAAAAGATGAACAGGACCAAGCTCCCAATTCGCAAGCGGTTAGGAAACATTTCGCAGTTTTCTGAAGGCGTTGATGCCGCAGTAGCTGAGGTAGGAATTACCAATAGGCTAGGCTTTCAACTTTTGATGCTCCAGACTTATATTGTTAGGTCACACACACACTGTAGAGGGGGTGAATACAGTGTATAGTACAATCAAATCGAACTTAAATAACTCAAGTAACAGAAAACACACTTTATTGAAACAATAAACTCTGTTACAGTATGGAACTGTTACCTCTCAGTGATGAACAAATATCACGAGAGCTGCTAGGGTTACAATGAATAAACTTCTCGAATATGATAACACTTATAGTGTAAACCCTATGTCTGTGTTTATATACTACACAGTTACAAGATAATCGCTAATTGATATGGAATATAATTCTGCTTCTTAAAATATATCAATCAGATATCTTTTCTTCCAAGTATTATATTCTTCATAGAATTCATTCTTCATGCATATCTCTTCTTATGTTTGTCTCGATCTTCTTTCCTTTAATCAGCTGTTGTCCTTATCTGAACGTCCTTCAGTACTTAAGTTCTGATATCCATCTTCTGATGATTATCTCCTGATAATATAAGTACTGATATCCTTAAGTCCTGACTTCCAGTAAGTACTGATTTATCCTGTTTAAGTAAGATCTGAAAACTAAACATAAATCATATTAGCCATGACATTATCAAATATATCTAACATATGTATCTATATGAATTGTAATAATGGAAAGGAAATGTAAATTTATTCGGAAACCCTTTCGAGGTATAACGACTTATAATTGTGGAATAAACTGACTTGTGTTATTTTTGGTATTCATCTCTGAGACTATAACTTGTGGTATGTGTGTGTGTGTATTGTGGGGTCACAATACGCAGTAGTTGATTGTTTATTAAGATTAAGTGTTATTAAGGGAAATGGAACTCGTGACAACCCGGATCCCTGACCCCGGATTTGGGGGTGTTACAGTAATGGTATCAGAGCTAAGCGTTATAAATCTCATAGATGATGTGACGTTAAAATAATAAGTTCACTAAGATAATAAGAACTCTTGCCAAGTTCATAGTCGGACTACCTAACGTAGTACTGACAGTTAAAACCCTTATGGGAACCTTTATAAATATCATGATAGTAACATAATTCGTGATCATATAGGGCAGCGGGGCACCGAACCCTGAGGTTCAGGAGCATCAGCATGCAGATGTTTTATTACATGTTGGAGATCAAATTTTGAATCCGATAGAGTACCCTAACGAGGGACCGGATGATATTCATATTGGGAATATTGCAGTTGAGGATGTTATCCCAGAAGGGATTGCTGCTGAGGAGGATCTCGTGGAGGGTCATGACGAGAATAAAGAGAGGACCGCTGAGGAATTGATGACCGTAGTCAGGGCGACTACCAGAGCTAGAATGGCCGCGAGGGTGGCACTAGAGGATGAAGAGTTACCAAGGGCACAGAGGATAATGAGGGCAGAAGGAGTGGGGCCTTCCACGACACCAATTATAACAGTATCAGACCCTCTTCCAGAGGTTCCTGCAGACATCCATGAGGTTCCACCAATTCCTGTTTCCTCTCCTGTACAGAGCCCAACACCTACTGAGGAAATGCCACCTTTATCTCCTGCACCATTATCACCTGATACCGTGCTTGGTTATCCATTTGGATCTCCTGGGTCTGCACCACCTGCACCCCATAGACTGCTAGATGCTACCACACAGGCTTCTCTTATCGCCGGTTATCATATGACTTTGGGTGGCCTGTCTGAGGCCCGTAATGTTAGGAGTGATCTGTTGGATCGACTTACTGCACCAAGGATTGAGGGCGGGGTACTTCTGGCAGGATTAGCTTATAACATGGAAAGGATTGAGGCTACCACCCGAATTACAGCTAGAGGCCATCTTGAGGGTCAGATTGATCCAGCTCTACTTGCGACTATCTTAGATCTTATCACCACTTTAATGGAGCAGGTTAGGGATATCGTGCGTGCCCGCATTTCTTGATCCATAATAGTGTGCAGAGTCTGAACAATCAGACAAGAATTACATGCATCACCACTTTTGGAGGATTAGCCTAAGTTATGAATGATTAGTTTTTAATGACTAGATGATTATCTATGGTAGTACTTTTGGGATAGAATCGATCAGGCCAAATGATGTAATTCTCTTTCATGTGTTCAGTTCTTGTACCCTCGAACAAATGGTTATGTATATATTCATTCCTTGCAGTTCAGATCAGTTTGTTTGTGATAAGTTCATATTGTTAATTGCACTATTAACACTTAAGAGTGTCATGAAGTTTATAGAACTTGAGAATTCATAATTTACGATCATGTAAGGACTGAACGAGGGAAAGACTTAAGCAAAGTAAGTAAGACAAATATCAAGAGATTCTCTAATTTTTTTTCTCAAGCATTATGCCCCCACGAAGAGTAAGATTTGGGGCAAACCCTAAATGTGATAATCAGGGAGGTCGCAATTAGGATATAAGGGACTCGGAACATAATGAAGTGGAAAATGAGGATTTTAAATATAGGATGACCCCGATTATGGGGAGTAGGAAGAAATATTTTAGGCTGAGAAAACATAAGTCGAGCAAGGAAGGGAGCACTAAGACGGTACTCCTATACGAAAATTCATGGACCTGTCTAAACATAACTTAGAATTTTACCCCCCCCCCCCAAACACCACCCTGAGGAAATAATGTAGTGGGAAATTCTTTCAGGACCTTTAAGTCGCTAAGCTCTCAGAGTTCCAAGGAACAAGTTGACCCAATCGAGGCAAGAGCCTGGCTAAAGGAAATAGAGGAATGGTTTTATATTCTAAATGATTGATGAAGCATAAAAGACTGTTTAATCACTTACCTTCCTAAGAGAGAGGCCACCCGCTGGTGGAAGGCTAAGGGAGATAGAGAGATAGTGTAAAAGCTTTAGAGCCAGAACAAAGGCGGACGAGTATGATGAATTATGAATCTAAGTTGTAAAAGTTGTAAAAATTCGTTCTGAGGACAAGAATCCCATAACGACTTGATGTTTGAAGTCAATGATTAGTGGGTTCATGAAATGATTGTAAGAGAAAGGAAAATAAAGAGAAACTGAAGTGGAAAGAAATAAAAAGGCAATACAGTTTGAAGAATGATAAGGGAGTTGGGTATGAGGAAACCCTAAAGACTCGTAGCAACAGAAATAGAAAAGTATGTAATCATCAGGATGAGGGTGATTCACTACGAGTTAAAGTTGATGGTTGAAGGCATAAGAGATACATATATTTTATCCCCTGTAAGTTGAGAGGATTCGAGGAAACCTTGAGATAGTTTGAAAGATAAATAATGAGATGCGGATAGACTGAGGAGACAAGAAAGTAAGAAATTAGGAAAATTGGATGAAGGAAGTGACCTTCAAGAATGTGAAGTGTAAGACCGGTGTCATGATACCCAGAAAGGGAGATGCCAGGTATGAAAGATATCCCAACATTGAGATGACTGTTGAGATAAACAACAAAAGTAAATGATGAATTATTAAGAAGAAGTTTACGTTGAACACGACCAATATCTTCCAGAACATCCTTGTTATCGTTACCAAATTAGGCAAGAAAAGCGGATAACCGTTGTTATCTTTTGGAGGCCATATTGATTAACCTCATTTTGAATACAGATGTTATTTTGAAATTAGGCATATACTATCGACGTGGGAATGATTGAATAAGACACCCTTATGAGGGATATATGACTTGATTTATCCATGGAAGGATGCATGTACCTTTTTAAAGGTGGAATTAGGGATAGAACATCGGTAACTTAAAATGAATCCTAGGGGAATGCATAAAGGTTGGCATTTCACCCTTAATAGGGATAGTATGAGTTTTGACAGTATGAATTGGAAAGGATTAAGGTAACAACAACCATTAAGGATCAGTGGAGAAATTTTTCAGAAGTATATAGACAATAATTCTGGTATTAGTAAATGGTATCTTGATATGCCCTGTGCCTAGGGTGTACCTGATGAAGGATTTAAGGATAACCTTAGAGGTTTTACAAGGAGAAAGGTAATATTCAAAGTTCTCAAGAATAGAAATTTTGATGAAGGAAATATGGCATAATTATAATAATGCCAGGTGGGTACGTGTTAAACCATAAGGAGTATAGATTGAACCAATGAAGGTCAGAATTGTTAAAGCAAGAAGGGCCCAAGATAAAAGACGTCCTAAGTATGATCGAGAGTCAGCCATGATAATGTTTACATTTAAAGACTAAGGCAGTGACTTATGGAAAAAAATGGTGATTTTTTTTTATCACAAGGACTTAAGAAAAGCATTTTCACATAAACAGTGATTTGAAATGAGGTAGAAAATTTAGTGAATGTGGTTAAAATGACATTGATTGTAAGGAAATATTACTATCAGGAAAGGCCAAAGAGGTGGCCGACACTTTAAGTGTAAGAAGACAATTATCGGTGCCCGTGCCAGAGGAATACAGTGATAATGGTTAAAGCCGTGAAGATTGTATTATGGTTTGAAAGATTGACATTCCTTCTGATGATTGTGCGATACTCAACCGTGATAGTAGTTTGGTAAAGATTTAATTTATGTAATCTCCGTGAGCGGGCTATCTATCTTATAAGGTCATATCTTGAGATAAGCCAGGACCATGTTACGAAAGGACTAAATGAACCTTTGAGCTTCATGTCTCCTAATAAAGATGTATGATTAAGAATGGTATTAAACTGCTATTGTTGCTTTGATTGAAACTCTTCTGCAATTTTATCTGCTTCATGTCATGAATGTACGTCAGGATCTGGAGTATTCTTCATGAATTATGAATGGTGATTATGTTAACTCTTTAAAAGATTTTGATATGGCAGATATGGACTCCGTATGATTAGATATTAAGATTCCGAGGAAAATGAATGACTACAGTAGGTCAGCGATGGACCATAGTAATGCAGCAATGATTCTGCGAGTAATGAGTCGATTACAACCGTAAGAGTTGTATTAGAATGGATGTTGAGATTGAGTACCACTAATCGGGTCGTGGTGATGTATAAGTTATCATTGATAGACTAATTAAGTCGATTATCTACCTACTGAATATTTATTCCTTCTTATGAATAGAGAGCCGTATTACTATACGAGGTAGGTTGCAGTGCAAGTATAGAATTCTAGTAACGATGATGTCTAGAATGAAATATCAGATTCGATTTTCGCTGTTGAGGGAGTTTCAACGGTGATTGTTTATAAGCTCGAGCGAGAGCATGGGTCCATAGGACGATGGACGGAATAGTAAATATTCAGGCACGTGAATTGCGATGTTATAATACTTGATGTTGATATATATACACATATGTTTTGTTCTCCTATGACAAACCTCTATAGTTCAGAGGTAGATTCCAAGCCAGTTATTTGTGGCAGTATTTTTTTCATATACAATTCTCTTCAATTCGTCCTTTTCTCTCCTTTTCATTTTGTATAAGCTGAGAAGAACAACCCTTCCAGAAGGGGAGATATTGCCGAATGACTATCTATCTGTGTGATAGAAGCCTAGTAGGATACCACATGTTGTTTAATTGCTTTTCAAGTACTAGAGGTTGGCCACCTTCTGTACTAACTATGCAATAGAACAAGTGTTCATGATCATAGTGATCTCTCAATAAATTCTTTTACTTATACACGAAGGACCAAGCTTTCGAAGATGGAGGCAGCTAGAGATGAAGTGGTACCAAGTATGGTGGTATTCGGAATGGAAACGCATTCGTGATACTAAGGTTGACGCATTTATTAAAAGGTTATAAAACTCTAGCGAGTAAAGGTATATCTAGAATAGTATTCTGTACGGAAGATAGTAACGCTTACGAACAAGAAAAGAAGGAGTATTGAGAAGCAAAAGCTATAATGCTAGAAGCTATGATGAGAGTCTGTGCAATAGACTTGAAAGAATTTAGAATGATCACTTAACACGGATTGAGTTTTCTTACGACAATAGATCATATGTCATTATCGAGATTTCGCCTTATGAGATCCTTGAGGGAAGACAATGTCGATCTCCCTTATGTTAGGATGAAGTTGTAGAGCGCAAGATGCTCGGACCCGCAGTAGTCCAAAGGAACAGGGATATAATAGATCTAATCAGAGGACGACTGGTAGTAGCCCAAGATGGACATAAGAAGTATGTTGATTTGACATGAAAGGACAAAGAATAGGAAGTAGGGGACCTAGTGTTGCTATAGGTATTCCCTTGGAAAGGATGGATGAGGTTCGGAAAGAAAGGAAAGCTAAGCCCATGAATTGTTGGACCCTTGGATATATTAAGACGTATTGGGAAGTTAGCATATGAGCTAGCCCTACCCCCCGAACATGTAGCAAGTTTATAACGTGTTCCACGTATCAATGTTAAGGAAGTGTAATCTGGATTCCAGACAAATAGGGGCATATGAGCACATAGACATGTAACCAGGAAAGGTTATAGATCAAAAATGAACAAGTGCTTAGGAGAAGGGTTACCAAACTAGTCAAAGTTTGGTGGTAGAACCACAATGTGGGAAAATTTACTGGATAGTTAGAAAGTGCAATGCTAAGAGAGTATCCCTATTCATTTTCTATCTTATTCCGGGACGGAATCCTTTTAAGGAGGGTAGACTGTAATAACCCCAAAAATTTTGGACTTTTTGTAACCCTTATGAATAGTGATTTTGTTGATTATGCTGAATAAGAAAACTTTTCATGTCACACTATGTAGAGGTTCTTTTATTGAAATTCTGAGATCTTATTAGTACTCTATATGGTATATAAGTGTATGTAAAGATCGTCAGAATCCAAATTCGAACACTTTGATTTTTCCCGAAAACCCACCAGATACAGAAAGAATTGAGTATAAGGTAACATGATTAAAAGGATTTAAATTCAAGGATTATAAGAGAGGATCATAAAAGGAATATAAAATATTGAGAAAGGTTTAGGGGAACCCAAGTAATAAGATCCCGGGTATGATCCCTCAAACGATAAATGAAAACGAAAGTTGAGCGAACCGTATAAGCGGTCATTAGCCAAGTAATTAGGGGTTAATCAAAGAGGCTAGTGGATTATGATGTCATCACACCACAAGGAAACGACATGTGGCAATTGGATGACATAAGCATGACAAAAAGAAGTGTGTTGTTGGTTGATTCTTGGCCATGCAAAAGTTACCATGGTAAATCCTAAAAATTAGCCAAGCCATAAAAAGAAACAAAACAAATATCATAACACAAACTTGGAGTTGACTTTCCCTTTCAAGAACATCAAGCTCTCGGCTCTTCATCTTTTGAAAGAGGAGAAAATCCAAAACCAAGATCCAAGCCTTGTTAAATTGTGAGGTAATTATCCAAGGTTCCTTATACTTAGATATAACTATTCTATGAATCTAAGCTTCCATTTCCTTCAAAATCTCTTTCAATAAATCATTGAAGAAGAGAGTGAATAGTGTTTTCAAGAACTTGAAACTTTTGATCTTGTGTTTTTGTTTAGATATAGCTTGGGTAAGGATTTTCAAAGGTTGTTTCAAGCTCCTTAGTTACTTCAACTCACCAAGAAAGGTATAATCTCTTACCCTAGCCTTATTATTGAATATTAGAGCTTTTTATGATTGGTATAGTCCATGTAAAGTATGATTCTTGTATATTTAAAGTTTGGTTGGATTTGTAATGAATTTGAGTTGTAAATCTTGGATTATTGGTTAATGAACTTAAGTATAGCTTTTAGTTCATGTTTGGGGGTAGTATAAATTGGAAAATCTTGAGATGTTGGGACTTTTGTAGTGAATTATGGAAGGAGTTTGGTTGTAATGTTGATTATGGGTTGATTTTTGGATTGATTGGAGTAGTTTAAAATTTGGTAATCGCGTAAACATAGCCGTCGTAATGCCCGATTTACCTTAGACTGTTTTTGTTCTTAACTTCAGGACCCGTGAACTCACAGTTAGATTCTGACCATTGCCATGTTTAGATAGTTCATGTTACGAGCTTCATTTTGATATGTGGTTCGCTTGAATCTGATGTATGGTTTAGGAGAAACGACCGTTTTAAGTAACGGCGTTTCACGAACGAACCATTACCCCTCGCCTTACTTTGAAACCTTGGTTAAGACTAGAGATGCCCAAAAGGCCCACCGGGCCGAGCTTTGACCGGACCGGGCTTTTCGGGCTTTGACTTTGACCGGGCCAAGCCGGGCCGGGCTTTCCGAAAATGTTAGAGCCCGTTTGGGCCCTCGAGGCCTAACCGGGCTTTTTTTTTCGGGCCGGATCGGATCGGGCCGGGCTTTTTTCTAATTTAAATCGGATCGAGTATTATTAAATATTCCGAAGAATACATATGTTAGCAACTAGATCATCATTAAAATGTATTACTTAACATGGAATATTTTACGAAAATATTATTTCGTTGAAAATATTTAAGTTCGGAAAAAAATAAACATGTTTATAGAATAATATATTTTATCATTGTTATGATAACAATGATATCTAAATATATATAGTGTACTTGTTATATCTTCTTTCATTATTTATGCAACGAAGTATATAAATAATATTATTAATCACAAATATGTTAATATATATGTGTTTAAAGTATTATTTATATTTATAGTAAATGTGAATTTATAGATATATAAGAAAATATATTAGAATAATCAGATTATAACCGGGCTTTTTTGGGTTTTTTATCGGGTCGGGTCGGGCCGAAGCCCGGGCTTTTAACCGGGCCGGGCCGGGCTTTGCCTAAAATATAGGGCCCGTTGAGGCCCGAAGCACGGGCCGGGCTTTGACCGGATCGGGCCGAGCCAGATTTTTGGGCACGGGCTTTTTGTGCATCTCTAGTTAAGGCCCTTAAATGACTAATTGGAGTATGAAACAATTATGTAAAGTAGATTAGGTAGTTGGTAGAGTACTCGCGAAAGAATCGCCTTAAAATTCTTAATGGTTAATTTATTAAGAATGGTGGAGCCAAGGGTACTAGAGCGACTTAAGTGAATCGTTAAGCGTATAAGCGACCATAAGAGAACGTTAGAGTCTAATTGGTTAAAGTCTAGTTTCTTAAGCAACTTTGGTTAATTCCAACTTATATGTTGTTTATAGGTTACCAGACTCTCCCCAGGCCTTTTACTACCCCCAGTCGCTCAGGCAAGTTTTCTACCCGTTATACTGTTGTTGTGATGTATATATGTATATGCATTATCTTGTGATAAATGCATGATTGTTATTAACAAATCTTGCGATATATTGGAGCATGCTTGATAGGGATAAATAAATCCTGATAATGGGCTGCTAGACCCAATAAGAAGATGTTTGATATTCAGACCAGAAAGGTTAAGCCTGATGGACCAGATCAGGTCTGGTCGAATAAAAATGGCCCAAAAGCCCTGATTATTAATTAATTTCGTAATTAATTAATAAGGGAAAAATCAGTTGTTGAGAAGAGTCCTGATAAGGATATAAATCCTTATAGATAAGCCTCAAGGGGACCTAAAAGGATAAGGAATCAGTTTCCTACTATCTAGGACTCCAAAGTCCATTCTAATTATGAGACTTGCCCACCAAGTCTCCTATACCAAGTCCAATTCGAGGACCACCAACATCTATATAAGGGGTCTCACCCCACAGATCAGAACTACGTTTTTTGGCTTGATTCTCTAATTCACAGAGATACGTAGGCATCTCGTAAAGGCAGATTGAGTCACGAAGCACGAGAGCAGCCATTAAAGGCCTTGAGCTCCCGAATCTTAGTAATAAATACAGCAAATAATAACCTTAGCTTTTTATCCATAACATTTGGCGCCGTCTGTGGGAACTTAACAACAACAACCATGGCGAGAACACGGAGAACAATTGGAGCTCTAGAGGAAGGAACACCATTAGAGACAACCCTGGTGATTTCATCAACCGTGGAGGTTCCTCCCCATTCAACTTATGCATCTACTCAGGGAGAAGCCCAGACAGGGGCAACTCAACCTCAGCCACAAGGGACAACTCCCCCGACTATTCAAGGTACGAATCCTCAAGTTCAACAAGTACATATACCTGTGAATTCTCGACCCGTCGGGTATGAATATTCAACTGTTGTTACTACTAACCCCCCTTATGGGATGCCCCTTCACCCTGAGGTTGGAGGAAGCGGATATGTTGGGCGAAGTGAAGCACGAGGGCGGTCGCCCCCCTATATACGAGGTTTGGATCCTATCCCTGAGGATCGGGAGTTTTCTGGTCCATACACTGAGAGAGACTCCGAATCTTCGGATGATGAAGTGGCCCCGAGAAGGAGGCGTCCTGGAAAAGAGCCAATGGCCGATGGAAGGCAACGCCCCCAAAGCACCCCAGGGGTGAATCCCCAAGAAGTACAGGAAAAGATCAGGGCTCATGAGGCTGAAATCCAAAGGCTGAGGCGTGATTTGGAGGCTCACCAAGCCACCAGACCCCACATACCTCCTAGGGGGAGAAATCCTCCTCCTATCATAGACCAAGATGGTCCGGTAAGAAGAAGGGCTGCTGTCCCAAGAACTGATCCAAGCAATCTCCTTCCCCTTGGAGATCCCGACGATCCAACTCCACCCTTCACAGAAGAGATAATGAATGCCCATATCTCAAGGAAATTCAAGATGCCCACTATCAAAGCCTATGATGGCACGGGAGACCCCGCTAATCATGTTAGGACATTCTCTAATGCACTGTTGCTGCAACCCGTGAATGATGCTATAAATGTCGGGCCTTCCCTCAAACCCTGTCGGGTATGGCTCAAAGATGGTACAGTCGCCTACCCCCAAATTCTATTGGATCATTCAGAGAATTAAGTCAGGCTTTTATTAAGCAATTCATCAGTGGAAGAGTCCATGAAAAAAGTTCAGCATCTCTTATGAGTCTTGTGCAGGGAGCTAAGGAATCCCTAAGAGATTACCTGAATCGTTTTACAAAGGAAGCTTTAAAAGTCCCAGACCTTGATGATAAGGTAGCCATGATAGCACTGCAACAAGGAACTAGGGATGAGTTTTTCAAGATGTCTTTTGCCAAACGACCCCCTGAGAGCATGTTGCAGCTCCAAGAGAGGGCAGGGAAGTATATCAAGGTTGAAGAAAGTATGAGGAAGACCATAGTAAGTAATGAGCCCACTGGAGGCAAGAAACGAAAAACTGATTTGGAGTATATCGCTAAGGACAAATATCCTAGAACCGAACAAAACCCTGATTCAACCCCCAAGAAGGGAGGACCTGGGCAAAAGTTCACTGAATACGCTAAGCTGAATGCTCCCAGAAGTCAGATTTTGATGGAGATTGAGAAAGACAGAGATATTCGCTGGCCTAAGCCCTTGAAGGCTGATCCCGCCAAGCTAGATAAGGGCAAGTATTGCAGGTTTCACAAAGATGTTGGCCATGACACCGATGAGTGTAGGCAATTGAAAGATGAAATTGAGTTTTTGATTCGAAAAGGAAGATTGAACAAGTATACTGGAGATGGAGGGGACAGAAATAATAATGGAAGGAAGAACTTTGAAGATCGTAGGAGGGACCAAGACGATCAGGGGCGAAACCCCCAGCCTAGAGGACCAGTTATAAACACCATTTATGGAGGGCCGAGACCTCGAGGGCCTGTGATAAACACGATCTTTGGAGGTCCAACTGCTGCTGGATTGTCCAAAAATTCCAGAAAGGCATATACTAGAGAGGTTATGCATATTGTTGGAGAAGCCCCGAAGAGGGCCAGGACAGAAGTAACATTGGCTTTTGATGATTCCGACCTAGAGGGTGTGAAGTTTCCCCATGACGACCCGCTGGTCATAACACCAATAATAGGAAATAGCCCGGTTAAGAGGGTCCTTGTGGATAATGGTGCTTCTGTGGATATCTTGCTCCACGACACCTTTCTAAGGATGGGGTATAACGACTCCCAGTTAACACCAACCGACATGCCGATATATGGATTTGCTGGAGTAGAATGTCCTGTGGAAGGGATAATTAAATTGCCAACCACCATAGGTACGGAGCCAAGGCAAGCAACGCAGATGCTGGATTTCGTGGTGGTAAAGGCTAGTTCGACTTATAATGCTATCATGGGAAGAACAGGGATACATGCCTTCAAGGCAGTTCCCTCTTCCTACCACTCAGTCATGAAGTTTCCCACCCGAAACGGGATTGGAGAAGAAAGAGGAGATCAAAAAATGGCTAGAAGCTGTTATGTGGCCTCTTTGAGGGCAGATGGAGTCGGGGGGCAGGTTCTTCCTATTGAAGATATGGATGTTCGAGAAAATGATGAGAATAGAGGAAGGCCAGCAGAAGAATTGGTCTCGGTTCCTTTAGACCCCGAGAATCCTGAGAGGACGACTTTCATTGGAGCCACGTTAGAGGAGCCCCTTAGAGGGAAATTAGTGAAATTTTTGCAAGAAAATAGTGATGTGTTTGCATGGTCAGCAGCTGATATGCCAGGCATAGACCCGGAGTTAATTACTCACAAGCTAAACGTGGATCCAAGCCGGAAGACAGTGAAACAAAAGAAAAGAAATTTTGCCCCGGAAAGACAAGAGGCTATAAGGCAGGAAGTGGAAAAGCTCTTAGAGGCTGGTTTCATTGAGGAGATTCAATTTCCGGAGTGGTTAGCAAACTCTGTAATGGTAAAGAAGGCTAATGGAAAGTGGAGGATGTGTATAGACTTCACCGATCTGAATGATGCATGCCCCAAAGACTGTTTTCCGCTGCCTAGAATTGATACCTTGATTGATGCCACCGCTGGACATGAGATGCTGAGTTTCATGGATGGGTTTAGCGGATACAACCAGATCAAAATGTATAAGGATGACATTCCAAAGGTATCATTTATCACTGACTTTGGTGTTTATTGTTATCTTGTTATGGCGTTTGGTCTCAAGAATGCAGGAGCCACCTATCAAAGGTTGGTGAATAGAATTTTTAAGGATCTTATCGGTAAGACTATGGAAGTCTATGTTGATGACATGTTAGTCAAGAGTCTAGTAAAGACTGATCATATAGCCCATTTAAGGGAAGCTTTTGAGGTCCTGAGGTACCACAAGATGATGTTGAATCCTACGAAGTGTGCTTTCGGAGTAGGATCTGGAAAATTCTTGGGACTGATGGTCTCAAAGAGGGGAATTGAGGCTAACCCGGATAAGATAAAGGCAATCCTGGACATGGAACCACCAAAAACTGTTAAGGATGTTCAGAAGCTTACAGGAAGGGTTGCTGCATTAGGACGATTCATCTCCAAGTCAGGAGACAAGTGCTTGTCATTTTTCAAGTCACTAAAGAACATCAAAGACTTCGTATGGAGTGAGGAAAATCAGAAGGCATTTGAAGAGTTAAAGAAGTATATGGGCCAGGCCCCGTTGTTGGCCAAGCCAGTTCTGAATGAAGTTTTATTCTTGTACTTGGCTGTTTCAGAGAGCGCCTTGAGCGCGGTGTTGGTTAAGGAGGAACTGAAAGTCCAGAAACCCGTGTACTATGTCAGCAAAATTTTGCATGGTGCTGAGTTGAATTATTCAGCCATTGAGAAATTCGCTTTGGCCTTGGTAATGGCTTCAAGAAAGCTGCGTCCTTATTTTCAAGCTCACCAAATTGAAGTGCTAACAAATCAGCCACTGAGAAATATCATTCACAGTCCCAAGGCAAGTGGGAGACTGATTAAGTGGGCAATAGAGTTGGGAGAGTTCGATCTCAAGTATAAGCCACGTACGGCCATAAAAGCCCAGGCACTAGCTGACTTCGTGGTGGAATGTACCATACCCAACCAAGAAGTCGGGGGGCAGGAAGATACCATACCTCAAGACAAGAGAGTCGACAATGGGGACATGGAGAAGAATGACAAGGAGAAAGAATATTGGGTTCTCTATTTTGATGGAGCATCAAAAACAAATTCCAGTGGAGCAGGGATGGTTTTGCAAAGCCCTGATGGGTTCTTAATTGAGTATGCTATGAAGTTAGATTTTCCAACCACAAACAATGAGGCAGAGTATGAAGCCCTGATAGCTGGCCTTGGTCTAGCTGGGACACTTAGAGTCAAAAACTTAAAGGTCCGTGGAGACTCGAAGCTGATCATATCCCAGGTAAAGGGAGAATTTGAGGCAAGGGATGATACGATGGCTAAGTATGTCCGCCTAGTAAGGGCTGTGATGACCCAATTTAATGAATGCCATGTTGAACACATTCCAAGGGAAGAAAATGTTAAGGCGGATGCGCTATCAAAGTTCGCTTCGTCTGAGATTGAAGAAAGTTCAGGAAGTGTGTACTTCCGTGTTTTGAAGACACGGAGCATAGATGTTAAGCTAGTGGCTCCCATAGGCTTGGGGACGTCATGGATTGATCCCATCAAGGCTCACATTCAGACTGGTTGGTTGCCAAGTGATGCAACTGAAGCACGGAAGTTAACTGTTCGGGCACTAAGATACTCTTTGATAGATGGGATTCTTTACAAAAGATCTTTCGTGGTTCCCTACTTGAGGTGTCTCAGGCCCGATGAGGCACGCTTGGCTCTTGAAGAAGTGCATGAAGGTATTTGTGGACAACACTTGGGGGGCAGGGCCTTGGCTCATAAGATAACTCGTTTAGGCTTCTATTGGCCAGAAATGATGGTTGATGCCAAAGAATATGTAAAGAAGTGTGACCACTGTCAGAAGCATGCACCAATTGTTAGACAACCCCCTGAGATGCTGACCTCTATCAACTCGCCTATTCCCTTTGCCATGTGGGGGATGGATATTCTAGGGCCTTTTCCTATGGCCACGGCACAAAGGAAATTTCTGATTGTAGCCATTGATTATTTCACCAAGTGGATTGAAGCCAAACCCTTGGCCAAAATCACTACTAAGCAGGTTGCACAATTCCTGTGGGAAAACATTATGTGCCGATATGGAATTCCCCGTATCCTTGTCACTGACAATGGAACACAATTCAACAATGAGGAATTCAAGAAGTATTGTGAAGAAAATGAAATCGAGTTACGATTCACCTCTGTGGCTCACCCGCAAGCCAATGGACAAGCAGAGGTAGCAAATCGGATAATCCTGGATGGACTAAAGAAGAGGATCGAGAAGTCAAGAAATAATTGGGTAGATGAGATGCTTCCAATATTATGGGCCTACAGGACTACTTGTAGAGTCACGACAGATGCAACTCCTTTCATGTTGGCATATGGGGCGGAAGCAGTAGTTCCCGTGGAGATATCACATTCCTCTCCAAGGATTCAGGCTTTCGATGAGAAAGAAAATGAGGAAGGGCAGAGATTAGCCCTGGATTTAATTGATGAAGTGCGAGATAAAGCACATGCAAAGATAGTAGAATATCAGAAAAAAGCTTCATTCTACTACAACCTAAGGGTTAAAGAAAGGTTTTTTAAACAAGGCGATCTAATCTTGAGGAAGATAGAAGCATCTGGTATAGGACAAAAAGGGAAGCTTGCCCCGAATTGGGAAGGGCCGTACAGAGTCAAGAGTGTTCAAGGTAGAGGAACCTACAAGCTAGAGACTATGGATGGTTTTGAAGTCCCGAGAACTTGGCATGCACAAAACCTGAAGGTTTACTATGTGTAGGGAAGCCGGATACGATTCTCACTCGTCAGGATGGCGAGTAGGTTGAAAAGCACCTTGAAGCTTTGCTTGCTTAGGATTTATATGTTTTAGTTTTATTACGAAATTTATTACGACTTGTGTAAGGGACGAATCCCAGAAAATTTTATGAAATTCATAAGTTCTTCAAAGTATGTTTGTGGCCTAACAAATAAAAATCAAATGCATGGATGCAAGCATAAAAGGTGATAAATGAAATAGATCTGATAGATGTTACAAAAGTTTGATAAATAAAGTCTCGAAAATAAAAAAAAAAAAGCCACGCAGGGCTGAAAAAGCTCTAAGGAGCTGAAGTACCCTCGGCATCCATATCATCGTCCTCTCCACTCTCGCTGGATGTCTCTGTCGTCTCGGAGGAGGAGGAAGAGCTGTCGTCCTCAGCAGGTCTGGAAGAAGACTCGGGAGGAGGAAGGAGTGGATCCTGAGGAACATGGTCCGAGACAACTACTCGGGTACGAAACCTCTGTAGCAAAGCCTCGTCATCAGGGCAGATGTAGTCCGCCAGGTTAATATCAGGACAAGCCTCGTTCACGGTCCCAAGGGCCGTGTCCCAACCAGTCCTAAAAAACTCGGGAAAGACTGAATCATCCCTAATCCTCATGGATTGGGCAAACTCCTCCGAGTCCAGATAGTTGTCTATAGCTTTATCCTTCTCCGCCCGAAGTACCACCAGCTCGGCGTTAGACTCTCCGAGTTCTTCCTCCTTGCGCTTGAGCTTCTTCTCCAGGGTAGCATACTTCTTCTGTTGCCTCCTGAGGGCATTATCGGCCTTATCAGAAGCCCGCTTCCATGATTCGGCTTGCCTCACAGCGCCTTGAAAATAGGCGTTAGACTGAAACAAAGCAATTAACAAAGTATAAGGCAATGCTACAAGAACGAAAAATAAGTTCAAAAAAGAGAAGGCATACCGAAGCCAGAGACTGAGCTCCCATGAGCTTGATCCTCTCAAGATCAGGGGTGGCCACCACATCAGTAAAATCCTTGGGGGTCACGCTATGGTAAGACCAATCCCAAGCATGTTTCGTGGAACCAACTACGGTGTCCCCTCGGCGGAATCCCCAGAGAGGCTGAAAGGCGCCTGTGGCAGCAGCAGTAGGGGCAGCAGCAGTGATAGGAGTACCATGGCCTCCAGCTCCTTCAGTTGAGGCCTCCCCTATAGGCTCTTTGTGCTTCTTCAAAAAGATAGGCTCCGTGGCCTTTCCCCGGGTGTCTAGGCCTGCGAGCTGAGCTTTCTTCATCCTAGCTGTTTCCTCAACCAAAGGAACATTGTCCTCGTTAATCTCCTTAGCAGCTGAAACAAAGCAAAGGACAAAATAAGTGAAGTTAATAATGCATGAAATGAAGTAAAATTGAGAAGGGAAGAAAAATACCCTGTTGAGAAACAGAGGATAGTCCCACATGAATCAGGGAAAACTCCTCTAAGAGAGTCCAGCTGGTGGTCGAGCCATCGTCCTGAGTAAGCCCATTATAAATAATAGTTTCTTCAGGAGTTAAGTGAATGGATTTGAGGCTACCATCACTGACCTTCCCAAAAGAAGATCGAAAAAGTGTGCCCCAGTCACCATTCTCCCAACGTAACCCGACGAAACTATTCCTCCAATTTTGATTATTATCAGGAATAGAGGCACTGTTAAAGATATGTTTGCTTTTGGGCCTTTGCTTGACATAGACCCAGCCGCGGATATTGGAAGAACTATTGTAACACTGAAAGACTTTCCTAAAAACAGCTACAGAAAGAGGAAAGCCCTCCCTAAGACAGCAGACCATAAAACATAGAATGTTCCTCCAGGCGTTTGGAGGAAGCTGACACGGGTTGATTTGTAAATCAGCCAAAAGATGAGGAATAAAGGGGTGAAAAGGAAACCTAAGCCCAGCATTAAGGGCATCTGTGTAAATGAAAAGAGTATCGGGTCTCCAGTGGCAAGTACGATCACCACCAGAGACTGGAACTAATCTAAGAGGAGGAAGGACGTTATAACGAGCATTTAGTTTATTGAAGTCTATGTTGTGCCAAGTATTACAATGATTAAAAGAGTCGAGATGTGCAGTGGAGGGATATTCATCCCCCCTAGTGTTAATCATATCGATTAAAGACATATACGAAGAACGAATATCGATATCCTTACCTCATTTTGAAGCCGAGGCTATCTTTGCCGCCCTCTCAGAATTCTTGTCAGCCATTAGTAAGCTAGAAAAAGCCTGAAGGAGAGGTTGGAAAACTAAGGGAGGGGATTTGAGAGAGGAAAGGTTAGGAAGTTGGAGGAAGGATGAGGAGAAGTTGTAGAATGAGTAGAGAGGTGAAATGAGAGGTGTGGAGAAATCAAACTCTCACCCCACCTTTATATAGCCAAGGAAGGGGGATAATGGGCCTTAAAAAGCCCATTTGGGCCCAAAACTTAGAAGGTTCTGGAACTATCCAAGAAGTTCCTGGAAAAACCAAGTGAAAAATTTTAATTTTTAAAAGATTCTAGAAGAATCCAGAAAAACCTTAGAAGAACCTGGAATTTGGGCTTAAAGATAAAGGCCCAGAACTAAGGCCCAGGTTTAAAAGCCATGTTTGAGGCCCAAATACCTTTTTAAGAGGGGTGAAAGAAAAGCCCAGTTAAAAACAGAGGGCCCAAAGATTAGCCCAATAAAACTAGCCCAGAAAAGGGCCCAATTAGTTGAAAATCAAAGGCCCAAAAGGGAAAACCCAGATTTATTAGGGAATGGGCCCAGGATTAAAACCCACTAAAGGGTTGGCCCAAGAAAATCTAATCAGAAAAAGGGATGGCCCAAGATAGAGGCCCAGGAAAGTTAGAAATAAAAAGTTGGTACCCTTTACCCAATTCGATCAGGACTTGCCTTAAAATCCTAGTCGAATGAATTGAGGTAGAATTTCCTTCGACCAGGGCTGAAAAAAGGGGCTAATTCGGTCAAGAAAAAATTCTGACCAAAATTCTTGGTCGAAAATACCGGAATAGTTTTTAACCCTGCTTCTTGACCCAGCTCAACCAGAAATCATAAGAATTCCTGATCGAAATGCTTAAGGTCGAATAGAATTCGATCAAGGCTCAAAACCAGACTTAATTCGATCAGGATTTAGACCCGTTCGACCAAGAAATACGAAGGAATCCTGGCCGAACCAATCCTGCTCGAAATAGCTTCGACCAAGGCAAGGAAGGTGGTTAATTCGGTCAGAAACACAGGGATCCTGACCGAAAGGGACGAAAATTCCTAGTCGAAGATTTCTGCTCGAAAAAATAAAAAAAATAATAAAATACAAAGCAAAAATCCTGGTCGAAATTCGACCAGGAAGTGAGGTCGAATGTATCCTCCTCGAATTCCCTTCGACCAAGGCACAACAAAGGCTAATTCGACCAGGATCCTGGTCGAATGGATTCCTGGTCGAAAATTGTATAAAAAAAAAAAAAAAAAAGAGAGAAGAGAGAAAAAAGGAAGAAAAAGGGAAGAAAAAATCCTGGAAAATTACAAAAAAATAAGGAAATTCCTTAAATAGTTTCTGAAAAATGTTAATGTTTTCAGAAATAAGGAATAAATCCAGAAATTAAGGATAAATCCCAGAAATTAAGGGAAAAATCCAGAAATTAAGGATAAATCCCAGAAAATAAGGGAAAAATCCAGAAATTAAGGATAAATCCCAGAAATTAAGGGAAAATTCCAGAAATTAAGGATAAATCCCAGAAATTAAGGGAAAAATCCAGAAATTAAGGGAAAAATCCAGAAATTAAGGATAAATCCCAGAAAATTAAGGGAAAAATCCAGAAATTAAGGATAAATCCCAGAAAATAAGGGAAAAATCCAGAAATTAAGGATAAATCCCAGAAATTAAGGGAAAAATCCAGAAATTAAGGATAAATCCCAGAAATTAAGGGAAAAATCCAAAAATTAAGGGAAAAATCCAGAAATTAAGGATAAATCCCAGAAAAATAAGGAAAAATCCCAGAAAAATTAGGGAAAATTCCAGAAATTAGGGAAAAATCCCGGAAATAAGGGAAAAATTCCTGGAAATCAAAATAATTCCTAAATAAAAGGAAAAATTCGTTGTAAACGTGTAGGTCGCTCCACACTTTACGCAAGAACGAAACCCTGTAAGGGAATGAATAGACTTAACTTCTGCGAAACATAGTCAATGTTTCCCAAAAGTTGGGGGGCAAATGATAGGGATAAATAAATCCTGATAATGGGCTGCTAGACCCAATAAGAAGATGTTTGATATTCAGACCAGAAAGGTTAAGCCTGATGGACCAGATCAGGTCTGGTCGAATAAAAATGGCCCAAAAGCCCTGATTATTAATTAATTTTGTAATTAATTAATAAGGGAAAAATCAGTTGTTGAGAAGAGTCCTGATAAGGATATAAATCCTTATAGATAAGCCTCAAGGGGACCTAAAAGGATAAGGAATCAGTTTCCTACTATCTAGGACTCCAAAGTCCATTCTAATTATGAGACTTGCCCACCAAGTCTCCTATACCAAGTCCAATTCGAGGACCACCAACATCTATATAAGGGGTCTCACCCCACAGATCAGAACTACGTTTTTTGGCTTGATTCTCTAATTCACAGAGATACGTAGGCATCTCGTAAAGGCAGATTGAGTCACGAAGCACGAGAGCAGCCATTAAAGGCCTTGAGCTCCCGAATCTTAGTAATAAATACAGCAAATAATAACCTTAGCTTTTTATCCATAACAATGCTGATATGGTATATATGCATGCCTGTTTCGTAATCTTGATATCTAATTATTGATTCAAATGCTTATAAGCTGCATAATACCTATGCTAGAGATAAGCAGTAGTTGCGTATACCCTTAGTATAGGGGACCCAAAGGTGAACATTTTCTAAACCGGGAGTCGATGTTCCCGAGTATATTATATATATATTTTATATATATATATAGATATAGTTTTCAAAACTATTAATCGAATAAGGTTTATTCGATAACTTTATTTTAATTAATGAATATTAGTTTGAATATTCATTTGAGGACTTATGACTCCGTTTATTTTAATTAATGAATATTAGTTTGAATATTCATTTGAGGACTTATGACTCCGTTTATTTTATTTCATGAATATTATTTTGAATATCCATTCGAGGACTTATGACTCCGCTTATTTATTAAATAATATTCTTTATTTTATTAAAGAATAATGTTTCGATAATCAAACTTATTTTCGATTATTCAAATAAAGATCGTACTTTCGTATAAGTATATCTCTGGTTATCTATTATTCATTTCAAGTATGAGTTTTAAAAACTTCTACTTCAAATTTTTTTTATAAAGATTATCCTTATGGGGATATTATTTAAATAATAATATTCAGATATTTCCTAATATATTGGGACTCATTTATTTCATTAAATCAGCATTACTCCAAACATTCTTAAAAATGTTTTCGAGTCTTCAAAATGATTTTTTTTAAAAGTTAGAGCGGATCCCAAAACTCATTTTTTTATATTTAAAATCTTCCTTTCGAAGGGGATTTAAGTACTCGCTCAAAACCTGAGGGATCCGACTCTGTGGTGTATTTTATATTCACAACGAGATTGATGTTTTGAGAAAACATTTTGATTACTTTCCCAACGTTGGGGAAGTAAGTCCATCTATTTGAGTCGGACTAAGCAACATGGGCTCAGTGGGCGTCCATGAAAGTGTAAGTGGCTCAGTGGGAGTCCATCGATGCGTAAGTGGCTGAGTGGCAGTCCAGCATAGGTCCTAATGCGGCCAGGGTGATGACCAGTGGGGAATTCGTCCATCTACTAGTAGAAAAGGTTACTTATTGATATCTTTGCCTGATCAGCAAGATATCAGGTTTATGCCAAAATTCATTTCTTCCAAATTCATTGGATATTGTAACTCTGTTCATACTTTTCATGACAGAGGTTTTCAGGGAATGTATGAGATATATATATATATAGGTGTATACATATATCGGGACTTAAATGAAGTATCTCGTAACTTCATTTCTTTTGAATGATATTTCAAAGATTGAATCTATTCAAATCTTATCTTGTGTCTCATCTATGTGATGAACTTTTGAAACTGATTATAGCTTGAACGGTGGTAGTTCGAGTAGTATTCGGAAAAGATATAAGTATATTGGAGTATCTTGTAAGTTCATCTTTTCAACTTATATCTAGTAAATGATTATCTTATGCATGACAAATATTTTCAGAAAAATGTTGAGACAAGGTTAGATATATGAGATCACCTTGCAACAATATTTTTATACAATTATAAACTGGAACTCTGTGTATATTATGCATGGAAGAGGACTTCCAAGATTTTGAAAAGTATATGTACATATATACTGAATATTTTACGACTTGGTCGCGTTAAGATATCAAACTTGGTTCATTTCTTCTTGACCAAGACTTTCATGAGTACTATGAGAATGTTCATATATTGTTAATTGTTATACATATTATTTCGGTGGGCTTGTCGCTCACCCTTGCTTTCTTCTTTCATCACACAACAACATATAGAAAAGATGAACAGGACCAAGCTCCCAATTCGCAAGCGGTTAGGAAATGTTCCGCAGTTTTCTGGAGGCGTTGATGCCGCAGTAGCTGAGGTAGGAATTACCAATCGGCTAGGCTTTCAACTTTTGATGCTCCAGACTTATGTATCTATATGAATTGTAATAATGGAAAGGAAATTGTTATGGATTAAAAACTAATATATATAATTGTTGTATTTATTACTGAGGAACGTGAGCTTCGAGGCTCGATTTGACTGTTCTTATATTTCGTGACTCAATCTGCCCTAACAAGATGCCTACGTACCTTGCTGATTGCCAAGGATCAAGTCAAATAACGTAGTTCTGATTTGTGGGGTGAAACCCCTTATATAGATGTGGGAGTCCTTGAATTGGACTTGGGTTAGGAGACTTGATGGGCAAGTCTCTGAATTAGAATGGAATTTGAAGTCCTAGGAAGTAGGAAGCTGATTCCTTATCCCATCAGGTCCCTTGGAGGCCAATCTACAAGGATTTATATCCCCACTAGGACTTATCTTAATAGTTGTTTTTTCTCCCTTATTAATTAATTACGAAATTAATTAATAATTAGGGTTTTGGGCCTTCTTTGTTCCATCAGGCCTGATCTGGTCCATCAGGCCTGATCAATGTGTTAACCTTTTTTGTCTGAATATCATACATCTTCTTATTGGGCTTCACAGCCCAAATCTTGTATAATCAATGTAATATCTAATTACATAATCAGGATTTATTTATCCCTATCATTTGCCCCCCAACTTTTGGGAAACAGAGACTAGGTTTCGCAGAAGTTAGGTTCATTTGTTCCCTTACAGGGTATCATTTTTGCTTAAAGTGTGGAGCGACCTACACATTTACAAGGCTTCTTTTTATTCCTTTTATTCATGAATTACCTTAATGTCCACGAATTTTTCCCTTAACTTTGGGACTTTTCCTTAATGTCCAGGAATTTTTCCCTTAATTCTGAGATTTTTCCTTAATTTTCTGGATTTTTCCCTTAATTTCTGGGATTTATCCTTAATTTCCAGGAATTTTTCCCTTAATTCTGGGATTTTTCCTTATTTTCTGGATTTTTCCCTTAATTTCTGAAAATATTACCATTTTTCAGAAAATATTTTAAGGGATTTCCTTATTTTTCAAGAATTTTTAAAATTCTTTTTCAGGAAACAAATTTTTCCCATCTTTTTTCCTCCCTTTTTTTTTCTCTTTTTTCTTTTTTTTTGTACCTGGCTCGACCAGGAATCCTGTTCGACCAGGATCCTGGTCGAATTAGCCTTTGATGTACCCTAGTCGACAGGCTTTCGAGCAAGAATCATTCGATCTCAATTCCTGGTCGAATTTCGGCCATGATTTTTTCCTATATTTATTTATTTTATTTTATTTTTTTTGAATTTTTGAGCAGAAGATTTTCGAGTAGGAAATTTCTGTTTTGGTCAGGATTTTCGGTCAGGATCTTCATTTTTGACCGAATTAACCCCCTTTGGTTGCCCAGGTCGACGATAATTCGAGCTCGAGGATTTCGACCAGGAATTTTTCACATTTTCTGGTCGAATTGGTCCTGGTTCTGGTCGAATTAAGGTCGTTTTTTACCCCTGATCGACAGGGTTTCGACCTCAGGTCATTCGACCAGGAATATAATGCTATTCTTGATCGAATTGGGTCAGGAATATACATATGTTTATTTTTTTGCATATACTTGGATTTGGGCCCTTAAATCTGGGCTAAATTTCTTCCATCCTGAACTTGGGCCCATGAATTGGATTCTTTTGGGCCAACTTTTTAATGGGTTAAAACTTGGGCCCATTTAAACTGGGTTTTTTTTACAGGCCTTTCAATTGGGCCCCTAGTTCTGGGCTTTCAATTTGGGTTCTTGATTTGGGCCTAGATTTTTCAACTAATTGGCCCTTTTTCTGGGCTGTTTTATTGGGCTGTCCTTTGGGCCCACTGTTTTTTGCTGGGCTTCAATAAACAATATTCTGGGTCCTAATTCTCTAATTAACTGGGCCCTTTTCTGGGCTTAGATTCTTAATTGGACCTTTTTTCTGAACTGGGCTTTTCCATAGGCCCAATAATTCTTGGGCTGGTCCCCTTTTCTAAACCAAAGTTCTAGAATCTTCTGGAATTTTGAGGTTTTTTATGTAATTTTTCCTTAATTTATGGATTCTTCCAGAACTTTCTCAAATATGCACTAAAATCCTTTCAAGTACTTGGTGGAGTATTCCAGAATGTTCCTGAAGTTAGGCCCAAATGGGCTTTTCTAGGCCCAATTTCCTCTTTCTTCTCATATATAAAGGTGGGAGGAGTGTGCTTTCATTCACACTCTCCACTCTTCATTTCACACATCCCTTCTCAAGCTTTCTAACCTCCTCCTCTCTCAACTTCCCTCCCTTAGTTTTCCAGCCTCCCTCCTTTCAAGGTTTCAGGCTCTTTCCAGCTTTACTAATGGCTGACAAGAATTCCGAGAGGGCGGCCAAGATAGCCTCGGCTTCAAAACGAGGTAAGGATATCGAGATCCGTTCTTCATACATGTCTTTAATCGATATGATTAATACTAGGGGGGATGAATATCCCTCTACTGCTCATCTCGATTCTTTTAATCATTGTAACACTTGGCACAATATTGATTTCGATAAATTAAATGCACGTTATAACGTTCTTCCTCCTCTTAGATTATTTCCAGTTTCTGGTGGTGACCGTGCTTGCCACTAGAAACCCGACACTCTCTTTATTTATACATATGCCCTTAATGTTGGGCTTAGGTTTCCTTTCCATCCCTTCATTCCTCATCTTCTAGCTGATTTATAAATTAACCCATGTCAGCTTCCTCCAAACGCTTGGAGGAACATTTTATGTTTTATGGTCTGCTGCCTTAGGGAAGGTTTTCCCCTTTCTGTAGCTGTTTTTAGGAAGGTCTTTCGGTGTTATAATAGCTCTTCCAGTATTTGTGGTTGAGTCTATGTTAAGCAAAGGCCCTAATGTAAGCATCTCTTTAACAGCGCCTCCATTCCCGATAACAACCAAAATTGGAGGAATAGTTTTGTCGGGTTACGTTGGGAGAATGGCGACTGCGGCACACTCTTCAGATCTTCCTTCGGGAAGGTTAGTGATGGTAGCCTCAAATCCATTCACTTAACTTTCGAGGAAACTACTATTTATAATGAGCTTACTCGGGATGACGGCACTACTACCAGCTGGACTCTCTTAGAGGAGTTCTCCCTCATTCATGTGGGACTATCCTCTGTTTCTCAACAGGGTATTTTTCTTCCCTTCTCAATTTTATTTCATTTCATGCATTATTAACACCACTTATTTTGTTTTTTGTCTTGTTTTGCAACTGCTAAGGAGATCAACGAGGATAATGTACCTCCCATTGAAGAGACTACTAGAATGAAAAAAGCTCGCCTTGCAGGCCTGGACACTCGAGGAAAGACCACGGAGCCTATCTTTTTGAGGAAACACAAGGAGCCCATGGGGGAGGCTTCAACTGAGGGAGCTGAGGGCCATAGTGCTCCTATTACTGTTGCTGCTCCTGCTGCTGCTGCTGCTACAGGCGCCTTCCAGCCTCTCTGGGGATTCCGCCGAGGGGACACCGTGGTGGGATCCACAAAACATGCCTGGGATTGGTCCTATCATGGCGTGACTCCCAAAGATTTCACTGACGTGGTTGCCACCCCTGACCTAAAGAAGATAAAGCTCATGAGAGCTCAATCTCTGGCTTCGGTATATCCTTTTCTTGAATTTATCTTTCTTACTTGTAGCATTTACTTGCCTTACATTTTGTCTATTATTTCATTTCAGTCCAACACCTATTTTCAAGGCGCTGTGAGGCAAGCCGAGTCATGGAAGCGGGCTTCTGACAAGGCCGATAATGCCCTCATGAGGCAGCAGAAGAAGTATGCTGATCTGGAGAAGAAATTCAAGCGCAAGGAGGAAGAACTCGGAGAATCTAACGCCGAGCTGGTGGTACTTCGGGCAGAGAAGGATAAAGCTATAGATAACTACCTGGACTCGGAGGAGTTTGCCCAGTCCATGAGGATTAGGGATGACTCAGTCTTCCCCGTGTTTTTTAGGACTGGTTGGGACACGGCCCTTTGGACCGTGAACGAGGCTTGTCCTGATATTAACCCGGTGAACTATGTCTGCCCTGATGACGAGGCTTTGCTACAGAGGTTTCATACCCGAGTAGTTGTCTCGGATCACGTTCCTCAGGACCCGCTTCTTCCTCCTCCCGAGTCTTCTTCCAGGCCAGCTGAGGACGACAACTCTTCCTCCTCCTCAGCTCCTTAGAGCTTTTCCAGCCCTGCGTGGCTTGTTTTCTTCATCTTATTTTTGAGACTTTATTTATCAAACTCTTGTAATATTTATTTGATCTACTTTATTTATCGGATTTTATGCTTGCATTTCATGCCTTTGGTTTTACTTGCCTTGCCATAGACATTCAAACATATTTTGAAAACTTTATGAATTTTCATAAATTGTTTGGGATTCATCCCTTACACAAGTCTTAATAAACTTTAAAATAAAACTAGAACATATAAATCCTAAGCAAGCAAAGCTTCAAGGTGCTTTTCAACCTACTTGTTATCTTGACAAGTGAGAATTGTATTCAGTTGCCCTACACATAGTAAACCTTCAGGTTTTGTGCATGCCAAGTTCTTGGGACTTCAAAACCATCCATAGTCTCCAGCTTGTAGGTTCCTCTACCTTGAACACTCTTGACTTTGTATGGCCCTTCCCAATTCGGGGCAAGCTTCCCTTTCTGTCCTACACCAGAAGCTTCTATCTTCCTCAAGACTAGGTCACCTTGTTTGAAAAACCTTTCTTTAACCCTCAGGTTGTAGTAGAATGAAGTTTTTTTCTGATATTCCACTATCTTCGCATGTACCTCATCTCGCACTTCATCAATTAAGTCCAGGGCTAACCTTTGTCCTTCCTCATTCTCCTCAGCATTGAAAGCTTGAATCCTGGGAGAGGAATGTGATATCTCCACGGGAACAACTACTTCTGCCCCATATGCTAACAAGAAGGGAGTTGCCCCAGTCGTGACTCTACAGGTAGTCCTATAGGCCCATAGTATTGGAAGTATCTCATCCACCCAATTATTCCTCGATTTCTCGATCCTTTTCTTTAGTCCATCCAAGATTATTCGATTTGCTACCTCCGCTTGCCCATTGGCTTGTAGGTGAGCCACAGAGGTGAACCGTAACTCAATTTCATTTTCTTCACAGTACTTTTTGAATTCCTCGTTGTTGAATTGTGTTCCGTTGTCGGTGACTAGGATACGGGGAATCCCATACCGGCACATAATATTTTCCCACAGGAATTGTGCAACCTGCTTAGTTGTGATTTTGGCCAAGGGTTTGGCTTCAATCTACTTAGTGAAATAATCAATAGCTACAATCAGGAACTTCCTTTATACCGTGGCCATAGGGAAAGGCCCCAGAATATCCATTCCCCACATAACAAAGGGAATGGGCGAGTTGATAGAGGTCAGCATCTCGGGGGGTTGTCTAACAACAGGTGCATGCTTCTGATAGCGATCACACTTTTTCACATATTCTTTGGCATCAGCCATCATTTCTGGCCAATAGAAGCCTAAACGGGTTATCTTATGGGCCAAGGCCCTGCCCCCCAAGTGTTGCCCACAAATACCTTCATGCACTTTTTCAAGAGCCAAGTGTGCCTCATTGGGCCTGAGACACCTTAAGTAAGGAACCACGAAAGATCTTCTGTACAGAATCCCATCTATCAAAGAGTACCTTAGTGCCCGAACAACTAACTTCCGTGCTTTAGTTGCATCGTTTGGCAACCAACTGGTTTGAATATGGGCCTTAATGGGATCTATCCATGACGTCCCCAGGCCTATAGGAGCTACAAACTTAACATCTATGCTTCGTGTCTTCAAAACACGGAAGTACACACTTCCTGAACTTTCTTCTATCTCGGATGAAGCAAACTTTGATAATGCATCTGCCTTAGCATTTTCCTCGCTTGGAATGTGCTCAACATGGCATTCATTGAATTGGGTCATCACAGCCCTTACTAGGCTGACATACTTAGCCATCGTATCATCCCTTGCCTCAAATTCTCCCTTTACCTGGGATATGATCAGCTTCGAGCCTCCACGGACTTTAAGTTTTTGACTCTAAGTGTTCCAGCTAGGCCAAGGCTAGCTATCAAGGCTTCATACTCTGCCTCGTTGTTTGTGGTTGGGAAGTCTAATTTCATGGCATACTCAATCAAGAACCCATCAGGGCTTTGTAAAACCAATCCTGCTCCACTTGAGTTTGTTTTTGATGCTCCATCAAAATAGAGAACCCAATATTCTTTCTCCTTATCATCCTTCTCTTTGTCCCCATTATCAACTTCCTTGTCTTGAGGTATGGTATCTTCCTGCCCCCCGACTTCTTGGTTGGCTATGGTACATTCCACCACGAAGTCAGCTAATGCCTAGGCTTTTATTGTTGTCCGTGGCTTGTACTTAATGTCGAACTCTCCCAACTCTATTGCCCACTTGATCAACCTCCCACTAGCCTTGGGACTGTGAATGATATTTCTCAGGGGCTGATTTGTTAGCACCTCAATTTGATGAGCCTGAAAGTAGGGACGTAACTTTCTTGAAGCCATCATCAAGGCTAGAGCAAATTTCTCAATAGTTGAATAATTCAACTCAGCACCATGCAGAATTTTGCTGACATAGTATACGGGTTTCTGGATTTTCAATTCCTCCATAACCAATACAACACTCAAACTTTCTGAAACGGCTAAGTACAAGAACAAAACTTCATTCAAAGCTGGCTTGGCCAACAACGGGGCCTGGGCCATATACTTCTTTAACTCTTCGAATGCCTTCTGGTTTTCCTCATTTCATACAAAGTCCTCAATGTTCTTTAGTGACTTGAAGAATGATAAGCACTTGTCTCCTGACTTGGAGATGAATCGTCCCAGCGCAGCAACCCTTCCTGTGAGCTTTTGAACATCCTTGACAGTTTTTGGTGGCTCCATGTCCAGGATCGCCTTAATTTTATCGGGGTTAGCCTCGATCCCTCTCTTGGAGACCATCAATCCTAAATATTTTCCAGATCCTACTCCGAAAGCACATTTTGTAGGATTTAACATCATCTTGTGGTACCTCATGACCTCAAATGCTTCCCTCAAATGGGTTATATGATCAGTCTTTGCTAGACTCTTGACTAACATGTCATCAACATAGACTTCCATAGTCTTACCAATAAGATCCTTAAAAATTTTATTTACCAATCTTTGATAGGTGGCTCCTGCATTCTCAAGACCAAATGCCATAACAAGATAACAATAAACACCAAAGTCAGTGATGAATGATACCTTTGGAATGCCATCCTTGTGCATCTTAATCTGATTGTATCCGCTAAATCTGTCCATGAAGCTCAGCATCTCATGCCCAGCAGTGGCATCAATCAAAGTATCAATTCTTGGCAACGGAAAACAGTCTTTGGGACATACATCATTCAGATTAGTGAAGTCTATACACATCCTCCACTTTCCATTGGCCTTCTTTACCATTACAGGGTTTGCTAACCATTCCGAAAATTGAATCTCCTCAATGAATCCAGCCTCTAAGAGCTTCTCTACTTCTTGTCTTATAGCCTCTTGTCTTTCCGGGGCAAAGTTTCTTTTCTTTTATTTCACTGTCTTCTGGCTTGGGTCCATGTTTAACTTGTGAGTAATCAGCTCCGGGTCTATGCCTGGCATATCAGCTGCTGACCACGCAAACACATCACTATTTTCTTGCAAAAATCTCACCAACTTCCCTCTAAGAGGCTCCTCAAGCGTGGCTCCAATAAAAGTCATCCTCTCAGGATTCCCGGGGTCTAAAGGAATTGAAACTAAGTCTTCTGCTGGCTTTCCTCTCTTCTCATCATTCTCTCGGACATCCATATCTTCAATAGGAAGAACCTGCCCCCCAACTCCATCTGCCCTCAAAGAGGCTACATAACAGCTTCTAGCCATTTTTTGATCTCCTCTCTCTTCTCCAATCCCGTTCCGAGTGGGAAACTTCATAACTGAGTGGTAAGAAGAAGGGACTGCCTTGAAGGCATGTATCCCTGTTCTTCCCATGATAGCATTATAAGTTAAACTAGCCTTTACCACCATAAAGTCCAACATCTGTGTTGTTTCCCTTGGTTCCTGACCTATGGTGGTTGGCAACTTGATTATCCCTTCTACAGGACATTCTACTCCCGCAAATCCATATATCGGCATGTCGGTTGGGGTCAATTGAGAGTCGTTATACCCCATCCTTAGAAAGGCGTCATGGAGTAAGATATCCACTGAAGCACCATTATCCACAAGGACCCTCTTGACCGGGCTATTTCCTATTATTGGTGTTATGACCAGCGGGTCGTCATGAGGAAATTTCACACCCTCTAGGTCAGAATCATCAAAAGCCAATGTTACTTCTGTCCTGGCCCTCTTCGGGGCTTCTCCAACAATATGCATAACCTCTCTAGTATATGCTTTTCTGGAGTTTTTGGATAATCCAGCAGCAGTTGGTCCTCCAAAGATTGTGTTTATCACAGGTCCTCGAGGTCGCGGCCCTCCATATATTGTGTTTATAACCGGTCCTCTAGGTTGGGGATTCCGCTCTGATCGTCTTGGTCCCTCCTACGATCTTCAAAGTTCTTCCTCCCATTATTACTCATATCCCCTCCTTCTCCAGTGTATTTGTTCAATCTTCCTTTTCGAATGAGGAATTCTATTTTATCTTTCAGCTGTCTACACTCATCGGTGTCATGACCAACATCTTTATGAAATCTGCAATACTTGCTCTTATCTAACTTGGCAGGATCAGCCTTCAAGGGCTTAGGCCAACGAATATCTCGATCTTTTTTAATTTCCATCAGGATCTGGCTTCTAGGAGCATTCTGCTTAGCGTATTCAGTGAACTTTTGCCCAGGTCCTCCCTTCTTGGGGTTTGAATCAGGGTTTTACTCGGTTCTAGGATACTTGTCCTTAGCGATATACTCCAGATCAGTTTTCCGCTTCTTGCCTCCGGTGGGCTCATTACTCACTACGGTCTTCCTCATGCTTTCTTCGACCTTGATATACTTCCCTGCCCTATCCTGGAGCTGCAACATGCTTTCAGGGGGACGTTTGGCCAAGGACATCTTAAAAAACTCATCCCTAGTTCCTTGTTGCAGTGTTATCATGGCTACCTTATCATCAAGGTCTGGGACTTTTAAGGCTTCCTTTGTGAAACAATTCAGATAGTCTCTCAAGGATTCCTTCGTTCCCTACACAATGCTCATAAGAGACGCTGAACTTTTCTCATGAACTCTCCCGCTGATGAATTGCTTAATAAAATCCTGACTTAATTCTCTGAACGACCCGATAGAGTTTGGGGGTAAGCGACTATACCACCTTTGAGCCATACCCGACAGGGTTTGAGGGAAGGCCCGACACTTAATAGCGTCATTCACGGGGTGCAGCAGTAGTGCATTAGAGAATGTCCTCACATGATTAGCGGGATCTCCCATGCCATCATAAGCTTTGATAGTTGGCATCTTGAACTTCCTTGAGATATGGGCATTCATTATTTGTTCAGTGAAGGGCGGAGTAGGATCATCAGGATCTCCAAGGGGAAGGAGATTGCTTGGATCAGCCCTTGGGACAACAGCCCTTCTCTGTACTGGACCATCCAGGTCTATGACAGGAGGAGGATTTCTCCCCCTAGGAGGTACTGGGGGTCTGGTGGTCTAGTGCGCCTCCAAGTCACGCCTCAGCCTTTGAATCTCAGCCTCATGAGCCCTGATCCTCTCCTGCACTTCTTGGGGATTCGTCCCTTGGGTGCTTTGAGGACGTTGGCTTCCATCAGCCATCGGCTCTTTTCCAGCACGTCTCCTTCTTAGGGCTACTTCATCATCCGAAGATTCAGAGTCTCTCTCAGTATAAGGACCAGAAAATTCCTGATCCTCAGGGATATGAGCCAAACCTCGTATGTAGGGGGTGATCGCCCTCGTGTTTCACTCCGTCCAGCATGCCCACTTCCTCCAACCTCAGGGTGAAGGGGCATCCCATAAGGGGGTTAGTGGTCACAACAGTTGAAAACTCGTACCCAATGGGTCGAGAGTTCACAGGTGCATGTAGTTGTTGAACTTGGGGATTCGTACCTTGAATAGCCGGGGTAACCGTCCCTTGTGGCTAAGGTTGAGTTGCCCCTGTCTGGGCTTCCCCTTGGGTAGGTGCATAAGTTGAATGAGGAGGTATCTTCACGGTTGATGAAATCACCTGAGTTGTCCCCGACGGTGTTCCTTCCTCCAGAGCTCTAATTGTTCTCCGTGTTCTCGCCATGGTTGTTGTTATATCTTCCCATAGATGACGCCAAATGTTATGGATTAAAAACTAATATATATAATTGTTGTATTTATTACTGAGGAACGTGAGCTTTGAGGCTCGATTTGACTGTTCTTATGTTTCGTGACTCAATCTGCCTTAACAAGATGCCTACGTACTTTGCTGATTGCCAATGATCAAGCCAAATAACGTAGTTCTGATTTGTGGAGTGAGGCCCGTTATATAGATGTGGGAGTCCTTGAATTGGACTTGGGTTAGGAGACTTGATGGGCAAGTCTCTGAATTAGAATGGACTTTGAATTCCTAGGGAGTAGGAAGCTGATTTCTTATCCCATCAGGTCCCTTGGAGGCTAATCTACAAGGATTTATATCCCCACTAGGACTTATCTTAATAGTTGTTTTTTCTCCCTTATTAATTAATTACGAAATTAATTAATAATCAGGGTTTTGGGTCTTCTTTGTTCCATCAGGCCTGATCTGGTCCATCAGGCCTGATCAATGTGTTAACCTTTTTGGTCTGAATATCATACATCTTCATATTGGGCTTCACAGCCCAAATCTTGTATAATCACTGTAATATCTAATTACATAATCAGGATTTATTTATCCCTATCAGAAATGTAAATTTATTCAGAAACCCTTTCGAGGTATAACGACTTGTAATTGTGGAATAAACTGACTTGTGTTATTTTTGGTATTCATCTCTGAGACTATAACTTGTGGTGTGTGTGTGTGTATTGTGGGGTCACAGTACGCAGTAGTTGATTGTTTATTAAGATTAAGTGTTATTAAGGGAAATGGAGCTCCTGACAACCCGGATCCCCGACCCCGGATTTGGGGGTGTTATAGTTCACATCTAAAGACTAAGTCAATGACTTATGGAAAAATGGTGATATTTTTTTTCTCACCGGGACTTAAGAAAAGCATTCTCACATAATCAGTGATTTGAAATGAGGTAGAAAATTTAGTTGAAGGTGGTTAAAATGACATTGATTTTAAGGAAATATTACTATCAGGAAAGGCCAAAGAGGTGCCGACACTTTAAGTATAAGAGGACAAATATAGGCGCTCGTGCCAGAGGAATATAATGATGATGGTTAAATCCATGAAGATTGTATTATGGTGTGAAAGATTGGCATTCCTTCTAATGATTGTGCGTTACTCAACCATAATAGTAGTTTGGTAAAGATTTAATTCATGTTATCGCCGTGAGTGGGCTACCTATCTTAGAAGGTCCTATCTTGAGATAAGCCAGGGCCATATTACGAAAGGACTAAATGAACCTTTGAGCTTCATGTCTCCTAATAAAGACATATGGTTAATAATGGTATTAATCTGCTATCGTTGCTTTATTGAAACTCTTCTGCAATTTTATTTGCTTCATGTCATATGTATGTCAAGTTCAGGAGTGTTCTCCATGAATCATGAATGGTGATTATGTTGCCTCTCTAGAAGATTTTGATACGGCAGGTATGCACTCCGTATGATTAGCTATTAAGATTCCAAGGAAAATGAATGACTACAGTAGGTCAGCGGTGGACCATAGTAATGCAGCAATGATTCTGCGAGTAATGAACCGATTACAACCGTGAGAGTTGTATGGGAATGGCTGTTGAGATTGAGTACAACTAATCGGGTCGTGGTGATGTATAAGTTATTAATGATAGACCAACTAAGCCGAACATTTACCTATGGTATATTTATTCCTTCTTATTGATAAAGAGTAGTATTACTATACGAAGAAGGTTGCGGTGCAAGCATAGAATTTTAGTAACGATGATGTCTAGAATGAAATCCCAGATTCGATTTTCGATGTCGAGGGGGTTTCAAAGGTGATTGTGTATAAGCTCGAGCAAGAGCATGGGTTCATAGAATGATGGACGAAATAGTAAATATTCAGGCACGTGAATTGCGATGCGATAATACTTGATGTTGAGATATATACATATATAGGTTTATTCTCCTGTGATAAACCTCTATAGTTCAGAGGTAGACTCCAAGCCAGATGTTTTGTGGCAATATTTTTGTATAATTCTCTTAAATTATTTCTTCTCTCTTCTTTTCATTTTCGTGTAAACAGAGAAGAACAACCCTTCCAGAAGGGGGTATTACCGAATGACTATCTATCTGTGTGATAGAAGCCTAGTAGGATACCACATGTTGTTTAATTGCTTGTCAAGTACTGAAGGCTGGCCACCTTCTGAACTAACTATGCAACAGAATAATTGTTCATGATCATAGTGATCTCTCAATAAATTCCTTTACTTCTATATGATTGATCAAGCTTCCAAAGATAGAAGCATCTAGAAAAGGAGTACAGTAAGAGCATTGTCTTCGAAATTGAAATGTGTTCCTGATACTAAGGTCGACGAAATAAATAAAAGGATATAGAACACTATAGAGTAACAGTATAGCTAGAATGGTATTTTGAACGAAAGATGGTAACGCTTACGAACAAAAAAAGAAGGAGTATTGAGAAGCAAAAGATATAGTACTAGAAGCTATGATGAGAGTCTATGTAATAGACTTGAAAGAATTTGGAATGATCTTTTATCGCGGATTGAGTTTTCTTACGACAATAGATCATATGTCAGTATCAATATGTCGCCTTATGAGATACTTGAGGTAATACACTGTCGATCTCCCTTATGTTAAGATGAAGTTGTAGAGCGCAAGATGCTCGGACCAGCAGTAGTCTAAAGGACCAAGGATATAATAGATCTAATCAGAGGACGGCTGGTAGTAGCCCAAGATGGACATAAGAAGTATGTTGATTTGACAACGAAAGGACAAGGAGTATGAAGTAGGGGACCTAGTGTTGTGAAAGGTATCCCCTTGGAAAGCTTTGGAAAGGATTGATGAGGTTCGGAAAGAAAGGAAAGCTAAGTCCACGATTTGTTGGACCCTTGGAGATATTAAGACTTATTGGGAAGTTAGCATATGAGCTAGCCCTACCCCCGAACCTGTAAAAAGTTCAAAACGTGTTCCACATATCAATGTTAAGGAAGTGTAATCCGGATGCCAGACAAATAGGGGCATATGAGCGCATAGACATGCAAACAGACGTAACCTATATGGAGCAACCAGGAAGGGTTATAGATCGAAAAGGAATAAATACTTAGGAGAAGGGTTATCAAACTAGTCAGAGTTTGGTGGTAGAACCACAATGCGGGAAAATTTACTTGAGAGTTAGAAAGTGCAATGCTAAGAGGCTAGCCCTATTCATTTTCTATCTGATTCCGGGACGAAATCCTTTTAAGGAGGGGAGACTGTAATAACCCCAATTTTTTGAATTTTTGAAACACTGATGAATAGTAACTTATTGCTGATGATGCTGATTAAGGAAAATTATCAGACCACGCTATATATGAGTACTGTTATGGAAAATCTAAGATCGTATTAGTATTCCATAAAGTAAATGAGTGTATGTAAAGATCGTCAGAATCAAAATTCCAACACTTTGATTTTTTCCGAAAATCCACCAGATACTGAAAGAATTGAGTATAAGGTAACATGATTAAAAGGATTTAAATTCAAGGATTATAAGAGAGGACCATAAAAGGAATATAAAATATTGAGAAAGGTTTAGGGGAACGCAAGTAATAAGATCCCGGATATGATCCCTCAAACGACGAACGAGAACAAATGTTACGCGAACCGTAAAATAAATACGCAACCAAGAGATAAGCTTGTACAAGAATCCAAGATATTATGACATCATCAAACCACAAGACAAAGACATGTGGCAAATAGATGACACAAGCAGGATGACATAAGCATGACAAGGGGTTTTGTTTTGTTGGTTGATTTTGGGCCATGTAAATTTTACCATGGTAAAAATCTAAATTATTTGCCAAGACAAAAAGGAGAAGAAACCAAGCAAATATCATAAAACACAAAAATTAGAAGTTGACTTTTGCTTCCAAGAACAAAAGCTCTCGGCCAAAATAATACCAGCAACTTCAAACTGCCATATCTCCTTCAATATTCACTCAAATGTTGTCTTCTATAGCTCGTTGGAATGGTATTGAGATGGCCTACAACTCTTGTTCACAAGTCTCGCCGAAATAAGCATGGTAAGACCCTCAATTTTACAGTTCTTTCAATCAGACTTTTAGAAACTTCAAAACCTAACGTTGTGTTCTTGATTTCTTTGGAAAGATCAAGCTTGTAGGAGGATAGATTAAGGCTTCCTAAGGCTTCCTAGCAACTTAACACCTACCAAGGAAGGTATAAACTTCAAACCCTAGCCTTTACTTTATTTTTTAGTAAGTTTAATGGTTGGTTTTGTGAAATGAGAAGCATGGATTGTGATTATTAGTAGTTTGGTTTGATTTGGAAGTGTTTTGGTAATTGAAGCTTGATTATAGTTCATAGGTCTTGATTGTGGTTGTTTGAGTTGAAAAACTTGGAGGTTATGGACTGATGTGGTATGGTTTAGGTGAAGTTTTTTGTATTGATGGTTATGAGTTGGTTGGTGGTTAATTGGAGTAGTTTAAACATTGGTAATCGCATAAACATAGTCGTCATAATGCCCATTTTTATTCAACTGCTTGTTCTTAGTGTTCAGGATAGAAAACTCAACAACCAATCTGTAACATTGCCATGTTTATCTAGAGTGTGTCGTAAGCTTCGTTTGATATATGGTTCGCTTGATTCCGATGTACGATTTAGGAGAAACGACCGTTTTAAATAACGACATTTCGCGAACAAACCTTTACCCCTCTCTTTACTTTGAGACCTTGTTTAAGGCCCTTAAAAGACTAATTGGATTACGAAACAATTATGTAAGGTGGGTTAGGCAGTTGGTAGAGTATTCGCGAAAGAGTCGTATTAAAATTCGTAACGATTAATTTATTAAAATTGGTGGAGCCGAGGGTACACAAGCGATTAACACAAATCATTAAGCGTGTAAGCGACCGTTAGGGTATGAGTGAGTTTTGACTAGTTTCTTAAGCGACCATGGTCTAATTCCGGATTATGTTGTTGTTCATAGGTTACCAGACCCACTCTAAGCTTAAGTCTATCCCGGAACACTCAGGCAAGTTTTCTACCCGTATAACTGTTGTTGTGATGTATATATATATATATATATATGCGCATTATCTTGTGATAAGTGCATAATTATTATTAGCAAAGTCTTGTGATATATTGCAGCATGTTGATATGATATATATATATATATGCATGCATGCTTCGTAATCTTGATATCTTATTATCGATTCAATTATTTATAAACTGCATAATACCTATGCTAGAGATATTATATATATATATATAGTTTTCAAAACTATTAAACGAATAATATTTATTCGATAGTTTTATATTATAAATGAATATTATTTTGAATATTCATTTGAGGACTTATGACTCCGCTTATTTTATTTAATGAATATTATTTTGAATATTCATTCGAGGACTTATGACTCCACTTATTTATTTAATGAATATTATTTTGAATATACATTCGAGGACTTATGACTCCGCTTATTTTTTAATTAATATTCTTTATTTTATTAAAGAATAATGTTTCAATATTTGCCAAGTATTCGGAAAATAATTGATACTATCAAATCATTCTTACTTTAAATATTTCCAGAGATTATTTTCAAACTTTATCAAAACTATTTTTGGAAGGTTATAGCGGATCCCAAAACTCGTTTTCAAATTTAAGATCTTCCTTTCGAAGGGGATTTATATACTCGCTCAAAAGTCTGAGGGATCCGGCTCCGTGATGTATTTTTATATTCGCAACAAGGTTGCTATTTTGATAAAAGAGTTTTTGATTACTTACCCAACACTCGGGAAGTAAAATTCTTGAAATAAGTTAATCCATTAACAGGCCTCGCCTGGGAAATATCGGTGAGTTTTCCTTTCCAACTAGTTACGACTTCTTGGTGGAGCCGTCTCAACAAGTTTCTACTTGGGGAAAGGGGGGACGAGCTTTATGTTTTAGAGTCATGGATTTCATCTGAACTACGAGTGGCGTAAGTGGTCGAGTGGCGCCGGCCCAGCCTTATTATACTGGCCCAAATGGCCCGGAAGTTCCGCTAAGACGATCCATTCCTTAGGAGTCCAGTGTTCGGTTGACAAGTAAATCCGATTATTCTCTTGTATATGTAGAAAATGGCGGGGTTGCACTACTGTGACTGATCATCGTGAGTGGTCTTCCTGGCGTGGCAAACTCCCTAATGAGTTCATCATCCAATTGGATATTTCTGCAAAACTACCCAGAGCACTTCGATAGAAAGGCTACGGTTGGGCGATTGTTGAGTGTTGGCAGGGTCGAGTTTTCAAAATGATGTTTTCATCAAATGAAGTATCTCGTAACTTCATTTCATTTTGATGATATTTCAGAGATTGACTCTATACAAGTTTTGTCTTGTAACTTCATCTGTGGGATGAACTATTTATACCTTGAACGGTGGTAGTTCAAGTAGTATTCGAAAAATATATAAGTATATTGGAGTATCTTGTAACTTCATCTTTTCAACTTATATCTAGTAAATGATTATCTTATGCATGACAAAATTTTTTAGAAAAACGTTGAGACAGGGTTAGATATATGAGATCACCTTGCAACGATATCTTTATACAGTTATAAATTGGAACTCTGTGTATATTATACATGTCAGGGGATTTCAAAGATTTTGAGAAGTGTATATGTATATATATGCTGAATATTTTGCGACTTCGTCGCATTAAGATATCAAACTTGGTTCATTTCTGCTTGACCAAGACTTTCATGAGTACTATGAAGATGCTCATATATTGTTAATTATTATACATATTATTTCGGTGGGCTTGTTGCTCACCCTTGCTTTCTTCTTTCATCACACAACAACAGACAGACAAGATGAACATGACCAAACTCCCAATTTGCGAGCGGATAGGAAACGTTCCGCAGTTTCCTGTAGGCGTTGATGCCACTGTAACCGAGGTAGGAACTACCAATAGGCTAGGCTTTCAACTGTTGATGTACCAGACTTATGTATATTATGAATTGTAATAATGGCAAAGAATATGTAAATTTATTCAGAAACCCTTTTGAGGTGTAATGACTTATAATTGTGGAATAAAATGACTTGTGTTATTTTTGGTATTCAACTCTGAGAGTATAACTTGTGGTGGGTGTGTGTATATTATGGGGTCACATTACGTAGTAGTTGGTTATTTATTAAGATTAAGTGTTATTAAGGGAAATGAAACTCGTGACAACCCGGATCCCCGATCCCAGATTTGGGGGTGTTACAAGAAACCACTATGAGGACGTTCTCGACCCAAGGACCACAAAGAACATATTAATAGACCATTAAAGTAAGGATGAGGGGGCTCTAGTTTCTCATCCATGCTAGTAGGTTATGGGTCCAACGAATTTAAGAAATAACACCTCAAAGAAAAATCAAGGGATGATATACTCATAGAAGATTCAAGATTCCCAAATTCAAATGATAGGATCCTCGTATACAAGGACCAAATCCTCAAAAAAAAGAAAAAAAATCTCAAGTTCAAGGACCAAAATTTTCAAGTTTAAGATCCCTAACTTCATGTAGTAGTTGCTCTTTTAGCCCTAGTATGCCTCAAGGGCCACAATCTCCAAACATTGTTCTCCCTTCCCGAATCGTGAATGATTATGGTCTTGAGTTCAACAGTTATGACTCAAGCACGTGGATTTAACGATTATGAGTCAAGGACGTGAATTCAATATTGACCATATAAAGGATATATGCCCCCTTTATACTCAAAGTTTGAAACCTATCAATGACAAATTTTGAGATTTTTCTGGCCCCTACACGCATAATAATGAAATCTTAAGTGAAAAAGATGCAAGTTCGAGAAGGAAACACCCAGACAAAGTGCTGGTATGAGGATGACGTCCCGAGCCTTTAGGGGCTCGGGGACTGAATACTTTGGATATTGGAAAATAGATTTGAAAAAGAACAACAAATCTACATCTTACAAGAATTAGTAGGCCTGAAGGCCTAATTACTGATCCCCCGATAGTTGAACGAGGTTTTAAGGAGGAAGATAAAAATTCTCATGGTTGATCCTAATAGTTTGATGTTTCTTAGAGATATGAAATGATTTAACACTTCTCTCCATGAAGGAGATTATGAATACTTATATCTTGAGGAAGTACAAGGTGCCCATATCTAGTCACATGATGAAACTGGTGATCTGGCTAACCAAGTTAGAAAATTCTTGAATATGCTTCTATTATAGTCAGTCCACGATGCTAAGAAGCACTATGTGCTGTTGAGTGGCATTTATGACACTTTATAACGCTCTGTAAAGCTTTGAATTGATGTTTTGTACTCAACTTATTAGTGTTTTTAACGTGTTTTTGTAGTGTTTTTGCATTTCAGACATTTATCAGGAATACATGTGAATTAGCATTGTTTGGATGCTAATATGGTGTTAGGATGGTGTCTAGAATAAAAGCTCATGAAAAGACCAGCTCAAATCAACAAAAAAAGAAGAAGTCAGAAATTTCTCCAGAGAGACAGCGTGTCCGCGCTGAAGTAGCGCACGATCGCGCCCAAAGAGCAGAATGTCAGCGTGCCCGCGCTGGTCAAGCGCGCGCCCGCGTTAGGTCAGGAAAATAAAATCTCGTTTCTTCTGGAATTTTGATTTGTTGGACTTCTACTCTGCATGAGCTGCTATATATACATTACTTAAGGACGTTTTTTCATAACAAGACATAGTAGAGCTTAAGGAGAAGGCATAAAAAGACCATAGAGCATAATTCAACCAAGGCGAAGAAGATCTAGTTTATTCTTGTGATTCTTTGTTTTAAGTTGTAACTTTGGATGCTAGTTTTCTTATTCGTGAACCTATACTCTTGTTTCGTACTTGGTTTCTTATTTATTCAGTATAAAGACTATATTTATTATACCATGCTTTCATCGAAACCCACGTTGATGATGAGTCCGACTATGGGCTAATCGTTATCGTGGGGTTCTAACGGATTTATTTATGGATTTCTTTAGTTATTTTTTTTTTGCCTGGTGTGTGGTGAGTGTATGATAACCTAGTTTTGGTTGTGCTTATTCAGCTTATGAGCATCGCGAACTCATAAGATAGTGTGTTAATCTTTAATGAAGCGAAAGTGAATTTAACGGTTTAGAACTTGCCATGCTAGCATAGGTCCATGTATTTGATATGCATAATTCGTGGGTAATTTTAACCATCTTACTTGCCCTATGTAATCACGATAGATTACTTGTGCATTAAACCGTTATGTTGTCAAATTCTATAGACATATAGGGTCTCAATATAATTGGTGTATATTCATCTTCTATCTCTTTTGTGGATGTCTGGTAGTATTGTATTCGTACAACGGAAATTGGCATTTATCGGTTTCATGTTATCTGATTAGTGTCATCACCATTACATACTAAGGTTAAGAATGAAAAGGCTATTGAATGAAGTATTTAATGAAGTTAAAATCCCATGTTTGTGTCATATATTATTCAACTCTCTTTAATCTCCGAGTTTGTATTCTCAGTATAATTCTTAGTTAATCTTAGTTATAAACAATCTCAATTTGTTATTCGTCTTAGCATTGAATAATAACCACACTAGTGTTGTATAGATACATTAATTAAAATTAACCTAAAGCAATCCATGTGAGAACAAAATAGAATTTATTCTATATTACTTGTGATCGCATATACTTGTGTGAATATTAGCACGTGTTTCAGCCCTAACAAGTTTTTGGCGCCACTGCCGGGGATATCGGTGTTAATTTTTAGTTTATGTGTTTGTCATCATTGGTCGTTAAAGTTCAGTGACTCGGACATTATTACTTACTTAATTCCTTGTCATGTTTCAAGTACTCTAGCGAGCGTGTATGCATCCGCGTTCTCGGTCTCGTAAGAGAACACTGGATCAAGCTGGGGAAGAAGTTGTAGTCGAGGAGAAAGTTTGTAATAACCCAAATTTTTGGTAATAATTAAAGCACTAGTGAATAGTAATTTTTCTAAACCCTGATGAATAGTATTTTTTTTCTAATTAATAAATATTATCAGACGCTCGTATATAGGAGTTTTCTTATGGAAATTCTAAGCCTATATTAGTATTGCAGAGTGAAAATAAGTGTATGTAAAAGCCATCGGATTTCGAAAACGAGCACTTTTATTTTTCCTTGAGATTTCCACCAGACATTAAGAGATTTAAGGAATTAATATTAAGATGAAGGATTTTAAATCCAAGGATTATAAAGGAGAATTAATTTAGGTATTAAAAATATCAAGAAGATTTTATCAATAAAACCATTGTGGTATTGAAGCAAACGATCAACGAGATTAAGTGATAACCGGACAAAGAAATGAATAACGACTCTTGCAAATACCTTTGCAAGTCGCAAGGCAAGTGGATGATTGATAACCAAGAAACCAAGTGATAGTTAGGAAGGAATGGTTAGTTAATTATCTAGTTAACTAGGGATGATCTCATCTCACCACAAATCACCAACACATGGCAAAAGGTGAGATCATCTTCCACTAACTCCTTTGTTTATTATTAACCTAGAAAAATATCAAGACAACCCATCATAATCCACCACATTATTCCACCAACACAAGAAAGGAAAAGCATTTCCTCCTCCATTTCCATTGCTCTCGGCCAAAACAGAACCAGCACATTAAAACTGTTGTATCTCCTTCATTTCTCACTCAAATATTGTGTTCTATAGCTCTTTAGAAAGGTCTTGAGATGATCTACAACTCTTGTTCATAATCCTAGTCCAGATAAGGATAGTAAAAACCTCATTTTTCCAGTTCTTTCAATCGTACCAATAGTAACTCCAAGAAACTAACTTTTCTTTCTTGATTCCATGGATGAGCCAAGCTAGTTTAAGGCTATAAAAGGGTAGTACAAAGCTTTTTGGTGGCTAAAAAACTCCAAGGAAGGTATGAAATCCAAGAATCTTGATATTGAGTTTGATTTTTGATGATGATTTAGTGATTATGTGTTAGCATAAGTTAAGAGCTTAGTATAATGAATGATTGGTGTTGATTTGGATTTGTTTAGTAGTATGTGTTTGGATGAGTGTTGTGAAATTTGATTGTTATGATCTTGATTTAATTGTTAATGGTTAGTGTATGGATTGTGATTGATGACTGGGTTGATTTTAGACATGGATTGATTTTGGAAATCGAATAGTTATAGCCGTCGTAATGCCGAATTTTTGTTAGCCAGTAAAACTGCCGAGATCATGAAATGAGGCCTGTACATTTGTGACCATATAACTGTGTATGTGTGTAGAGGTTGTCATGTAGTTTACGTGAGTTCAAGAACCGCGTAAAACGCATTTACGGTTTAAAAGTTATGTCCATTTTAGTGAACGTTGTTTCGAGAAACCAAACTTTGCTTAAGTGCAGTTTTGAGACTATCATTTCACCCCTTAGAAGGACTGAGAAAATCCTGAAACTTTAGTATGACATGCTAGGGACAGTTAGGAAAGTCCTCGTGAAAGTTTTGGATTAAAAGGATTATTTTTCGATTTTATAAAAATGATAAAGTAAGCAACATCCATGGAAAACCGTAAGTAAAATGACGGGAAGCGTGAATGAATACAATTGAGTTAGAACTTGGATCTCGCTAAGTCATAGGATGCAATGTGAGTATAAATAACATGCTTATATTTCCTTTAAGATATGTGTAGCATCGACTAGTGGAAATGGCAATTGTATATAGCAGTTATGCATTGGATTGTATGTGATAGTTTAAGTGGTATAGGTTAGCACTAGTTGTTAACCCTACTTTGTTTTCAGCGTTATAGCACCTCGATATAACCCAGGACCCTCACAGTCACATGGGAGTTTGCAGTCACATTTATATTTGCATCGTTAAGGCAAGATTTTTATCCTTAATTGTTGACTTCTCTACCTTATGATATTGTTTATCACAAAGTGTTCATATGTACATATATGCATAGACTAAATATGAATGGAGGATTTTGTTGAGGTATGCATGGCTACATAAGTACAATATTTTTAAGGACTTGTGAATCCCTAGAATAGGGAAGAACTATTAAGAGACGTAGACTCAAATAAAGGAGGAAGTATTTTCAGATTATTTCCGTATTCATTACGTCGAGCGGAAGCCGACCTTTCTTCTGACAGTAGTCATCGTAGATCGAAGATTGTTCTTTCGAATATTAAATGACTATATATTATTTCTTTCTTTGAGGATCAGATATTGGGGTATTTAATATTATTAAATGCCAGATTGAGGATAGTAAATGATATTATCACAACCCAATCTCAGAAAGATGGTGTATTCGTAATTTCATTAATTATACATTTGTTAAGACATCTTGGGATTAACTATTTAATTAAATTTATTTTATTTAGTTAATTATTTTCAAATAATGACTAAGGGATTTCATTTAAATTGAGATTCAAAGAAAGGTTGTATTCTAAAAAGTATTATTTTGAATCAATATATAAGAGATTATTAATTAATCTAGCAAGTGTTAAGGCTTCCTGGTCAGTTAGTGAATGTTCGTTGGTTAATAAAATTTCCTAATGGATAACCAATAATGAGATGATGGTTGAGGTGAATAAATATAACAATGAGAATAAAGAGATAAGAATGAGATGAATAACAACAACAACAACAACAACAACAACAACAATAATAATAATAATAATAATAATAATAATAGTAATAATAATAATAGTAATGCAGGGATCATTTTATATGATGCTCTAGCAGATGCGACCGGAAGGGGTCAGCATACTCTCAAAATGAGATTGCGGGGTGCTGGTCCAGCCATTTTAATTCTGGCCCATGTGTTGCCAAAGGATGATTTGGTCATGTTCGAAAAGTGAACCTGTCAATCATCAGGTCAAGTTCGAAAAGTGTTCTTTCCCTGGTCAAGTTCGAAAAGTGTTCTTTCCCATATACTAATAGTAAAACGGTCCCTCAGAAGAACATGATTGAAACGACTGATCTTCGTTTAATCATATCCAGTTGGTTGAAAGTCCCAGTCCCTCGAAAAAGAAATTATTAAAATGTTTATAAATTGAATTATCACATATAAATTATGACAGTAAATAGAATAACTAGATTGTGTCAATCTAACAACAGAATGGGTTGTTAAGATTGTTTGGTTATGGAACATATACTGATGTTGATTATTGAAAGAGGGATTGTGTAATTGTTGTGATTAATTTATATTACAGCTTAAGTGGTGGGAAATGATTTGTCATAAATCGGTTGAGGAATGAAAAGTTTATTATTTAATAACTTGAACTATTAGAGAATTATAAAGGTTTGAGGTTTATAAAAGATGTTGATATTGAGGAACGACCTAAAGGGTATAAAGGTTTGATTCTTTTCCCTATTACTCCTATCAAGGTATATTCCATTTTTTATATAAGTGGATAGTTATTGGGAGAACTCGCTGGGCATTATTTGCCCATTCTTGTTGTTTATTCTTCCAACCCCACGGATAGTAATGTGGCCGTTCCATCGAAAAAGAGCAAGGAATTCGACGATATATATTAGTCCATACGACTGGCTTGAAGTGAAGGATTAAGCTGGTAGGAGGCTAGTTATCCTATCATGATTTGTTTAAGTTGAATTATGGAAATCTTTATAGCCCTTGAGTTAGTTCTATATTGGACTTCTGATTACGCTTCAATTAGAATTAGTAATCAGTAGAATGTTTTGTAGAGATATTTGGAAGAATGTAATGATTATTGAATCAACATATTATTATGGCTTAGTGTTGTATCGGTGTATTCTCTGAGACTCTAACATGTGTGTGTGTATGAAAGAAAGGGGTCACAATATGCAGTAGTAGTTTTGATTAAAGATTAAGTGATATTAAGGAAAATGGAACTCGTGACAACCCAGATTCCTGTCCCCGGATTTGGGGGTGTTATAGAAATGGTATTAGAGCAAAGGTTGCAGTACTCAGAGACGTGAGCGTAAAGGACTTAGTTATAATTAAGAGAACTGAGAATCCATATCGGATTCATAGTTGAACTACCGGATGTAGTACTGACAGATGAGAGAAAGTTGTGAAACATTGATGGAGGATTTATGAACAAGAACCATTAGGCTCCTTATTATATTATAGGGGACCCCATATGACTCTGTCTCAATAAGAGTGAGATATAAAATTGATGGATAGAGCTGACAGAGAGCTTATAGCAATGTTTGAGACCAAGATTGATAGTGATAGGTTTATTTTGGCCCAGATAAGAGGGGCAGTGAGAAAGTTTGATAGAGTAAGGATCAAACATCAAGAGAGAGATAAGATGGCTAGTGTTCCACTGTTCCACTTATGACTATGGTATGATATGAGGCTGACCCTTCTAGGGCACAAGGCGAGGATATTGAGAATGCTGAGAAGATACTTTGAAAATTTATAAATTATCCAAGGCATTGATATAGGATATGAAGCATAATCTTAATAGGCATTTGAGGTGGAAACAGTAAGTGCCAATACCATCCGACGACTCAAATGACATGAAGTTATTACTCCTAGTCCTGTATAGTTGCTCTAAGAAAACAATATATACGAGGACCAAAGAAAAAAGCTTTAACTTCGTTGTACAATTAATGTTACTTATTACCTGGAATAAGTTGAGGAATTTCTTTGTATGCGAGATTTTAAATTCCCTGCGAACAAAGATTTCGCCAGAGGTAGTGTTTACTATAGTATTGAGGACATTGTTCTTCTAAGGGAGATTTATTATATACTTCGATAATATTATCGGGATTATACCTTGTACGTTAGACCATGAGGGATTACCTTGGAAAGTAAGGAGATTTCGAATGGATGGTCTGACTTTAATAAGGTTATTATAACAAGCAAGTTGGTGATCTCGGAAGTTAATAGAAAGAAGACCAGTGAGCCTAAGGTGAGTCTTGATAAGACTGGTATAAGAGACCAAGTATATAGTTACTGCAATTTAGCTGAAAGATGTTCCAGAAATCTTATTTATATACTTGACTTAGATGGGTATAAAATCCTTTTTTCCTTAAATGAATAATATTAACTACATTTAATTTATTTCGATGCTGAAATGGACACCGATCATGTAAGGTGATCAGCGGTAAGGGAATGACTGAGAATACTTTTAGGTAACCTGGATGTAAAATTAATGTAATTATTTTGGAAATATCAGGAGTATGCCACCCAGACAGAGAGTTACAAGAGCACATTTTGAACCAAAGAATGAAGCCAGTAAAACCAATAGTACTTTGGATGGAGATATCCCCGAAGATCATAATGAACAAGACACCGGAAACCAGGGAGGTGACCCAGAAGTAAATCCCATGAGTCAAATTATGGACTTGCTGAGGCAGAATTTAGACCACCGCCCAAACCCCCGGCAACCGCCCGTTCCCCAAAACATTGTGGCCAATTCCTTTCGGGCCTTTAAATCACTGAAACCTCCCCAGTTTGAGGGAACAGCCGGCCCTATGGTAGCTAGGGCCTTGCTGAAGGAATTAGAGAAGTCCTTTGAGATTATGCAGGTAGCTGAGAATCAGAAAACTATTTTTGCTACGTACTTACTAAAGGGAGAGGCAAATTTTTGGTGGGAAACTAAAAAGAACATAGAAGGGAATGGAGCAGTGACTTGGGCTAGTTTTACCAAGTTGTTTTTGGAGAAATATTTTCCCAGTTACATGGAGGGTGAGATGGAGCTCAAATTTTTAGAACTAAAGCAGAATAACTTGAGCGTAGCGGATTATGTTGCGAAATTCATTGAATTATCAAGATTCGTGCCAGAATTTGTAGATACTGAAGTGAAAAAGGTAAGAAGGTTTCAGCAGGGGCTGAACCTATGGATTCAAAATAGAGTGTCTGTGTTAGAGCTAACAAATTATGCTACCCTAGTACAGAAAGCTACTATCATGGAGAAAGGGAGTGAGCAGGTACGAAAAGAGAGAGAGAATAGAAAGAGAAGGTTCGAGAGTCAGGAGGGAAGTTCCACTGATAGGAACCTTCCTGTTAGGTCCCAATGTGTTTGTAGAAGGGGGGGTTGAATACAAACTATACCGAATAATCGAATTTAGTGCGGAATAAAAATTGAAACAAAATTCAAGTTAAATAAAAATATTATTAAACTTGAAAGGTGTTACAACAACAGTATCGATTACAAGGGATTAATCTCAAATTAATTATCACAAATCTAGAATAAATTCGACATGAACTTTTCTATTTTTGCAATAAAAAGAATCAAATGCTAAACGCAATTTGAGATTAAGTTCTAGGGATTTTGATCCGCTAGATAGTTATACAAGAACAAGAGAATGATTTCTAGTTTGAATTTAACTTTAAAACTAGAAATAGATGATCTTGAAGTTTGCATTTGAAAATGGAATGTTTTATGCGGCTGCTTTTCTTTTCTGTTCTTGAGTGTATTTTTGGATGCTATTTGACTTCTGCTGCTTCTGTTCTTTTATAATTCATTCAACAGACCTACTTGAACCGGCAAGACAATCTGTTAATTGGCATGACAATCGGCAAGACACTTGATTGAACTGGCAAGACTATCGATGCAAGACAATTGATTGAACTAGCATGACTATCGGCAAGACAATTGATTGAACTAGCATGACAATATGTTGAACTAGTAGAACTTTCGGTATGACAATCCTTTTGAACTGGCATGACTTTCGGTATGACAATCTGATTGTCATACCAGTTCATTTGATTGTCATGCTGAATTAATATTGAATATAAATTCAAAATCAATTCTGAAAATTTCTAATATTAATTCTGAATTAATTAATTAATTAATCAATTAATTCAATTAATAAATAAATTAATCTTTGCAGATATAATTTATTTTCTTAATTAAATTATATGACTTAATTAATTAATAGAGAATTAATACTACTCTTCAACAGCAACCATTCTTCTGAAAATCACTGACAATTATGAATCAATTCCACCACTTCAATGTTGACACTCGATGTATTGTCTGGTTCATGAGTGACTAACTTCCGTGACGTTTCTTCATGTCTTGACTTTGACAACTTGATTTTCTTCAGATTAAATCCCTGTAATTATCTGATACCCTGACAAGATCTCTGTCACTTGATTAAATCCACAATCTTGATTTATATCACTGAGGCTTGATCAATTTCTTGAACTTCTTCCAGTGAAGTAATTCCTCAAGTCTGTAGATGAACCTTGTTTCTGAATCTTTTGATAGATGTTACTTTGTGAGATCTCTTTGACGGTAGATCCACTATTTACTTATTACATTCTTATTTGAGTTGAGTTAAATCCTGGAATAAACAAATAGGCTATGACATATGCCTTACAATCTCCCCCTATTTGTTTGTTAGACAATAACAACAAATACCTAGAGGATAACTCAACTAATAAATAAGAAAAAGATATAAACAGAAATGCAAAGTAAATAGCAGAAAAGTTCTGGATTATATTTAACATTTTCTAGATTCCAAATCGATGTTCCTCTAGACTGAAAATATCTTCAAGTAGTTTCATCTTCTTTTGTACAACCACATTTCCTGTTGAGAAGCGTATATCTCTCTTGCTTCTCCCCCTATGAGAATCAACTGATTAAATAAGATCACCTTCGTTTACCACATCTCCCGTATAATAGGATCCGCAGATAAAAACCAATGGTACTCCCCTTTTGGAAAACAGTTTCTTCCCTTACTAGGAAATCACTTTGTGTTTACTACCTCTCCCGTACAATAGGATCCGTAATTACAAACAACAATGGTGTGGTGTAGTGTACATATGTAGGATCTTTTTCTTCCTTCCTGCTATATCTCCCCCTTAGTTGAGGAATCCTCTAAACTACTACTTAAGCTTTTATCTCCTCCTTAGAGAAGGAATGTATGCCGTTGTCTGAAGGAGTTCTCATATATCACTTGGTTGGAAAAGAAATAACAAGTAGTTTCTCTTTCTTCCTCACTGTGAGTGTGTGATTCTGTTTAGTGTACCTCACATGTGTTTCACTCTTCTCTCCACTTGTGTTTACACTCATTCTCACAAGTGTATCACTCCTCTCATAGCTCCAAAAATCAGCTGTACCTGCAAGGAAAAACACCTTAGCCATCCTTAAGGAGGTCACAGGTGGTGCAGTGGGAGTTTGCAAATCCCCATCCTTGTTAGACTCGTCAGATGAATCTGAGTCATAATATACAAGTTGCTAGTTTCCCTTTTAGGGTTCCAAATTTGAATTCTGAGAAGGTAAGCAATGATCCAAAGAATTTAGCATAGGGATCAAAGTTCCCTTCTAATGTCTGTGAAGACATTTCCTTGTGACTCATCAGGTAATATCTGAATCATTGTCAACAAGTTGCCGATCTGCGCCTATGTCAGATCCACTATCCGCAGATGCATCTTGGGGATTTAAGCCTGGGGAGGTAGACACTGACCACTGACATATGGCTTTTAGATCAGTATCCTCTCCTAACACCTGTAAAGGCAATTGGTCCATTAACGAACCTTGAACAATTGAATCTGACCTTAAAATGGTCGAAACTTTTATTTCCGTCAACTCCTCCTTTGTGTGTGTAACCTTTCCTTGTGCATCAAGAATTGTTTATGTTTGAGGTGGTGACACTACAACGGATACCCTGGCCGACAGGCAAATTTCAATAGACGCACCCTGTTAAGAGAATGAATCTAGTAACTGTTTTTGTGCCTTTTCAGCCATTACATCTTTTTGAGAAGATGTATGGGGGCTAACAGTTGTCTCGGTTTAAATAATACTCATCTTCGTAGGAGACAGAGCTGCTGGGTTGACTTCAGAACCTTCCTTATATGGTGCACTAAGGCACTATCTCCCTCACTCTCATTCATACTTCATTTTAGTGGTAAGAGAGTGTTGTTGGTTCTGTTTCTGTGTTTGTCTTTACAGTCTGGGATAGAAGTTGTGGGTTTTCAAGCTCATGACTGTTAATGAAAGAAAGCCATTGGAGACTGAACATGTATCACAGAACATATGGCACTTTAGAGATAAAATGTACTTAAGATCTATAATGAATGAAAATTATACATTTAATCTTTTGAGAGAAATGATGTACAATAGTGATTTCAAAAGATTTTAAATAAAATAAGAAATCACTAATGTTGAAAGAAGTTTGAGTTCAATGATAACATTACCACCTTGCAACCAGCCATATCCCTCAGTTAAACCTTTGTTGTTATCTCTAAAGGTAACCAGTGGGCCAGCTTTCTCAACCACATTTGATACCAGGGCTCTATCTCCGGTCATATGTCTTGACGATCCACTGTCAAGAATCCACACTACCGGTTCCACCTATTTATTGCCCTGCACTACAAATGGATTAGACCTTCTTCGGAACCCAAACTTGGTTGGGTCCGGCATACTTGTAGAATTGGCCTTTATCAGGCAAAACAACATTCGTAAGTTGTATATTCTCAACTTTCTCAATGACTGGACATTTGACCTTGTAAACAGCCTTAACAAATTTCTGTTTAGGCTTAGGCACAAATGTCTCCTTTCTAGCCTTAGAACGACTAGCAGTCTTAGACCTATCATGCTTCCTATTATTCACATGCTGACGAGGAGTAGTCTTATCACTAGAAATATGCTTACCATTAAAATAAGCATACATCAAATTAAAAGCACAAGACATACAATTAGGAACACCACATACTTTATGAGAGGGATTAACAACAGGCAAATTATGCATGGTAGACATGGCATTTTTGTTATCCAACTCATGTGTGTCTGAGTTAGTCTCAGTTGCTTTCACAACTTTGACTGGAACTTTCGACACACTTGACTTGAAAAAAACCTTCTCATTAGCATGATCTTTAGCACGTATTTTTTCTTGAATAATAAAGGAGGTCTCATCAAATGGTTCAGCAATTGATCCTTTATAGAGGGGTTTATCAACACCTTTAAGCACATGTGGTACTTCCCTTCCTTTAGCACAAACATGAGGAGGGGAGTTTATGCCTAATTCTCCAATAGCAGCATTATAATCAAAACCTATTCCAGATGTTTGATTAACAGCTTGCTTACTGTAGAACTCTTTAGCCTTAGAACAAGAATTAAAGTAAGCTTTAACCTTAGTCTCAAGACCGGTGATCTTGTCTTTGAGAATAGTTTCGAGTTGTCTATAATAGTTAACTCTATTCTCTAGGAAAGATACTTGTTCTTTTAATTTGTCTTGATTAATGTGCACAAGTCTTAATTCATTGACCTCTTTCTCAAGGTCTTTGATCTGCTGACTTAACAGTTCATTATCATGACGAGCACAATCTAAGGAACCTCTGAAAGAGATATGTCCTAAGTCCAATCATGTATGAGGATTTAGGAATAACTTTTATGTAATCTGTTTTAATTTCATTGATATTAATAAAAAGGCTTGTTTTGTTTTTATTGCGGGCTCTATCTATTTAAATGTTTAAATAAGATATACTACAGTTTAGAGTAAAGCTTTTTATGGATTGTGATGAGATCATAATAATGAAACCTAAAAGATGATAACTCTAAACTTAAATAGTTCCTGGTCGTAGGATTACTAACTGGTAATTAATAATCCACAAAGATCGGTACATACTATGCTTGCTTCATTATGAAGGATGTCTGTTCTCATAGACATTTGTGTGGTGACACAATAGCTAGTATGTAGGTGCTTATTATAGAATAAGTTCACTGGACATGACTCACACAGCTGAACAACTGATGGAGTTCACTCACGTGTCAGCAGTTGTTCACATAGTGATAGTTGTACAAGTAACCTTAGACTTGAGGTCATCATAGTCATCTTGTGTACACTGAACTATGCTTTTGTTTAGTTCTTAGTCTCAAGGGATAATTATAAGGGCTCTACTGGGTATAGGAATTTGTACACGAAGATAGTGTATGATCAATAAAGGATCTACCCCTTCTAGTGTAAGAAGAGAATGTTCAATGCTGATCCACTTATGTTAGTTCAGGAATCTCTGGCCAGAGTGAATGAAATTAGAAAGGAGTTTCTAATTTACATTAAATAGAACTAAGCATAGTGAATGGGAAAGCAAGTGATTAAATAAGATAGGCTTGACACAAGTTCCATGCCTTGTATTTAATCGTGACATTGCAGGGTAGAAGGAATTGATTGTACGGTAACTCCTCACTGAATAGGTTCTTGGTATTCTAAGCAGTGAATTCGTATTATTCGGATAGTCGCGATATGCTGAGAAGTATCCCTCACGATGTAGAATAAATATGATTAATTAATTAATCATATTTAATGAATTAGAGAATTTATATAAATAATGATAAAATAGTTTTATTATTATTTATTTCTACTATCAGCTTAATATTGAACCTATGGGGTCACACCATAAAAAAGAATGATTTAATGGTGGAGGAATTAATTAATAATGGCTGATAATTATTTATTTATGAAATAAATAATTAATTGGCAAATTTAATAATTGATTAAATGAGATTTAATTGATTATAAATTAATTAAGAAAAGGTTCTTAATATTATTAATTAAGAATTTAATTTTTGGAAATTAAATCAAGTGAGAGAATTATTTCTAAAGAGTTTAGAAAAAGGATTAATAATTAAAAGGTGTTTTAATTATTAGTGAGAATAAAAAATTTCAGCAGAAAATTTTGCCTATAAATATACTATTATAAAAACCTATTTTTGCCTCAACCAAAAAGATTTATAAAACCCTAATTCTCTCATTCTCCTCCTCCTTCATTATATCGTTTTCTTGGTGGATACCGGTGGAGTGCTTCACACTTGAGGAGCAGCTGCTAAAGATCTCCGTTCATCGTTCTTGGATCGCTATTAAAGACCTCCATCTTCCATTAACGTAAAGCTTCTTAAGGTAAACATACTGAACTAAGAATTAAATATTATTTTTCGCATGGATCCTGCGGAGGGTTTCGGTTTTTTTTAAGATTAAATTTACGTTTTCGTTGCGTTTATGTGCTAAAAACCCTTCAATGGCATCAGAGCTACTTGCGAAAAGTTTTTAATTCGTTTATGTGTTTATCTGTTTTCGATATATGAGCATGTCCGTGATTCGCCATGATTTGATGTTGATATAATATGCTTATATATGTATGGTTTTAAATATATGATATTCATGTGAGTTGTATAATCATAAGATGATTATGTAATCTGTATATATACTGATATATACATGATTTATGTTTGTTCTAATTATGAAAATCATATTAGATACAGATTCTGAATTGGTTACTGCAGACTTGCTGAAATCTGGGTCTGGTGTCCGATTTACGCAAACGAATACCCTATTCCATAGGTAAACGAGCATCTGAACAAAACTGATAGGTAAAGCTATCAACGACTCGTCTGTAAGGCGTTTGACGTCGTTTACTGCTCGTAAACAGTGATTCTTGTTTTTCTGATTTGATTCTGATTTTTTTGATTTTTGTCATATTTTTTTTTTATGATTAGATTGTGGATAATATGATATGTTAAGATCAGATTATGTGTTTTAACATGCTTTTATGTTTTGTATGAGCATGGTGGATGGTTATGGCCTTTCGACCTTAGTGTAATGGTTTTGGTTTTGGTTTTAAATACGACTTGCATGTCGTCAATCTTTGTAATCATAAATCTCGAATGTAACTCGAGTTATTCTTGTAAGTTAATTAGATTAGTTTTACTTTCAATCATGTAATGTAATTGAAGACTCAAGAAGGCTATCCAATGGAGGTGATACAAAGAAGAAGACGAGGCATACAAGAAGTCTAAACAAAAAAGAAGACTTATGTAATAAATAGTTGTATTTATTTCCATCACCATATTAGATTGACCTTGATCTTTATCATGAGCTTGATAAAGATCACATAGGATGGGGGCATAACCAAACACATTTACTTTATTGCACTTTACATTTACTTGTTTATTTAATTTTATATATGAGATATATGCCTATGTTTACCATGCGATGATAGATTTAGGTGAACTTAAATCAATATAAGGCGTGCTCTAGAAAATCTAGAATAGGAATCGTTTCTTGCCTTAACAATAATATTATGAATACAATCATGAGATTCTTGTGTTTATGAAACACGTAATTGAATATGAATTTTCAATATTGAGACAAAGAATGATTCTGTCAACAACAGAGTTCTATCTATAAGAAAGGGTTATTAAGTGACGCCTCTTGACAATGCTCCACCCGATCTGGGAATCATCTGATTATCGATTATTGATTTGAAATATTTAATTTAAAAGGAAGAATCTCTTTATAATATGATTATGATTGTAACGTAATATAATCCCTCTAAAATTAAACAATATCAAGTAGTAATTGGCCAATGACACAACGGGCTTGTGTCGGTCAAAGCCTTCCAACATGGTAGAAAGTAGTTATTATTTTTGAATTATTGTCGTTTCGTGCTACAGCCGAGGGCTTTGATTTTGAAATAAGAAATACTTGTCTATTACATAGAGATGTGTACATTGAATTAGAATCTAAAGGTCGGTACGTGCCACAGCCGTGGGCCGTTGGAGACTGATTCAATTGTACGAAATGTTGGGTTAGACTTGACTTAGAATATTGAGTTTGTCATTCCACAGCCGTGACTCAATTATTCAAGAGGCTAAAGTTATATTAGGGAATAACATAAGATGTAATTGACAAGAGTTGTCTGCCTATTGAACATCACATGACGTTTCGTGCCACAGCCGAGGTTGTGTGGTGGAATGTAGGATCCATATTCCCACTAACATTATGAATGCTTAATTTTCACTTAGGGGGTTGAATAAATTAGATAAACTAGTGGGAGACACTTATGAATAAAGACCCGATTCATATAGTGTTTTGAAATGAAATTGAATATTTGTTAAGTGTTGTTATGTGTTTATCATTTACAGATTTACTATATTCGTTATGTCTTCTGCACTATCACTCCGGAGTATAATAGATGCTCACAAGTTGACTGGTCCTAATTTTGCTGACTGGCTTCGAAATTTGAGAACTGTTCTCAGGGTTGAGAAGCTGGAATATGTGCTTGACTCACCTAAGCCTACTGAACCTGCTAGCGATGCACATAATGCTGAACATGTTGTGTATCTTAAGTGGATAGATGATGCAAATGTTGCTTAATGCATCATGCTAGCTTCCATGAATAGTGAGCTACAGAAGCAACATGAGCATATGGATGCTCACACTATCCTTATGCATCTACAAGAGTTGTATGATGTGGCAGGGAGGACAGCTCAATATGAAGGAACTGTTCGGTTGTAGGATGTCTGAGGGATCATCTGTGAATGACCATGTACTTAAGATGATCAATCTGATTGAACGTCTTGGACAACTTGGTTTTGCCATGGATGGGGAGCTGAGCCAAGACTTGGTCTTGCAATCACTTCCGAGTTCGTTCTCGCAGTTTGTTGTGAACTTTCACATGAATAAGCTGGATGTCAGCCTTCCTGAACTCCACAACATATTGAAGACTACGGAATCGAATTTTCCCCCTAAGAAGAGTTCTGTTCTTCTAATTGGCGAAGGTTCCAATCCAAAGAAAAGGAAGAAGAACCCTTCCAAGAAGAAGAAAGTAGGTGAGAAAAAGCCGGTTCCACCAAAAGCTGAAGACCCCAAGAGCAAAGTTGTTTGCTTTCAATGTAACAAGGTGGGGCATTGAAAGAGGAACTGCAAGGTTTACCTTGCAGAATTGAAGAAGAAGAAGGGTAGTGAGACTACCGCTTCTGATTCAGGCATGTTCATGATCGAAGTTAATATGTCACTAGGTCAAATTTCTACTTGGGTATTAGATACCGCATGTGGTTCTCATATTTAGAATTCGTTGCAATGACTAAAGGGAAGTAGGACTCTTGAAAAAGATGAGGTGATTCTACGTATGGGCAATGGAGCAAGGTTGCGGCCATATCTGTAGGATCATTTAGTTTACATATGCCTACGAGCAAGACTATTATTTTGAATAATTGTTATTACGTTCCCTCTATTGTGAGGAATATTGTTTCTATTACTATGTTGGATATGGATGGTTTTTCATTTATTATTGAGAATAATGAATGTTCTATCCTTAGAGATAATGTTCTTTTTTTTGACGTGGCATTTTAAATAATGGTCTGTATGTATGTGACGTAGAGCATGATTTACTTCAGATTGAACAAACTAATAAAAGAAAATGAGATAATGAAAATCTGACCTATTTATGGCACTGTAGGCTAGGTCATATTAGTGAAAATAGACTGCGGACATTGCATAAGGAAGGGTTACTTGACCCCTTTGATTTTGAATCATATCCTACATGCGAGTCTTGTCTATTGGGTAAAATGACCAAATCTCCATTTAGTGGACATGGAGAGAGGGCTGCAGATTTGCTAGGATTGGTACACACAGATGTATGTGGACCAATGTCTACACAAGCCATTGGTGGATTTTCGTACTTCATTACTTTCATAGATGATAGATCTAGATTCGGATATGTGTATTTGATGAAACACAAGTCTGAAGCCTTTGAAAAGTTCAAAGAATATAAACATGAAGTGGAGAAACAAACCAAACACAGTATTATAACTCTTCGATCAGATCGAGGTGGTGAATACTTGAATGGAGAGTTTCTAGATTATCTCAAAGAAAATGGTATAGTCTCCCAGTGGACTCCTCCATATACTCCACAGTTAAATGGGGTATCTGAAAGGAGAAATCGAACTTTGTTAGACATGGTTCGGTCCATGATGAGCTATGTGAATCTTCCAGTATTCCTGTGGGGTTATGCATGGGAAACCTCAGCATATTTACTGAATAAGGTGCCTTCCAAATCTGTTCCTCAAACTCCATATGAGATATGAAAAGAAAGGAAACTGAGTCTCAAACACGTTAAGATTTGGGGATGTCCAGCTTATGTCAAGAAAGTTGACCCAGATAAGCTGGAATCTCGATCTGTAAAATGTAATTTTGTGGGATATCCTAAAGAGACTTTAGGGTACTTTTACACCGATCATCAGGTGTTTGTCTCCAGACATGCTACCTTCTTGGAAAAGCAGTTTATCCTTGAAGGAAACAATGTGAGCAAAATTAAACTTGATGAAGTTCAAGAAGCACAAACTACTACAGATTAAGTGGAAACACCTGTTCAGACTGAACAACCTTCTGTGGAACAGCCCATTTGTAGGTCAGGGAGAGTGTCTCTCCAACCTGAGAGGTATTATGGCCTTGTCATTGAGAATGACAATGAGTTGTCAATCGTTGATGATGACGACCCTGTGACCTATAATGAGGCTATGAGTAGTGTTGACTTGGAGAAATGGCATAGTGCCATGAAATCCGAAATGGAATCTATGTAGTATGGACTCTGGTTGAGGCGCCTGAAGGTGTTAAGCCTATTGGGTGCAAGTGGGTATACAAAAGAAAGATTGGAGCAGATGGTCAGGTGGAGACTTATAAGGCCAAGCTCGTGGCAAAAGGATTCAAACAAAGGCAAGGGATTGACTTTGATAAAACTTTTTCGCCTGTAGCCCTGTTAAAATCAATTCGGATTTTGCTTGCGATTGTTGCTTACTACGACTATGAGATCTGGAAAATGGACGTGAAAACGGCCTTCCTCAATGGGAAACTTAAGGAGGAAGTGTATATGACACAACCATAGGGTTTTCTTTCCAAGGGAAATGAACACCTAGTGTGTAAGCTGTTGTGAACCATATATGGTTTAAGGCAAGCTTCTCATAGATGGAACATCCGTTTTGATGAGATAATCAAAGAGTTTGGTTTTATCAAAAACATAGATGAACCATGTGTCTACAACAAGGTTAGTGGGAGCGCGGTAACATTTCTTGTATTGTATGTGGATGACATCCTTCTTATAGGAAATGATATACCGATGCTACAATCAGTCAAAGTATGGCTATCAAAGAACTTCACCATGAAGGACTTGGGAGAAGCATCCTACATTCTCGGTATGAAGATCTATAGAGATAGATCTAGAAGAATGATAGGTCTTATCCAGGGTACATTCATCCAGAAAGTGCTTAAAAGGTTTAGCATGGAAAACTCCAAAAGAGGTCTCATACCGATGAGCCATGGAGTGCCCCTTTCCGAAAAAATATCTCCTAAGACACCTGAGGAAAGAGAGTGTATGAGTAAGATTCCTTATGCTTCAGCAATAGGATCTATCATGTACGCGATGTTGTGTACAAGGCCTGATGTTGCTTATTAAATTAGTGTGACGAGCAGATAACAGTCCAATCCAGGTGAAGACCACTGGAAAGCAGTGAAAAACATCCTTAAGTACTTGTGAAGGACTCAGGACATTTTTCTTGTTTTTGGTGGTGAATGAGTTGAAAATAGAGGGTTATATTGACTCTAGTTTTCAATCAGAAAGTGATAGCAAATCCATGTCAGGGTACGTGTTTACTCTGAATGGTGGTGCAATTCAGATTGTTGAAAGAGGAGATGTCAACGTCGAGAGAGTTGACACACATAACAACGTAGCAGACCCACTCACAAAGCCACTTTCTCAGAGTCACTTTGATCGTCATAAAGACAAGATGGGTATTATGTAATATCCCATATTTTCAGATATTATTATTATAATTATTTGGAATTATTTATGTGAATTTTATGTGAATTTTGGTGAATTATCTGATAAGTGGAATTGATGTTTGGGTGTTTAGATGTGATATTATTTGAGTATTTGAATTATTATATGTCCAGAATAAAATATAGATAATTGTGATATTTTTCTGATAATATTTGGACTGTTAGATGATTTTATATTGATTTATGAATTATTAATTATTTTCTGAATAATTACCAAAATTATTTTATAAAGCCGGGAATCGTCCGACTTCAATCGTTTTTGCGTTTTTACAACCCGAAACTTTTCCGAAAACTCCTTCCTAACCTAATCTGGTAATTCCGGACATTTTCCGTGTTTTGACTTTTTCAATCCGGATTACGGTTTAACCCGTGCGCGGCCCGGCGCAATATTTTCGATACGATAGTTATTTCGGTAATCAATAAAACCCGTATTTTCGAGAGACGGGATATTTTTATATTATTCTCGTATATAATATTTTATAAAAAGCTCGGTTTTGATAATTATCCAATTTTGGTATTGAATCGGATCGTTATTGCAGTTACTTAGCGGCTAAGCAACTAATTTAATGATCCAAAACGATCCAAAACGATCCAGAACGATCCAATATTCCATAAATATAAATAGCCTATTTCTTATTTCGTTTATTCCGTTTATTCATTTGCAACCAATTAAAACACCGTAAATACAGAGAAAAAACCCGAGAAAACCGAAACGTTCCCGAGAATCAAACACACGAACGAAGGCGTTATCGAACTCCGATTCGGGCATACAGCATATCAAAACGAAGCTCTCGAAATCTTCTTTCTGAATCAATCATCAGTTTCTGCCCAGAAATCATGGTAATTTTCTTATTTATTTAATTATATTCGAATTATTTGATAATTAAATTATGAATTTTTGTTCTTGATGTTGTTGATGTGATTTGATGCTTCCATGTTGTAGAGCATGATTTTCTGGTCGATTTGGTATATTATACTTCAAAAATAGAGTTCAATATCATGTAGTAATTAAGGTTTTAATTTCTGAAAATTTCTTGAATATGTGTTCTTGGTGTTCTTGGAGAATTCTGAAAATCAAAGCCAATTTTGAAGGTGTTATTGAACACCAAATCACAAGTATGAATATCCGTTTTGAAGCTCTCAACATCCTCTTTCCTATTTGCTCAACAAAATTATCAGAGGATTAATAATTTGTAAAATCGATTTTTAAGGGTAATATTCGAATTTTGGGGGTTTATGATTTAGTGGTTTTTGATTGTTTGTGATGACATGGATGGATTGTAGATGTTCAGGGGTTTGATTTGAGATATAAATCATCGATTTTGGTATAGTATTGAATGAAATCAGACCTGGCCGGAAAAGCTTGGTGGCCGCCGTTAATGGCGGCCGGCCACCTGAGAAGAAGGACGGAGAAGACGATGGCAAACTACAGTTTAGCCATCGTATTTTCCTCCTTTTTACACAACAGTCCCTAGGTTTTAAAAAAATTCTTAAAAATCAGATTAACGTTTTAAAATGTTTAAAAATCATTTTCCTGTTTTATTATTTTCAAAAGTTGTATTTTCTTTTTATGTTAATTTCAGAAATTGTTTTTAATTATTTTAAAAATTCCAAAAATTTATTATTTTTATTCTGAAAAAAAAAATTATTTTAATTCAAAAATAAATCCAAATTATTTAGTTAATTAATTTTAGTTGATAATTAATTATTTAATTAGTCAATTAATTTAAATATTAATTGATTAATTAATTTAATCAGTTATTAATTAATTTTAATTGATTATTTAATTAGATTTAATTATTTAAAATTGATTTAAAAATTCTGAAAAATAGTTTCGAGCTTTAAGATATTATTTTAAATTATTTTCCAGGCTCAATAAATCTTATAAAATTATTTTAGGGTGTTTGAGCCCTATTATTTAATTATTAAATGATTCGGAGATCGTTTTTATTCCGAAAAATGTTCAAAAATTCATAATAAATCAACCGTTCGTCTGTTTAATACGAAACGAACGCGTACAGACTCAGAAAAATATTCCGCTTTCAATAAAAATACTTTCGAGACCCAAATCCTTTTGTTTTGAAAGATCGTTTGTTTTACGAATCATTCCAAGTCGATTATTGATCGATAAATCATATTTTTGACCCGATTTCAATTTTAAACGTATCGAGTCGAACCTTTTGACGAACTGAGTCATATGTGATATGAATTATGTGATACGTGGATTATGTGATTACGTGCTATGTGAATAATGTGCGTACGTGGGTCAAGATTCCTGTATTTGTCTGTCATAATTATGTGTGGGCTATCGTATGGGTAGACGATAGGATTTTGACGCGTAGTTCGTCGAGTGATTATCGTTTAGACAATTAAAGCTATATCTTTTAATTATAGATGCGGATCTTTCGAGTTGATCGGGACAAGACGTTGGATAAAGAATGAGATGGAATGGTATTGGATATCAGGCTTCTAGCAATCGCAGGAGCAGCATATCAGTAAGGTGTTGAAAAGAAGGACGGTGATGTTTTAAGACAGAATGTCCGAATAGATGCGTCTTTGCGAGTGTGACTAACTGCTAAAAACTCAAAGGCAAGTACCCCTGACTCACTTATCATTCAAGTGACGTTTAATTCGATTCATATTATGCAAGTATCCCTATCATCAATTATTGTTCAAGTGATATTTATTTTGAATCGTATCATGCAAGTGTTGCTTTTCCTATTCTCAGTTTAGAATCGATAAATATTTTACATATCGCTGAATTATCATGCAAATATTCTTCTGATATTCTATGTTCAGAATAGCTAAGTGATTTTACTTATCAACTTATTGGATTTACAAATGTTTTGGATTTTGAGAAAGATGACGTTGTTTTGGTTTTTCTGCCCAAGTAAATGGGGGAATAAAAGTTTTTAAGGGTGTCGAGTATTATGACCCCTCTCAATAAAAATGTTTTTAAGATTGGATGGTTGCGTAAGAGGCCGTGGCGGCGGTCCAGTGTGAGCTATGTGTTATACAGGATATAACACCTTGCTAGGCCGATATGTGCCTTGGGTGCCCCTTTGTTTAGTTGGATATGCTTCGGCATACCGGTGTTGCTCCGCGGCTGATCACCGGCGGCAACACACCGTCATTCGAGGATTCCAATCTAAAGTATGATATTGTTTTGATATTCATAGAATAAATGATTTATCAACTGATTCTGTTTTGGATTAAAAGTACTGATTCTGTTTTGGATTAAAAATACTGATTCTGTTTTGGATTAAAGTGAATTGTGGTTTTGATTCAGTTTCTTATTTTTGCTGATACTTACGTTGTTGTTAAATATCAAAGGTGGTATTAGTATAGATGATTGATGTTGACTTCAGTATGGAATGTTGTGAGCATCAAAGTTCGTGTTAATATCTAATTTGATATGACAGCAAAATAAGTATTAATTTCAAGAGTTCGGTTTGAGTAAAGTTTATGATTCAATCCATAATCATTGTTTCATGTTATTGTGGTTTACGATATTTCCGTAAACACTGTTTTACGAGTTTTATTCTCGTCAAGATTCAAAGTATTGCTGAAGCCTTTCGCTTGAAAATATCAAAAAGAGTTTATAATTCAGCAATTATGATTTTAAATGTTCTGCTCTAATGCAGATATCGGTTTTATATCAAAAGACCCTATATATGCTATAATAAACTTGCTGAGCATTTCTTTCGCTCATACTTGCCTGTTTTTAAATTTAACCTCCAGTGAGGATTAGCTTGCGCTGTTTAGCTGCGTAATTTGAGGAAGCAAAGAAGAAGCTCTTAGAAGGTGGTTGGTCCAGGGTTTGCGGACTAGTGTAAGTTTTATTGTATAAAGTTGTTTATATTATATTGTATTATAGTTGTATATTTTATTTGGGTCTAGTATACTTCATTTCGAAGTTATACTAGTGGGTTTAGTTTTGAGTTGGAATTTATTGAAAAGAAATGTAAAAGAAAGTGAGAAAAATTTATTTGTGGAATTTGGATATCTTGTTTCTAGAACTGTAACCTTAAAAGATCTTGGAGTAGTTTGGGGTCATTTATGATAAATATCTTCCGCTGGCATTTATTTATTGATTTAACAGGTTAATTTGGATTGAAGTTTTATAGTGACGACCAAATCCCTTGACCCCGGATTTGGGGGCGTTACAGGTTGGTATCAGAGCTGAGGTTATAGTAAACTAGAAACGAGAGTGTGTAGGAGTGTGTATAGCTATGTGAGGACGTTTGAGCTCATATCGAGTTCCTGTTGGACTATCAGATATAGTGCCAACGAGTAAGTTAAGATAGGCGCATTCGTTCGAGATGGTTGTGTTGAGCTGGACGGAACTCCGGGAAGCTGCAAACTTCTATTGTGGAATCTTCCGAGGCTACTACGATTCGACGACGATGAAGATTATCGATATCCTTGGAACATGAAGAAGCGTCTAGAATCAGATGGCGAGTCAACTGGAGAGTTCAAATTGAAGATAAATATTAAGACTTTGGCAATACCTTTTCTTGCTATAATTTCTTTTGACCTCTCTCAAAAGAGGTATTTGTTAGAGGATATATTCCCTAACACCCGTTTAATCATTTTGTTACAGAATCTTGTTTTCTTGATTTCATTTTCTTCAGAAATATCAGCTTTGAAATCTTTTCATTTTTATTCATTTGATTTTGGATTCCTTTGATATTCTTTTATTCTGACTGAGATGAACAACCCTAACTATAGGGGACACAAGGTATACCTGTCTGTGTGATAGGAGTTGAATGGGACGCCATCACTTGTGTGTATTGTGAATACATGAAGGTTAACAACCTTTAGTAGTGTCTTAATTTGGACACGCAATACCAAGTTCGTTTGATCATATTGATCTCTCAGTTATTCTTTTATTTCAACAATACTTTTTCTCAAATTCAGATTTTGGTTCCGTTATGGTATCAAATTCATTTCTTTTTGAAATTCCATGATTTTATCATATCAAACATTCGAAGGTATGCCAATCAAGTTAAGCTGAGTTATCTTGGTCAAGTCAAAGTAAAGCGATGTGATGGAATTACCAAGGACGACAGTGGACTGCAATGCGATTAGAATATCAGGGGCGTATAGCGAAGTCAATCTGTTCTTTTATTTCTCTCTCTATCTTTCTTTCTTTTCTTCCCTCTATCTTTCTCTCTATTCTTCTTTCTCGCGATCAGTAAAAAGTGATTCTATTGAGGAATTGGTCAAAAGAGGTGAATGGAACAGTGATGCACGGTGAAGCTCCTGTAAAAGTTTTATTATACAACGAATACAAAATTTATTTGAGATTATGGAAAACTGGAATTATTTGGGAATGGAAAGTTGGTTAGAAAACCCTTAGTATTTTCTTCTGCTGATTCCGAGGACGGAATCCTTATAAGGGGGGTAGATTGTAATATCCCATATTTTCAGATATTATTATTATAATTATTTGGAATTATTTATGTGAATTTTATGTGAATTTTGGTGAATTATCTGATAAGTGGAATTGATGTTTGGGTGTTTAGATGTGATATTATTTGAGTATTTGAATTATTATATGTCCAGAATAAAATATAGATAATTGTGATATTTTTCTGATAATATTTGGACTGTTAGATGATTTTATATTGATTTATGAATTATTAATTATTTTCTGAATAATTACCAAAATTATTTTATAAAGCCGGGAATCGTCCGACTTCAATCGTTTTTGCGTTTTTACAACCCGAAACTTTTCCGAAAACTCCTTCCTAACCTAATCTGGTAATTCCGGACATTTTCCGTGTTTTGACTTTTTCAATCCGGATTACGGTTTAACCCGTGCGCGGCCCGGCGCAATATTTTCGATACGATAGTTATTTCGGTAATCAATAAAACCCGTATTTTCGAGAGACGGGATATTTTTATATTATTCTCGTATATAATATTTTATAAAAAGCTCGGTTTTGATAATTATCCAATTTTGGTATTGAATCGGATCGTTATTGCAGTTACTTAGCGGCTAAGCAACTAATTTAATGATCCAAAACGATCCAAAACGATCCAGAACGATCCAATATTCCATAAATATAAATAGCCTATTTCTTATTTCGTTTATTCCGTTTATTCATTTGCAACCAATTAAAACACCGTAAATACAGAGAAAAAACCCGAGAAAACCGAAACGTTCCCGAGAATCAAACACACGAACGAAGGCGTTATCGAACTCCGATTCGGGCATACAGCATATCAAAACGAAGCTCTCGAAATCTTCTTTCTGAATCAATCATCAGTTTCTGCCCAGAAATCATGGTAATTTTCTTATTTATTTAATTATATTCGAATTATTTGATAATTAAATTATGAATTTTTGTTCTTGATGTTGTTGATGTGATTTGATGCTTCCATGTTGTAGAGCATGATTTTCTGGTCGATTTGGTATATTATACTTCAAAAATAGAGTTCAATATCATGTAGTAATTAAGGTTTTAATTTCTGAAAATTTCTTGAATATGTGTTCTTGGTGTTCTTGGAGAATTCTGAAAATCAAAGCCAATTTTGAAGGTGTTATTGAACACCAAATCACAAGTATGAATATCCGTTTTGAAGCTCTCAACATCCTCTTTCCTATTTGCTCAACAAAATTATCAGAGGATTAATAATTTGTAAAATCGATTTTTAAGGGTAATATTCGAATTTTGGGGGTTTATGATTTAGTGGTTTTTGATTGTTTGTGATGACATGGATGGATTGTAGATGTTCAGGAGTTTGATTTGAGATATAAATCATCGATTTTGGTATAGTATTGAATGAAATCAGACCTGGCCGGAAAAGCTTGGTGGCCGCCGTTAATGGCGGCCGGCCACCTGAGAAGAAGGACGGAGAAGACGATGGCAAACTACAGTTTAGCCATCGTATTTTCCTCCTTTTTACACAACAGTCCCTAGGTTTTAAAAAAATTCTTAAAAATCAGATTAACGTTTTAAAATGTTTAAAAATCATTTTCCTGTTTTATTATTTTCAAAAGTTGTATTTTCTTTTTATGTTAATTTCAGAAATTGTTTTTAATTATTTTAAAAATTCCAAAAATTTATTATTTTTATTCTGAAAAAAAAAATTATTTTAATTCAAAAATAAATCCAAATTATTTAGTTAATTAATTTTAGTTGATAATTAATTATTTAATTAGTCAATTAATTTAAATATTAATTGATTAATTAATTTAATCAGTTATTAATTAATTTTAATTGATTATTTAATTAGATTTAATTATTTAAAATTGATTTAAAAATTCTGAAAAATAGTTTCGAGCTTTAAGATATTATTTTAAATTATTTTCCAGGCTCAATAAATCTTATAAAATTATTTTAGGGTGTTTGAGCCCTATTATTTAATTATTAAATGATTCGGAGATCGTTTTTATTCCGAAAAATGTTCAAAAATTCATAATAAATCAACCGTTCGTCTGTTTAATACGAAACGAACGCGTACAGACTCAGAAAAATATTCCGCTTTCAATAAAAATACTTTCGAGACCCAAATCCTTTTGTTTTGAAAGATCGTTTGTTTTACGAATCATTCCAAGTCGATTATTGATCGATAAATCATATTTTTGACCCGATTTCAATTTTAAACGTATCGAGTCAAACCTTTTGACGAACTGAGTCATATGTGATATGAATTATGTGATACGTGGATTATGTGATTACGTGCTATGTGAATAATGTGCGTACGTGGGTCAAGATTCCTGTATTTGTCTGTCATAATTATGTGTGGGCTATCGTATGGGTAGACGATAGGATTTTGACGCGTAGTTCGTCGAGTGATTATCGTTTAGACAATTAAAGCTATATCTTTTAATTATAGATGCGGATCTTTCGAGTTGATCGGGACAAGACGTTGGATAAAGAATGAGATGGAATGGTATTGGATATCAGGCTTCTAGCAATCGCAGGAGCAGCATATCAGTAAGGTGTTGAAAAGAAGGACGGTGATGTTTTAAGACAGAATGTCCGAATAGATGCGTCTTTGCGAGTGTGACTAACTGCTAAAAACTCAAAGGCAAGTACCCCTGACTCACTTATCATTCAAGTGACGTTTAATTCGATTCATATTATGCAAGTATCCCTATCATCAATTATTGTTCAAGTGATATTTATTTTGAATCGTATCATGCAAGTGTTGCTTTTCCTATTCTCAGTTTAGAATCGATAAATGTTTTACATATCGCTGAATTATCATGCAAATATTCTTCTGCTATTCTATGTTCAGAATAGCTAAGTGATTTTACTTATCAACTTATTGGATTTACAAATGTTTTGGATTTTGAGAAAGATGACGTTGTTTTGGTTTTTCTGCCCAAGTAAATGGGGGAATAAAAGTTTTTAAGGGTGTCGAGTATTATGACCCCTCTCAATAAAAATGTTTTTAAGATTGGATGGTTGCGTAAGAGGCCGTGGCGGTGGTCCAGTGTGAGCTATGTGTTATACAGGATATAACACCTTGCTAGGCCGATATGTGCCTTGGGTGCCCCTTTGTTTAGTTGGATATGCTTCGGCATACCGGTGTTGCTCCGCGGCTGATCACCGGCGGCAACACACCGTCATTCGAGGATTCCAATCTAAAGTATGATATTGTTTTGATATTCATAGAATAAATGATTTATCAACTGATTCTGTTTTGGATTAAAAGTACTGATTCTGTTTTGGATTAAAAATACTGATTCTGTTTTGGATTAAAGTGAATTGTGGTTTTGATTCAGTTTCTTATTTTTGCTGATACTTACGTTGTTGTTAAATATCAAAGGTGGTATTAGTATAGATGATTGATGTTGACTTCAGTATGGAATGTTGTGAGCATCAAAGTTCGTGTTAATATCTAATTTGATATGACAGCAAAATAAGTATTAATTTCAAGAGTTCGGTTTGAGTAAAGTTTATGATTCAATCCATAATCATTGTTTCATGTTATTGTGGTTTACGATATTTCCGTAAACACTGTTTTACGAGTTTTATTCTCGTCAAGATTCAAAGTATTGCTGAAGCCTTTCGCTTGAAAATATCAAAAAGAGTTTATAATTCAGCAATTATGATTTTAAATGTTCTGCTCTAATGCAGATATCGGTTTTATATCAAAAGACCCTATATATGCTATAATAAACTTGCTGAGCATTTCTTTCGCTCATACTTGCCTGTTTTTAAATTTAACCTCCAGTGAGGATTAGCTTGCGCTGTTTAGCTGCGTAATTTGAGGAAGCAAAGAAGAAGCTCTTAGAAGGTGGTTGGTCCAGGGTTTGCGGACTAGTGTAAGTTTTATTGTATAAAGTTGTTTATATTATATTGTATTATAGTTGTATATTTTATTTGGTCCTAGTATACTTCATTTCGAAGTTATACTAGTGGGTTTAGTTTTGAGTTGGAATTTATTGAAAAGAAATGTAAAAGAAAGTGAGAAAAATTTATTTGTGGAATTTGGATATCTTGTTTCTAGAACTGTAACCTTAAAAGATCTTGGAGTAGTTTGGGGTCATTTATGATAAATATCTTCCGCTGGCATTTATTTATTGATTTAACAGGTTAATTTGGATTGAAGTTTTATAGTGACGACCAAATCCCTTGACCCCGGATTTGGGGGCGTTACATATTAGATACCAGAGTGATTGGCTTTAGTACAAAAGGGAGATTGAAAGAGATATGTCCTAAGTCCAATCATGTATGAGGATTTAGGAATAACTTTTATGTAATCTGTTTTGATTTCATTGATATTAATAAAAAGGCTTGTTTTGTTTTTATTGCGGGCTCTATCTATTTAAATGTTTAAATAAGATATACTACAGTTTAGAATAAAGCTTTTTATGGATTGTGATGAGATCATAATAATGAGACCTAAAAGATGATAACTCTAAACTTAAATAGTTCCTGGTCGTAGGATTACTAACTGGTAATTAATAATCCGCAAAGATCAGTACATACTATGCTTGCTTCATTATGAAGGATGTCTGTTCTCATAGACATTTGTGTGGTGACACTATAGCTAGTATGCAGGTGCTTATTATAGAATAAGTTCACTGGAAATGACTCACACAGCTGAACAACTGATGGAGTTCACTCACGTGTCAGCAGTTGTTCACATAGTGATAGTTGTACAAGTATCCTTAGACTTGAGGTCATCATAGTCATCTTGTGTACACTGAACTATGCTTTTGTTTAGTTCTTAGTCTCAAGGGACAATTATAAGAGCTCTACTGGGTATAGGAATTTGTACACGAAGATAGTGTATGATAAATAAAGGATCTACCCCTTCTAGTGTAAGAAGAGAATGTTCAATGTTGATCCAATAAGGAATCTCTGGCCAGAGTGAATGAAATTAGAAAGGAGTTTCTAATTTACATTAAATAGAACTAAGCATAGTGAATGGGAAAGCAAGTGATTAAATAAGATAGGCTTGACACAAGTTCCATGCCTTGTATTTAATCGTGACATTGCAGGGTAGAAGGAATTGATTGTACGGTAACTACTTACTGAATATGTTCTTGGTATTCTAAGCAATGAATTCGTATTATCCGGATAGTCGCGATATGCTAAGAAGTATCCCTCACGATGTAGAATAAATATGATTAATTAATTAATCATATTTAATGAATTAGAGAATTTATATAAATAATGATAAAATAGTTTTATTATTATTTATTTCTACTACCGGCTTAATATTGAACCTACAGGGTCACACCATAAAAAAGAATGATTTAATGGTGGAGGAATTAATTAATAATGGTTGATAATTATTTATTTATGAAATAAAAAATTAATTGACAAATTTAATAATTGATTAAATGAGATTTAATTGATTATAAATTAATTAAGAAAAGGTTCTTAATATTATTAATTAAAAATTTTAATTTTTGGAAATTAAATCAAGTGAGAGAATTATTTCTAAAGAGTTTAGAAAAAGGATTAATAATTAAAAGGTGTTTTAATTATTAGTGAGAATAATAAAGGGTTAATAATAATAATATTTTATGGGAAAATTTTCAGCTGAAAATTTTGCCTATAAATATACTATTATAAACCCTATTTTTGCCTCAACCAAAAAGATTTACAAAACCCTAATTCTCTCCATCTCTTCCTCCTTCATTACATCGTTTTCTTGGTGGATACCGGTGGAGTGCTTCACACTTGAGGAGCAGCTGCTAAAGATCTCCGTTCATCGTTCTTGGATCGCTTTTAAAGACCTCCATCTTCCATTAACATAAAGCTTCTTAAGGTTAACATACTGAACTAATTCAGCATCAGTAAATTTTACCTCTTTTCTTGACGATGAAGTATTTCCATCAATAGCCATAAGAGCAAGATTCCCTTCTTCTTCATCTTCACTATCAGTATCATCCCAGCTTCTTCCCTTTGCCAGATAAGCCCTTTCAGAGTTACTCTTTTGATTTGAATCATAAGAGTTCTTCCTTACTTGCTTTGGCTTCCTGCATTCTGTGGCAAAGTGTCCCAACTCATTGCAGTTATAGCATCTAATGGTGCTCCGATCAACCATCCCTATTTTGTATCCACCACTACTGGTGTTAGAGGATGAAGATCCACCTGTCTGGAATCTGTTGTAGTTGGACTTGTACTTGAACTTGAGATTTCTCTTTAATTTGACATTGGAGAATCTCTTGACAATCTGGGCCATTGACTCATCTTCCAATTGCTCCAGCTCTTCCAAGGAGTAAAAATCATCACTGGATTGATTCGTAGTAGGAAGATCATATTCTGCTACTAATACATTTTCCTCAGCCTTGGAATACTGTACCATTCTCTCTGACTGTTGAGATTGTTGTTGTTGTTGTTGACCTTCAACTACTAGAGCAGTAGATGTGCTGACCACTCTATCTTTCCCGTAGACTTCCTTCTGCTGAATCTGCTCCAACTCATAGGTTTTTAACACACCATAGAGTCTATCCAAAGAAATCTCACTCAGATCTCTAGCTTCTCTTATGGCAATGATTATATGTTCAAGATGAGTTGGCAGTGTTAAGAGGAACTTTTTGTTGATCTCCGTGATTGAATAATATTTACCATTCATGTTCAGGTTGTTGATCAAAGCATTGTACCTCTCGAACACTTCGGTAATTCCTTCTCCTGGATTAGATTTAAAATATTCATACTCAGAGGTTAGGATCTCAAACTTGTTCTCCCTAACTTCCTCTGTACCTTCATTAATCACCTCAATAGTTTCCCAGATGTGTTTGGAATTTTTACAGTTCAACACATGTCTGTTCATCAAGTGATCGAGGGGATCAACTAACATTAACTGAAGGCTGGCATCCAAGGAGGCTTCTTCCTGTTCAGCAGGAGTAAAATCCTGAGGATCTTTTGCATAGGTTCTAGCTTTAGTAATTATAACATCATCTACTATAACCTCTGGTTCAATAACCATCGGAATTTTTGGACCCTTCTTTAGCAAGTTCAGATATTTGGGATTTGCCACTTGTAAAAACAAGAGCATCTTCTTCTTCCACATAATATAATTTTCTTTATCAAATAGTGGAATTTTAACGGTTCCAACTTTTTGTGAAGTCATTATGAATTTTTGAATAAATAAAAATTCAAGGAGTTGAAAAATCATAAAAGTCTAGGATCTTGATTTGTACGTTAATCAGAAGGCTCTGATACCAATTGTTAGGTCCCAATGTGTTTGTAGAAGGGGGGTTGAATACAAACTATACCGAATAATCGAATTTAGTGCGGAATAAAAATTGAAATAAAATTCAAGTTAAATAAAAATATTATTAAACTTGAAAGGTGTTACAACAACGGTATCGATTACAAGGGATTAATCTCAAATTAATTATCACAAATCTAGAAAAAATTCGACATGAACTTTTTCTATTTTTGCAATAAAAAGAATCAAATGCTAAACACAATTTGAGATTAAGTTCTAGGGATTTTGATCTGCTAGATAGTTACACAAGAAGAAGAGAATGATTTCTAGTTGTTTGAATTTAACTTTAAAACTAGAAATAGATGATCTTGAAGTTTGCAGTTGAAGATGGAATGTTTTCTGCGGCTGCTTTTCTTTTCTGTTCTTGAGTGTATTTTTGGATGATATTTGACTTCTGCTGCTTCTGTTCTTTTATAATTCATTCAATAGACCTACTTGAACTGGCAAGACAATCTGTTAATTGGCATGACAATCGGCAAGACAATTGATTGAACTAGCAAGACTATCGGCAAGACAATTGATTGAACTAGCATGACTATCGGCAAGACAATTGATTGAACTAGCATGACAATCTGTTGAACTAGTAGAACTTTCGGTATGACAATCCTTTTGAACTGGCATGACTTTCGGTATGACAATCTGATTGTCATACCAGTTCATTTGATTGTCATTCTGAATTAATATTGAATATAAATTCAAAATCAATTCTGAAAATTCCTAATATTAATTCTGAATTAATTAATCAATTAATTCAATTAATAAATAAATTAATCTTTACAGATATAATTTATTTTCTAAATTAAATTATATGACTTAATTAATTAATAGAGAATTAATACTACTCTTCAACAGCAACCATTCTTCTGAAAATCACTGACAATTATGAATCAATTCCACCACTTCAATGTTGACACTCGATGTACTGTCTGGTTCATGAGTGACTAACTTCCGTGAAGTTTCTTCATGCCTTGACTATGATAACTTAATTTTCTTCAGATTAAATCCCTGTAATTATCTGATACCCTGACAAGATCTCTATTGTAACACCCCAAATCCGGGGTCAAGATTTGGTGTCACTAAACAATCTTTACATAAAATAAAAGAATAATCAATTAACCCCTTGAATCCGGATCGTTTACAGGTTATGGTATGAAACAAGAATCTAACCCTTTACAACTTACAATAACTAAAATACAAGTATAGATACCTTTGAACTAATGCTCTTGTCACATTCTTCTAACACCTTCAACCTCTCGCTGCGGAAATTTCTCCAACTTCTGTTGTCTATCAAAGCTATTCATTTTTTATCCTTATCTGTTTATTGCAGAAATAAGAATTTACAAAGCAAGAGTGAGCCAAAAATGCCCAGCAAGTATATATTTTGAGTTTCAACATTAATATCAAAGAAAAACTTTCAGACAAAATCTCTGAAATATTTTGAAGGGCGAAACACGAAATCATTTAAAGGATATACTTTAACAACTTAAAATCAATTTGATTTGCATTGCTATGAATCACATAGGGAATAATGACATTTTTATAAGAGCTTCAGAGATCGCGTATTTTCAAAATAGCTCCTGGTAACACTTCATACTTGAGCAACGAATGCAATAACTTATTATAAAACGACGTTCAAGAAATTCCTAACTATTCAGTATCCATCATTATCGACTAAGTTTTCATAACTTAGCCTGCTAAACCAGCCTGATAAGGACGGGTTGAATAATTAAGAAGATCTCAATTCATTCAAGACTCTAATTATCACTGCGCAACTAATGCTGCAACAACAATCTGAACCTCGAATTTATTTAGAAACACCGTAATTTTCCGAAACTGAGTACGAAGAAAGAATAACTTTAATCCATAATCACATTTTTTCGAGAAGGAATGCCCTTAATGGTGATCAACAATAAATTAGACTGGACACTAGTTCACACTTATACCCTACTGATCAGTCAGGATACAATGTAGATCCATACCTACCTGTATAGATCCAGTCGGGTCCCCAGGCACTACGGCCCATCTCAAGGCACCAATTATATTTCGGTCCTTAGGATTAAGTAAAACTTAATCCCCAAAGTATCACTATCCAGCCCGTAGAGTGTTTTGATGTCAAACCATTTTGAAGTCAAAACTTCCCAATTCAGGGTTCGCAATTAACTCGAAAGAATGGGTATTTGCTCACGAGAGCAATCGAATTACAGGAACAAGAATAAACTAACATGCATAATCAGAGTAATTACAGCGAAATGTAAAACAGTTAACTATTCTGAACTTAGAATAGGATCGAAGAAATAATTGCATAAAATCAGGAATACTTGCAGTATTTTAAAAGAAAGTTCGGGAATACTTGCCTCAATAAACTTCAATCGCTATTACTAGTTGACTTCGATTCGACGTGATCGTTTAGCTTTATCGTCAAACTACTATTCCATTCTGGATTCGATCCCGACACTCAGACCCTTTGGTTGGAACTTCGTTGATCTCGACGTCTAATCACTAGATCGTTCCTAGTCCGATGTCACATCTCGGGTCTTCTGTCTAAACCTACAGGGTTAAAATACCCTAATTCAGATAACCGCTTAAGCTTAACATCAATTCGTCACCCCATTCGACCCATACGATTTCATAACCAAATTCATATTTATATGTATTATCGAAATACACATAGCAATTATGGTTCACATCTTCGAAACTCGGTTCGGTATTTATTTTCAGAAAATACGTATATTTGTTTCCTCGAAATTAGGGTAATCGATTATTTATAAATTATTTTGTGTCACTCGCAATTAAATTTATACAATATAATCGTATATGGTTATTCAACGTCTCCGATAATTATAGGTTACGTTCCTGTATTTTTGGAATTATTTTCCCGAAAATCGGTCAGCGTTTCCTCTATTTATCGGCCTGCCCGTCGAATCATTTCGACGTCAAATCACAACCACAACACAATCCACAATCCAATAAACAATCCCAACCACCGATATGAATTCAATCATTATGTACTGTTATTTGTATTTTATTTTTCATTTCGTTTCGAAATTTATTTCATAAACAAATTTTAATTTTTATTTATTTATAATTTAGGACTCAGATTAAAATCATCACGGTCCACCGTAGGCTCGCCGAAGCTCATCGCCGACGGCGATAAAATTCGCGGGTTTCCGTTTATTACGGACATCCGACACGAATTCCATCGATTAATATTTCTAATTATTAGAATAAATATGCGAATAATCGTCAAAATTTATTCAAATAATTACAATACTAATTATCAAACAATTTCATCAATAATTCAAAATCAGATTCGGACAGTCACAAGGATATTCGAGTAAATCGAGTTAATCGGGCAGAATAAACGCAGCAAAGACACAGGAAGGCAACAAAGTCACAGGACACAACCACGCGCCACGCGCCACCACCCTCACCGTTTTTCGGTGAGGGGCAGCGGCGACACGGGCGCAGAACCGAAACCACAACCATAACATATATATACGCACGTATACGTATGTATATATTTATACCGGTCACGAAAGGAAGTAATACCACCAAGAACAATCAGGCCGGAACCAACAGAACCGCGGCGGCGGCATGAAGAACCGGAGAGAACAACAGGGATGAGGGGGAAACAGTGTGAAATCGAGAGAGAGATGAGAGAAACTCGGAGAGATTGATCGAGACGAAGAGAGAGAGAGAGAGAAGAGAGAGAGGGCGTGAGATCGATAGGTACAGGGGAGAAAAGAGAGACGCAAAGAGGCGGTGCCACAGGGGAGGGGAGCTCCTATGGTTTATTTATTGTTTTATTATCGTTTTCCTTTGTTATTTCATTCCTGCTAATGTCCTTGTCCGTGCCGAATTTAATGATTTCAACGAGTAATTTACGGGTAACCACAACCCGAAAATTTTGCCAACATATTTGAAGATTCTCGAGATAAAATTTCCATAATTTTTTTTGAAATGTTTTGAAATTAAATAATGATTTTACGATTTACTGAAATTAGAAAATCTTTTAAAATTGAATAATTAATAAAATATTGATTTCTAAATTTTATAAACTCCTAAAAATAATAAATAAAATTATAAAATGACAAGAATAGTTTTAGGAGCAATTTTAGCATTTATGAGCATCAATATTTAACTAAAATCATTTTAAACAAATTAAATTCATACAGTTCAATAATTAATTATAAAATTAATCTTCACGTCCAACCAATCACAAACAATTTATATCACAATGACACATAGCTGACAGAACCATCACCTAATTTATTGGTTTAATTATTCAATAATTACATTTACAGATCGGATCCGAAAATAGGTTACTTAGCCGCTAAGTAACTGAAAAGACGATACGATTTTAATACCAGAATTGGATAATTATCAAAACAGAGCTTCCTATAAAATACTTTATACGAAATTATAGTAATAATATCTCGCCTTTTGAGAATATGGATTCTTATCGATAAATAAAATGATTTGCGTATCGAAAATTTCACACTGGGACTCGTACAGGTCAAACCATACCCCCGGATCGAAAAAGTCAAAACATGAAAAGTGTTCAGATTTATCAGATTAGGTTAGGAAGGAGTTTTCGGAAGAGTTTCGGGTTGTAAAAACGCAAAAACGATTGAAGTGGGACAATTTCTGATTCTAAAAAGTAATTTTATAATTATGTAAAAATAATCATTGTTAATTCTATAAATCCCTATAAAATCATATGATTATCCAAAAATTACCAGAAAAATATCAAAATTATCTAGATTTAATTCTGGATAATTAAAAATAAAAATTTCTTATTTTTATCAGAAATAAACATCCAAATATTAATACTAATTATCAAATAATTCACCAAAATTCACATATAATCACATAATAATTATTTATTGATACATAATATTTCCCAGGCGTTACATTCTTCCCTCCTTAAAAGGATTATGTCCTCGGAATCATGCTAAAGAACAGACACTGATACATTTCGAGTATCTACTTAAAATTTCTCAGGACTCACTACTTTAATCTCGTTTCAACGGTCTCCTGCCGTCATCAAATTTATCAGTTGCTCATGCAACTCCTAATTCAATCTTTTACTTCTCAGATTGAGAGCTAAATTACTCTTCATAGTCATACACGCATGAATGCCTTATGGACTCGGTACACTTGTGACAACAAGACCAACTCATTCACAATCGTTCCATCTATTTCACTATTTCAAAGGACTAACTTAATTTACACTGACCTTCTTTTCTTTCCAATTCTAATAAATCATGTTTACGAAATTTCTATTTTCACTGACCATTCTACTTTACGTTTCAGGCCTCTTGCTCTTCGATTAGCCTGACCCGTGATCGTTTTCAATCATATTCGAGAATCCTTAATCGGTCTTTTGCATTTTCTATTCGTCTGCGCTCGGTATCCTGTGTTCATGACATCTGATGCTTCGGAATGTTCTACCTTTATTCAGAAACGAAAAAGGAAAATCTCGGCAATTGCATATACTCACCATCTGGTAGCATACCTTTATTTCTTTCCAATCACTATCAAGTAGATTCATCGAGCGAGAATCTCTTATCTGAATGAAAGTACATTAATTTAGAACGGAATGACTCATAACTTTGTTCAAAACCCGGTCTCTTGGTACTAATACTCATTTTGTTGTCATATCAAATTAGATATCAATACGAACTTTGATGCTCACATCGTTCCATACTGAAGTCAACATCAATCATCTGCATTAATACCACCTTTGATATTCAACAACAAAGTAAGTATCAGCATAACCCAGAAGACGGATCAAAACCTATTATTCAATTTCTAACTTTTTCAATTCTTTTAACCATTCCTCAACAATCTTAATGGTGTTCACTCTTTTCTTTCTATTTGAACATCTGTTTCTAAATGGATCTTTTCTGTTTGGTATTTACCCACACACTGGAGCTCATAATCAATTATAACCAGAATTCATATCTTGAAGCTGAGAATGCAGCTGCTATTTTCCAACTTTTCGCAAGCATATCTTCAGGCGTTCAACTTGGTTCTTCTTAATCCTTGAATTAGCGAGGATGTTATCAATAAATACAATCAAACTATCCCAATACTACTGGCACATTGTGTTCACTTAATCTTCAACTTACAATTTCCGATAATCAACGCGTAACCTCATATCTCCATTCTCTTTTCCCATGACCGCTTTTGTGCGTAGCGCAAAATACTCTTTATTTCATTATTCTTTTTACATTTCTGAAGTTTTCCTTCACTTATTATTTCATCCCTACTGAGTTGGACGATACAGGGTTTTTGATACTAGCTTGACTCTGTGCGGTGACCGACGAGAAATTCTCACTTAATTCTTTGAGGTAATCTTGGTAAATCATTCGTTCGAACCTCCGGGACTTCACTTTAGTTTTAAAGAATTCCATTTTGAGATTCATTGCAACGTGCTTCTCTAATCGTTTGTCATTAATATATTTGTGGATTCATCCTTGTTTACACGCATTTTTGGAACAAATTTATGTCTCCAACTATCGACGTTTCACCTCATTCTCCTAATAGTTCTGGTACAACTGACGTTCCCAACTTGCATACTTTCTGGATTATTTTATAAAATTCCCTTATCATCCTTTTGATTCCACTTCTTGTCTTGATAAGTTCTTCATTCTCATTGTTCATTATCTTTTTCATACGTAACGAATTTCTTTTTTCTTAGTAATATTACTCTGTTTATTATTGGATAGGTCATTTCTGAAGTTCACACTGGAATGAAGGCTTTTATTTGTGCTATTTAAATTCTTGCTAACAGAGTTATCGAATTTCCTCAGTAGCTATTTCCTTAGCCTTGCTTGACGTATCACATATCGCGTGTTTGACTTCTCTTCATTGACCGTCATCTCCTTTTTCCTGAGTTCTCATGCGGACTTCATCATTGGGTGCTTGAATTTGGGAGGTTCCCAGTACTTCATAGCAACTTCTATGCAACCATTATTCGGCATGAGTTTACATTCAAATCCTTCCTGGAACGTCATTACAAATTATAGAAATCTCTTTGTTTGGTCTTACATCTCCTGTTCTTGAAAACGCTCTTCTTGTTTATCGCAAAGGCTCATTCATCTAAATAAAATCTCACATATTTGCAGTAGCATCCCGCCAATTCTACTAAACTTTCCACTTTTACAAATGTCATGACTTCCTCCAAATTTCTAATCGTTTTGATTTCGGGTCTGAAAATCATGTTAGAGCTTGACTCACTCTAATTGGAATCGATCTCCATTTAATTAACCATTAGTTGGCAAAGTTGATCAATTAACTCCTTTAAATGATCACTTAAACCAAATGCTGACTAGCTAACTGAAATCAAAGACCAATTATATAAGGTCAGTTTGGTCATAACAACTTTCTCAAGAACCGAGATCGTAATTATTTGGAATGCTGACGAGAACGACAATATACTTCTTTAGTTTTGAACGTAAGAAATTTCTGAAAATTTGGGCAGCACTTCCCCTACACCATTGACTACCAGTCGGACTTACGCCGACATCATCAATCAACCAATCCTCCCCAATCATGTCCACCTACTTTTATCAACCCAAAATCATCAATTCCCACAATTCACCTTTAATCGGCATCTGACTAGCATAGCATATTTCTTCTTAATTGGGATTGGGTCTGAAACCCACAATGATTAATATAACCATATATTCCTCAATTTTTTTTAGAATATTATGAATTGTTCTTAATGAATTCAAAGTTTGATTTCATGATTCTGTTAATTTATTTCTAACCATTATTAATCGATTTATCTTTTAATAACTGCGCATGGTCTTCAGTATTACCGTCACAATCTCGTAGATTCTCAATCATTAGATCATTATTTCTTGAAAAATTTCACAATCGAGTCACCATTGCTTCATTTCCACTTATGGCTTCACATCGAACTTTCGTCACTGACCGGGGTATGAGCATTAAATTCACCATCACTTGTTTAGGCAGGTTAGAGATCTTCACAACTTCTTAAAGAACACGTTCGAAGTTCGATTACATTTAAGATTCCTCCCATCTTGAATCTTCACGACAAGTATCTTCCAGCGACGAAGGGATGTTTCACGTCGTAATTGCATGTCGGAGTCATTGCTCAGAATTTCCTTGATCTTTGATCGTTGTCCCAATTCTCGTTTGCTCCATTTGAGCACACAACTTCATTTCCTTATTTTGTACGATTTGCTAACCATTCATTTTACATCGAAACCCTCTGGTTTTGAGGTGCATTACGTTAACGCAATCTACCATGCTGATGAGATCCTCGTAACACGAACAACTATCGGATTTAATGTCTTTGTCACGACCATGTTGTCGGTGTGTCCATTCTTCCTTGCTCACAAATGTCCACCATTTATCGATTTGCAGCCGTATCTATGTTCGTTGTATGGTTCCACGTATCGCACTATTTCATTTCTTATGAAATTATCAGAGATCAGACTTTGCGCAAGAGGAGAGTTTGTGAACATGATTTTGATTGAAAGACATAATAAGGAATAACAATACAGCAACCGATTGGAATAATTTGTAAATCAGAAAATTGAAAGAAGAAAAATGAGTGAAGAATGAGACAACCATATTCGTACTCAAGATGGCCAGTCTTTCATACTATATGGCATACAGCACATGATTAGGTGGCGTCCCACCCGACTTTTCATCATTTCGACAAAACGTCATATCACAACACTGTTGTCTCAATCAGAAATCAATAGTTTGAGAAAGGAAACAATTCAGAAGGAATATAAGAAATTTTCTTTCATTTTCGCCTCATATAATTTATCAACAGAAGAAGCTCCTACGTATTCAAAAATCAAGAAAAAAATATACCACTGTATCAGAAGAAAGAATGTCAATGTCGATCACCTCCACGCTTCACTTATATATGCCTTCAGGATCGTGCGGATACAGGTTCACGATTCAAGTCACATCATTGCTTCGAAATGCTTCCTGGAAATGCCTTCACATCAACTACTTCAATAATTTGATCTTAATCGCGTCCTTCCGAAATTTATAACCATTGCTTTAGATTCCATTTATTCCGCATAAAATACCCATCGACCACGCAACGCCTCAGTTTTGTCGATAAAGTATGATTCCTCTGCCCACCGTCTAGAAGATTCCGCCATTTCCTTCAATCATCCTCCGTCCATTCGAATCACGAATTTCGTTAAATTTTAATAATTTTATAAATTGGGGTAAATAATATTTTAATATGTTGATTTAATTGTTGATTTTATTAAACAACGTTTACTTTCATTTTTCACAGCAAACCTTAAACCTTCTCCCTGCTGATGGGTCTACTGGGCCCTTTGAATTAACAATACTGAATCTAATTTTATTCTTCTTTTTAGGTCATTTTCTGTTTATAATAACAAGAACTTAAGTAGTACCTCTTCTATATTTCCTCGAATTCAGCTCACACAGATTAGTCGCCGAAACTTCCTCTACCGTCGTAAATCATCTTATTCGCAATTCTATCGCAACGCTGACATGTAGTACTGTCTTTAACATTCTTGTCGTCGTTCTTGCCGTTATCCTCACACCCACGTGTGTGATTCGGTGTTCTGTCAGTAGATAGGGTCACATTTCCTTCCTAATCTTACCTATATCTAGAAAGGTAAATATTATTCCTTGCGCAGCTCCCTATGGGTGATAAGAATCTTCTCGCAACGGTGGTACTTTCACAACGTGCAATGTTGGTTCTTCATCCGCTTCCATCAACTAGTTTCCTTCGACGTGGAACTCGTCCTAATACCTAATTCTAAGTTCACCTAACATGCCTTTCACGAGTTCTCACGAGAATCAATCGCATTTTCTCAAAATCGCATGAACAGTTGGGTAACATACCCAATCTCCGTCCGTCGATCTGTCGATCTCTCATTATTGTATGATCTGAGGTTTTAATATACCTAAAATGTTATGATATTCGCCTTATACTTTCTCAACGATCCTATCTTAGCAACTCTGGATCGGATCCGCTAACCCTAATTCGCACTCAACTCAACTTAACCTGAGTATGCCTAGGGTCTTTCTTATCCTGTATGACCTATCATTCCTATCTTACTCTCACCTATTCTTATTTCAGTGACCAATAACCTGCAGCTCTGATGCCAAACTATAACACCCCAAATCCGGGGTCAAGATTTGGTGTCACTAAACAATCTTTACATAAAATAAAAGAATAATCAATTAACCCCTTGAATCCGGATCGTTTACAGGTTATGGTATGAAATAAGAATCTAACCCTTTATAACTTATAATAACTAAAAAACAAGTATAGATACCTTTGACCTAATGCTCTTGTCACATTCTTCTAACACCTTCAACCTCTCGCTGCGGAAATTTCTCTAACTTCTGTTGTCTATCAAAGCTATTCATTTTTTTATCCTTATCTATTTCTGGCAGAAATAAGAATTTACAAAGCAAGAGTGAGCCAAAAATGTCCAGCAAGTATATATTTTGAGTTTCAACATTAATATCAAAGAAAAACTTTCAGACAAAATCTCTGAAATATTTTGAAGGGCGAAACACGAAATCATTTAAAGGATATACTTTAACAACTTAAAATCAATTTGATTTGCATTGCTATGAATCACATAGGGAATAATGACATTTTTATAAGAGCTTCAGATATCGCGTATTTTCAAAATAGCTCCTGGTAACACTTCATACTTGAGCAACGAATGCAATAACTAATTATAAAACGACGTTCAAGAAATTCCTAACTATTCAGTATCCATCATTATCGACTAAGTTTTCATAACTTAGCCTGCTAAACCAGCCTGATAAGGACGGGTTGAATAATTAAGAAGATCTCAATTCATTCAAGACTCTAATTATCACTGCGCAACTAATGCTGCAGCAACAATCTGAACCTCGAATTTATTTAGAAACACCGTAATTTTCCGAAACTGAGTACGAAGAAAGAATAACTTTAATCCATAATCACATTTTTTCGAGAAGGAATGCCCTTAATTGCGATCAACAATAAATTAGACTGGACACTAGTTCACACTTATACCCTGCTGATCAGTCAAGATACAATGTAGATCCATACCTACCTGTATAGATCCAGTCGGGTCCCCAGGCACTACGGCCCATCTCAAGGCACCGATTATATTTCGGTCCTTAGGATTAAGTAAAACTTAATCCCCAAAGTATCACTATCCAGCCCGTAGAGTGTTTTGATGTCAAACTATTTTGAAGTCAAAACTTCCCAATTCAGGGTTCGCAAATAACTCGAAAGAATGGGTATTTGCTCACGAGAGCAATCGAATTACAAGAACAAGAATAAACTAACATGCATAATCAGAGTAATTACAGCGAAATGTAAAACAGTTAACTATTCTGAACTTAGAATAGGATCGAAGAAATATTTGCATAAAATCAGGAATACTTGCAGTATTTTAAAAGAAAGTTCGGGAATACTTGCCTCAATAAACTTCAATCGCTATTACTAGTTGACTTCGATTCGACGTGATCGTTTGGCTTTATCGTCAAACTACTATTCCATTCTGGATTCGATCCCAACACTCAGACCCTTTGGTTGGAACTTCGTTGATCTCGATGTCTAATCACTAGATCGTTCCTAGTCCGATGTCACGTCTCGGGTCTTCTGTCTAAACCTACAGGGTTAAAATACCCTAATTCAGATAACCGCTTAAGCTTAACGTCAATTCGTCACCCCATTCTACCCATACGATTTCATAACCAAATTCATATTTATATGTATTATCGAAATACACATAGCAATTATGGTTCACATCTTCGAAACTCGGTTCGGTATTTATTTTCAGAAAATACGTATATTTGTTTCCTCGAAATTAGGGTAATCGATTATTTATAAATTATTTTGTGTCACTCGCAATTAAATTTATACAATATAATCGTATATGGTTATTCAACGTCTCCGATAATTATAGGTTACGTTCCTGTATTTTTGAAATTATTTTCCCGAAAATTGGGCAGCGTTTCCTCTATTTATCGGCCTGCCCGTCGAATCATTTCGAAGTCAAATCACAACCACAACACAATCCACAATCCAATAAACAATCCCAACCACCGATATGAATTCAATCATTATGTTTTGTTATTTGTATTTTATTTTTCATTTCGTTTCAAAATTTATTTCACAAACAAATTTTAATTTTTATTTATTTATAATTTAGGACTCAGATTAAAATCATCACGGTTCACCGTAGGCTCGCCGAAGCTCATCGTCGACGGCGATAAAATTCGCGGGTTTCCGTTTATTACGGACATCCGACACGAATTCCATCGATTAATTTTTCTAATTATTAGAATAAATATGCGAATAATCGTCAAAATTTATTCAAATAATTATAATACTAATTATCAAACAATTTCATCAATAATTCGAAATCAGATTCGGACAGTCACAAGGATATTCGAGTAAATCGAGTTAATCGAGCAGAATAAACACAGCAAAGACACAGGAAGGCAACAAAGTCACAGGACACAACCACAACCACGCGCCACGCGCCACCACCCTCACCGTTTTCCGCTGAGGGGCAGCAGCGACACGGGCGCAGAACCGAAACCACAACCATAACATATATATACGCACGTATACGTATGTATATATTTATACCAGTCACGAAACAAAGTAATACCACCAAGAACAATCAGGCTGGAACCAACAGAACCGCGGCGGCGGCATGAAGAACCGGAGAGAACAACAGGGATGAGGGGGAAACAGTGTGAAATCGAGAGAGAGATGAGAGAAACTCGGAGAGATTGATCGAGACGAAGAGAGAGAGAGAAGAGAGAGAGGGTGTGAGATCGATAGGTACAGGGGAGAAAAGAGAGACGCAAAGAGGCGGTGCCACAGGGGAGGGGAGCTCCTGTGGTTTATTTATTGTTTTATTATCGTTTTCCTTTGTTATTTCATTCCCGTTAATGTCCTTGTCCATGCCGAATTTAATGATTTCAACGAGTAATTTACGGGTAACCACAACCCGAAAATTTTACCAAATAATTTGAAGATTCTCGAGATAAAATTTCCATAATTTTTTTTGAAATGTTTTGAAATTAAATAATGATTTTACGATTTAATGAAATCAGAAAATCTTTTAAAATTGAATAATTAATAAAATATTGATTTCTAAATTTTATAAACTCCTAAAAATAATAAATAAAATTATAAAATGACAAAAATAATTTTAGGAGCAATTTTAGCATTTATGAGCATCAATATTTAACTAAAATCATTTTAAAAGAATTAAATTCATACAGTTCAATAATTAATTATAAAATTAATCTTCGCGTCCAACCAATCACAAACAATTTATATCACAATGACACATAGCTGACAGAACCATCACCTATTTTATTGGTTTAATAATTCAATAAATACATTTACAGATCGGATCCGAAAATAGGTTACTTAGCCGCTAAGTAACTGAAAAGACGATACGATTTTAATACCAGAATTGGATAATTATCAAAACAGAGCTTCCTATAAAATACTTTATATGAAATTAAAGTAATAATGTCTCGCCTTTTGAGAATATGGATTCTTATCGATAAATAAAATGATTTGCGTATCGAAAATTTCACACCGGGACTCGTACAGGTTAAACCGTACCCCGGATCGAAAAAGTCAAAACATGAAAAGTGTTCAGATTTATCAGATTAGGTTAGGAAGGAGTTTTCGGAAGAGTTTCGGGTTGTAAAAACGCAAAAACGATTGAAGTGGGACAATTTCTGATTCTAAAAAGTAATTTTATAATTATGTAAAAATAATCATTGTTAATTCTATAAATCCCTATAAAATCATATGATTATCCAAAAATTACCAGAAAAATATTAAAATTATCTAGATTTAATTCTGGATAATTAAAAATAAAAATATCTTATTTTTATCAGAAATAAACATCCAAATATTAATACCAATTATCAAATAATTCACCAAAATTCACATAAAATCACATAATAATTATTTATTGATACATAATATTTCCCAGACGTTACATCTGTCACTTGATTAAATCCACAATCTTGATTTATATCACTAAGGCTTGATCAATTTCTTGAACTTCTTCCAGTGAAGTAATTCCTCAAGTCTGTAGATGAACCTTGTTTCTAAATCCTTTGACAAATGTTACTTTGTGAGATCTTTTTGACGGTAGATCCACTATTTACTTATTACATTCTTATTTGAGTTGAGTTAAATCCTCGAATAAACAAATAGGCTATGACATATGCCTTACACTTCCAAACAAGTTTCGTAAGGGACAAGCATCCCAAGTTAGAAAAAGTCGAGAGGCTACGAGATCGGAAGGGACGAGTGTTGGCTAGGGCGGCATGCAGTTTAGGGGATCCCAGTCAGGACAGAAAAGGCCCCTACTTCCAGATTCTAAAATGTGTGGGAGAAAGCATAGAGGGGACTGTGAAATGCCCAGGGTAAATTGTTTCCATTGTGGACAAGTGGGGCACTATGCCAGCGATTGTCAGAGACGCACTTCTAATATTAAACCTTTAAATATTACCTGTTACAAGTGTGGCCGGGTGGGCCACTCAATGAAGGAGTGTAAAGTAACTAAACCAACAATATCAAGATGAAGTTGGGTTGCGTCTAATTAAGCGCTGACAACACGGACCTTCAACATGACGGTCAGAACTGTTGTGTAAACTAATGTAACTAAAGCCCCTTGTACTCGATTTCACCAAGGCACCTATTTTGGCCAATTCGAGAACTACTAGATTTTTGTGTAAACAGGGTTGCATGCAAGTTGAAGCTTAAATGTAAATTATTTCCGGAGCTTGATGAGTAGAAATAACAATTACTGAAGTAATTTATGTGCATATGATTGTTCCGATGGTAAGTTAGAAATAGAAGTACAACGATCTACGATATATGATGTTGGGGGGTTATAACTACCATAGACATAATATTACTGATGCAAATAATTTATCAAAGTTTGTAGAGATTCTAAAGATTGATCAGCAGGATGTGGAAATTGTATAATGGCTTAATATCTGTAAGAAGTACAGTTAAAGGTTATTATCTTTTGGAGGCCATATAGATTAACATCAGTCTGAAAAAGGGATGTTAACATGAAATGATATGTAGACTATTAATATTGGAATGATTGAGTAGATACCCTTATCAGGGATAGACGAATTGAATTATCAATGGATGGATGTAAGTACCTTTTCAAAATAGAATTGAGGATAGAATAGTGATAACTGAAGATAATCTCGGGGGGATGCACAAAGGATGGCATTTTACCCTAATAGGGACATTATGAGTTTTTAAAATATAAATTGGATTGATTAAGGTAGCAACAACCTTTAAAGATCAGTGAAGAGAGTTTTCATAAACTATATATAGACAAAGTGGTCATAGTATTAGTAAGCGATATCTTGATGTGCCCTGTACCTAGGAATACAGGAAGAAGGATTGAGGATAACCTTTGAAAGTTTACCAAAGAGGAATAAGAGCCTCGAGTACATTGTTGCCCAGAAAGAACTTGACATGTGCCATGGAAGATGGTTAGAGCTGATCAAGGGTTAGGATTGTGAATTCTCTATCACCCAGGGAAAGCCAATGTGGTGGCCGATGCCTTTAGTAGGAAAGAGAAACTCAAGAATGTGTGAATACCGAAAGTTGTTTGAGATTTATATGCAACCAGTATTATTGGGAAGGATCAAATTATGCCAAGAAAGAATGGTGAATGAAGGCAGAGAGTCAATGACTGGAGAAGAGAACAATACTGAGAAAGATGATAAGGGAATAATGATGCATTCTTATAGTATGATTGGGACCAATGAAGATCGAGATTGTTTAAAGTAAGAAAGACGTAAGATAAGAGAGTTCCTAGGTATGATTGGGAATTAGCCAGAATAATGTTCACATTTAACGATTGAGGCAATGGTAATTTTCCTTTCACAAGGACTTAAGGAAAATAACTTGACATAAGTGGTGACTAGGAATTAGGTAAAAAATTTAGTTGAAAGTGGTTCAAAAGACATTGATTATAAGGAACTATTATCAGGAAAGGCCAATGAGGTGTCTGACACTTTAAGTATAAAAAAGTAGTTTATAATTGCTTGTGCCAAAGGAATTAAGGGATGATGGGTGAAACCTTACAGGATATGGTGTAATGTGGAAGGATTACATTCCTTCTGATGATTGTGCAATACTTAAACGTAATAGTGGTTGGGAAAAGACCTTATTCCTGTGAGCAGACTACTTACCTTAGAAGGTCCTGTCTCGAGATAAGCCAGGACCATGATGCAAAAAGGACTAAGTGAACCTTTAAGCTTCAAGTTTCCTATTGAGGATATATGATTAAGAATTTTTATTAATCTGCCATCATTGCTTTGGCTGAAACTCTTCTGCAATTTTATCTGCTTCATGTCATATCTATGGCAAGTCCAAGAAACATTATTCGTGGATCAGGAATAGTGATTTGTTGTATCTCCTTCGAAATTTGAGAGGCGGTAAATATGAACTCTGTACGAGTAGCTATCAAGAACCCGAGGAAACAATGAGCTATAGTAAATCAGCAATAGACTATAAGGATTACAACAATGATTCTGTAAGTAATGAGATTATGACAACCGAGGTAATGCCAGAATGAAAATGGATATATGGTAAAGTATGATGGTATGTGATTACCAATTATTTAGTCGAACCATGGTGGTGTATGGGTTATAGGGTTAGCCTAACCAAGTATTTATTTAATTATTTAATTATTTCTTTTTAGCGACGAAGAGTTATAAGTATGTATACAAACGATATTGGAGTACAAAGTAGAATTCCAATATCGATAGTGTCGAGTAAGAAATCCAAGATTCAATTTTGGATGTTGAAGGAGTTTTCAAAACTGATTGATATTAAGAATGAACGAGAGCCTAGATCCATAGACTGTTGGATTAGAGATAATCTCTTGTTGAAATTAAATTTTTGATGCCACTAGATATAATTATAAGGTGGTTTGATTTGAACTTATGATAAGGTAGTACTTGGTACTAACCCTTATATTCTTGTTCTTCTCTGATAAACCTCTATAGTTCAGAGTTAAAATTTTCAGCATAATATTTTGCAAACATGAATCTTTCTGTAATTCTCTGAATTTTTTTTCTCTTCTCTCCTCTCTTATTAATCTTCTTTATACTTGAGAGGAACAACCCTTCAAGGAGGGGAGGTACTGTCGAACGACTGTCAGCCTATGTGATAGAAGTCTAGTAGGGTATCACAGATTGTTTAATTGCTTGTCAAGTACTAAAGGTTGGCCCTCTTCTGTACTAACTATGTAATATAACAAGTGCTCATTGATCATAGTGATCTCTTAATAAATTCTTCTACTTCTACATATGGATCAAGATTGTCTCCGAATTTGAAGCAGATTCTTGATACCCAAGTCGATACGAATATGAAAAATGTGATACGTTATGAACGAATATAAGTAGAACCAGAATAGTATTGCGTACAGAGAGTAGTATCGATTATGGAATGGATTATTGAGAATAAAAAGCTATAGTGCTACTGAGATGCGCTGCAAGAAGATCGGAATGTTCAAGGATCGACTTGGAAACTAGAAAGCGAAATTTTAAGAAAATTATCCCCAGCTGTCTTCAACCTGATTCCGAGACGAAATCCTTTTAAGGAGGGGAGACTGTAATAACCCCAATTTTTGGTAATAATTAAAGCACTAGTGAATAGTACTTTTTTCTAAACCCTGATGAATAGTATTTTTTTGCTGATTAAGAAATATTATCAGACACTCGTATATAGGAGTTCTCTTATGGAAATTCTAAGCTTATATTAGTATTGGAGAGTGAAAATAAGTGTATGTAAAAGCCCGTCGGATTTAAAAAACGAGCACTTTTATTTTTCCCCGAGATTTCCACCAGACATTAAGGGATTCAAGGAATTAATATTAAGATGAAGGATTTTAAATCCAAGGATTATAAAAAAGAATTAATTTAGGTATTAAAAATACCAAGAAGATTTTATCAATAAAACCATTGAGGTAATTAACCAAACAATCAACAAAATTGAGTGATAACCGAACAAAAAAATGAATAACGACTCTTGCAAATACCTTTGCAAGTGGCAAGGCAAATGGATGGCTGATCAACCAAGAAACCAAGTGATAGTTAGGAAGGAATGGCTAGTTAATTATCTAGTTAACTAGGGATGATCTCATCTCACCACAAATCACCAACACATGGCAAATGGTGAGATCATCTTCCACTAACTCCTTTATTTATTATTAACCTAGAAAAATATCAAGACAACCCATCATTATCCACCACATTATTCCACCAACACAAGAACGCAAAAGAATTTCCTCCCCCATTTCCATTGCTCTCGGCCAAAACAGAACCAACATATTAAAACTGTTGTAGCTCCTTCATTTCTCACTCAAATATTGTGTTCTATAGCTCTTTGGAAAGGTCTTGAGATTTTCTAAAAATTCTGTTCACAAGCCTCGTCCAGATAAGGATGGTAAGACCCTCATTTTCCAGTTCTTTCAATCGGACCAATAGTAACTCCAAGAAACTAATTTTTGTTTCTTGATTCCATGGATGAGCCAAGCTAGTTTAAGGCTATACAAGGGTAGTACAAAGATTTGTGGTGGCTAAAACACTCCAAGGAAGGTATGGACTCCAAGAAACTTGATACTGAGTTTGAGTTTTAATGATTATTAGTGATTATGTGTTAGCATATGTTAAGAGCTTAGTATAATGGATGATTGGTATTGATTTGGATTTGTTTAGTAGTATGTGTTTGGATGAGTGTTGTGAAAGTTGATTGTTATGAGCTTAATTTAATTGTTAATGGTTAGTGAATGGATTGTGATTGCTGATTGGGTTGATTTTAGACATGGATTGATTTTGGAAATCGAATAGTTATAGCCATCGTAATGCCGAATTTTTGTTAGCCACTAAAACTGCCGAGATCATGAAATGAGGGACCATCTAACTGTGTATATGTGTATAGGTTGTATTTTAGTTTATGTGAGCGTAAGAACCGTGTAAAACGCATTTACGGTTTAAAAGTTATGTCCATTTTAGTGAATGTTGTTTCACGAAACCAAACTTTGCTTTAATGCAGTTTTGAGACTATCATTTCACCCCTTAGAAGGACTGAGAAAATCCTGCAACTTTAATATGAATGCTAGGGTCAGTTAGGAAAGTCCTCGTGAAAGTTTTGGATTAAAAGGACTATTTTTCGATTTTATAAAAATGATGAAGTAAGCAACATCCATGGAAAACCGTAAGCAAAATGACGGGAAGTGTGAATGAATGCAATTGAGTTAGAACTTGGATTTCGCTAAGTCATAGGATGCAATGTGAGTATAAATAACATGCTTATGTGTCCTTTAAAATATGTGTAGCATCGATATTGAGTGGCATTTATGGCACTTTATTATGCTCTAATAGGTTTTGAATTGATGCATTTGTACTCAAGTTGTTAAGTGTTTAACGTGTTTTCTAGTGTTTTTGCATTTCAGGATTTATCTAGGTAATCAGGTGAATTAGCATTATTTTGGTGCTAATTTGGTGTCCAAGTGGTGTTGGAATAAAAGATCGTGGAAAGCCGGCTCGAAGCAGCAAGGAAAAAGATAAAATCTGAGTTTTTCCCAGAAGGACGGCGTGCCCGCGCTGTGTTAGCGCACGGTCGCGCCAGGATTCCAGAATGACAGCGCGCCCGCGCTGAGTTAGCGCGCGCCCGCGCCAGTGCGAAATTTTTGAATCCTGATTCTAATGCAATTCTAATTGGGAGACTTCTAGATTGATTAGGGCTGTTATAAATATTCAAATAAGAACGTTTTCATGAAGGAGACGTACCAGAGCGCAAGGAGAGCCATAAGAATACCGTATTAGCATAATTCAACGAAGATGAATAAGATCTTGTTTTTAACAGTGAATCTTTGTTATAAGTTGTAACTTGGATGCTAGTTTTCTTACTTGTGAACCTTTACTCTTGTTTGTACTTGGTTTTATTTATTCGTTATAAAGACTACATTTATTATACCATGATTTCATCGGAACCCACGTTGATGATGAGTCCGATTATGGGCTAATCGTTATCGTGGGGTTCTAGCGGATTTATTTATGTATTTCTTTAGTTAAATTGTTCGATACCTTAGTGTGTGTTGATTGTATGATAACCTAGTATTGGTTGTGCTTATTCATCTTATAAGAGTCACGAACTTATAAGATAGCGTGTTATTCTTAATGAAGCGACGGTAAATTTAAGGATTTAGAACTTGCCATGCTAGCATAGGTTCATGTGTTATTGTTATGCATGATTCGTAGGTAATTTTACCCATCTTACTTGCCCTGTGTAATCATGATAGATAATTTGTGCTTAAACCATTATGTTGTCAAATTTTATAGACATATAGGGTCTCAATATAATTGGTGTCTATTCATCTTCTATTTATTTTGTGGATGTCTGGTAGTATGGTACTCGTGTAACGATAATTGGCGTTTATCAGTTTTGTGTTGTCTGATTAGTGTCATCACCATTGCATGCTAAAGTTAAGAATAATAAGGCTATTGAATGAAGTATTTAATGAAGTTAGAATCCCATGTTGTCATATATATTAATTTAATCAATTTTATTCCCTTAATTATAATTGTTAGCTTAATTCTTAGTTATAAATAACCCAAATTGTTATCGTTTTAGCATTGAATAATAACCATACATTGTTGATTCAGTACATGAATTAAATAGTTAACCAACGTCAGTCTCTGTAGGAACGAACTAAAAAAGATTATATATTACTTGATAACGCGTATACTTGCGTGAATTATTAGTGCGTGTTTAGCGACTAACAAGTTTTTGGCGCCGCTGCCGAGGACTGCAGTGTTAATTTATAGTTTATATGCTTTCCATCAGTGGTCATTAAAGTTCATTGACTCGGACATTGTTACTTATTTGTTCCTTATTTTATTTCAGGTACTCTACCAAGGGTGTATGCATACGTGTTCGCGTACTCGTAAGAGAACGCTGAATAAAGCCGAGGAAGAACTTGTGGTGGTTCGAAGGGAAGTTTTTGAGGAAGAAAAGAAGGTAGAAGAAGAAGAGAAAGTCGAGGAACCAGCTTTAGTAGAGATGGGTGATCAAGCAGAAAATCCTAAGGATTTGATGGACTAGTCTCAGTCTAAGATTAATGACATTCAGTCAAGCATCATCAGGCCAGCCATCAGGGCTAATACTTTTGAGATCAAGTCAAACACGATTCAGATGATACAGAACTCAGTTCAGTTTGGGGGATCTCCTACTGAAGACCCTAACATGCATATTAGGGATTTCATCGAGATCTGTGACACGTTCAAATTCAATGATATGACTGAAGATGCTATCAAGTTGCAACTCTTCCCATTCTCTCTAAGGGACAAGGCTAAGTGCTGGCTACATTCTCTACCAGTAGGGTCTATCACCACTTGGGAAGATCTTGCTCAAAAGTTTCTCACTAAATTCTTCCCTATGGGGAAGACTGCTGCAATCAGAAATGCTCTTACTTAGTTTGCTCAACAAACTAGAGAATCTCTGTGTGAGGCTTGGGATCGATATAAGGAGATGCTAAGGAAGTGCCCACACCATGGCATGCCTGATTGGATGATTATTAACTGTTTCTATAATGGATTGGGTGCTAGTTCTAGACTCATGCTTGATGCAGCATCAGGAGGAGCCTTGTGGGATAAAAGCTATGATGAAGCTTATGAACTTATTAAACTGATGGCTGCTAATGAGTACTAGAATCATTCCCAGAGACTAACTCAGGGAAAGGTAGCAGGAATTCTGGAGTTGGATGCAGCAACTGCTATAGCCGCCCAACTTAAGGCTTTGACGATGAAGGTGGACACTTTGGCTAATTATGGAGTTAATCAAATTGCTAGTGTCTGTGAGCTTTGTGCTGGTGCCCACGAGACTGATCAGTGCACAATTTCTAGTGAATCAACTCAGTTCGTGAGCAACTTTCAGCGCTCGCAGCAACCTGTGCCAGCCACTTATCATCCCAACAAGTGTAATCATCCTAAATTCAGTTGGAGCAACACTCAGAATGCAGTTCAACAGCCTTATCAGCAGTATCCAGCTAAGCAGTACAACCCCCCTGGTTTTCAGCAACCGCAATATGCACCAAGTCAACAACTCCAGCTGCAACAAGCCAATGAAAAATCTGAATTAGAGGAGTTGAAACTTATGTGCAAGAGTCAAGCCATTTCTATAAAGACCTTGGAAAATCAAATTGGGCAAATTGCCAATGTCTTGCTTAATCGTCAGCCTGGTACACTACCTAGTGACCCTGAAGTGCCAGGAAAGAGGGAAGCTAATGAGCAGGTAAAGGCAATCAATATAAGGTCTGGAAAGATTATGAATTCCAATCAAAATCAAGTGTTGACTGAAGAAGCGAAGGCTGAGAAAGAAGTAGAGCAGCAGGAAATAAAAGTGGAACCAAGGAAGAATACTGTTGAGCACACTCCTCCTGAGGGTAATACAGGGGAGAAACAGATTTATCCTCCACCGCCTTTTCCTAAGCGGCTGCAGAAGAAAAAGCTGGACAAGCAATTTGAGAAGTTTCTGGAGGTGTTCAAGAAAATTCATATCAACATACTGTTGGATTTTTAAACGCAGCGGGGCGTGGAAAAACACTTTTACACATACAAAATCCAAATAAAAGCATATAAATCGTGAATAAAAATTCGAGGGATCGAATCTAACCTTTTAAAATAATTCGGAGACAACGATCAGAGATCCTTAGCAGTTGCTCCTCAAGTGTGAAGCACTCCACCGGTATCCACCAAGAAAACGACTTTTAGGAGGAGGAGGAGGTGGAGAGAATTTGGTTTTCTGAAACTTTTGGGTTTCTGGGGTTAGAATAAAATAAGGTCTATAATAGTGTATTTATAGGCAAAATTTTCAGCTAAAATTTTCCCATAAATATTATTATTATTATCCCATTTATTATTCTCATTAATAATTAAAACACCTTTTAATTATTAATCCTTTTTTAAACACTTTAGAAATAATTCTCTCTCTTGATTTAATTTCCAAAAATTAAATCCTTAATTAATAATATTAAGAACTTTTCTTAATTAATTTATAATCAATTAAATCTCATTTAATCAATTATTGAATTTGCCAATTAATTATTTATTTCACAAATAAATAATTATTAGCCATTATTAATTAATTCCTCCACCAATAAATCATTCTCTTTTTATGGTGTGACCCTGTAGGTTCAATATTAAGCTGGTAGTAGAAATAAATAATAATAAAACTATTTTATCATTATTTATATAAATTCTCTAATTTATTAAATATGATTAATTAATTAATCACATTTATTCTACATCGTGAGTGATGCTTCTCAACATATCGCGACTATCCGGATAATATGAATTCACTGCTTAGAATACCAAGAACCTGTCAGTGAATAGTTACCGTACAATAAACTCCTTCTACCCTACAATGTCCCGATTAAATACAAGGCTTGGATCTCGTGTCAAGCCTATCTAATTCAATCACTTGCTTACCATTTACTATGCATAGTTCTATGCAAATTAGAAACTCTTTTCTAATTTCATTTACTCTGGCCAGAGATTCCTGAACTAGCATAAGTGGATCAGCCTTGAACATTCGCTTCCTTCACTGGAAGGGGTAGATCCTTTATTGATCATACACTATCTTCGTGTACAAATTCCTATACCCAGAAGAGCCCTAATAATTGTCCCTGGAGACTAAGAACTAAACCAAAGCATAGTTCAGTGTACACAAGATGACTATGATGACCTCAAGTCTAAGGATACTTGTACAACTATCACTAAGTGAACAACTGCTGACACGTGAGTGAACTCCATCAGTTGTTCAGCTGTGCGAGTCATGTTCAGTGAACTTATTCCATAATAAGCACCTATATACTAGCTATAGTGTCACCACACAAATGTCTATGAGAACAGACATCCTTCATAATGAAGCAAGCATAGTATGTACCGATCTTTACGGATTATTAATTACCAGTTAGTAATCCTACGACCAGGAACTATTTAAGTTCAGAGTTATCATCTTTTTAGGTCTCACTATTATGATCTCATCATAATCCATAAAAAGCTTTACTCTAAACTATGGTATATCTTATTTAAACACTTAAATAGATAAAGCCCGTAATAAAAACAAAACAAGTCTTTATTAATATCAATAAAATTAAAACAGATTACATAAAAGTTATTCATAAATCCTAATACATGATTGGACTTAGGACATATTCCTTTCAATCTCCCACTTGTACTAAAGCCAATCACTCTGGTATCTAATACCCATCTCATCTTTATGACGATCAAAGTGACTTTCAAAAAGTAGCTTTGTGAGTGGGTCTGCTATGTTGTTATGTGTGTCATCTCTAATTCAATACAATACAAGAAATGTTATCGCGCTCCCACTAACCCTTTTGTAGACGCATGGTTCATCCACGTTTTTGATAAAATCAAACTCTTTGATTGTCTCATCAAAACGGATGTTCCATCTACGAGAAGCTTGCTTTAAACCACATTAATCGCAAGCAAAATCCGAACTGATTTTAACAGGGTACATGTAAAAAGTTTCATCAAAGTCAATCCATTGCCTTTGTTTGAATCCTTTTCCCAAAAGCCTGGCCTTATAGGTCTCCACCTGGCCATCTGCTATAATCTATCTTTTGTATACCGTATACATAGATTCCATTCTGGATTTCATGGCACTATGCCATTTCTCTGAGTCAACACTACTCATAGCCTCATTATAGGTCACAGGGTCGTCATTATCAAATGATTGACAACTCATTGTCATTCTCAATGACAAGGCCATATTACCTCTCAGGTTGGCGAGACACTCTCCCTGATCTATGAATGGGCTGTTCCACAAAAGGTTGTTCAGTCAGAACAGGTGTTTCCACTTGATCCGTAGTAGTTTGTGCTTCTTGAACTTCATCAAGTTCAATTTTTCTCCCACTGTTTCCTTCAAGGATAAACTCCTTTTCCAAGAAGGTAGCATGTCTGGAGACAAACACCCGATGATCGGTGCAAAAGTAATACCCTAAAGTCTCTTTAGGATATCCCACAAAACTACATTTTCTGGATCGATATTCCAGCTTATCTGGGTCAACTTTCTTGACATAAGCTGGACATCCCCAAATCTTAATGTGTTTAAGACTCGGTTTCCTTTCTTTCCATATCTCATACGAAGTTTGAGGAACAGATTTTGGAAGGCACCTTATTTAGTAAATATGCTGAGGTTTCCAATGCATAACCCCATAGGAATACTGGAAGATTTGCATAGCTCATCATGGACCGAACCATGTCTAACAGAGTTCGATTTCTCCTTTCAGATACTAATCTGGAGGAGTCCACTGGGAGACTATACCATTTACTTTGAGATAATCCAGAAACTCTCCGTTCAAGTATTCACCACCTCGATCTAATCGAAGAGTTATAATACTATGTTTGGTTATTTCTCCACTTCATACTTATATTCTTTGAACTTTTCAAAGGCCTCAGACTTGTGTTTCATCAAACACATATCCGAATCTAGATCTATTATCCATGAAAGTAATGAAGTATGAAAATCCACCCATGGCTTGCGTAGACATTGGTCCACATACATCTGTGTGCACCATTCCTAGCAAATCTGCAGCCCTCTCTCCATGTCCACTAAATGGAGACTGCAGTGCCACTATGAAGTGATATTTTCATCATCCCTTTTTCCTTTATTAGTTTGTTCAATCTGAAGTAAATTATGTCACATATATACAGACCATTATTTAAAGCACCATGTCCATAAAGAATATTATCTCTAAGAATAGAACATTCATTATTCTCAATAATAAATGAAAAATCCAGCCAAGTCTAACATGGGAATAATATTCCTCACAATCGAGGGAACAAAATAACAATTATTTCAAACAATAGTCTTGCCCGTAGGCCTATGTAAATGAAATGATTCTACATCTTCAGCAGCAACTCTTGCTCCATTTCCCATCAGTAGAATCACCTCCTCTTCCTCAAGAGTCCTACTTTTCCTTGGTCCCTGCAACAAATTACAGATATGAGAACCACAGGCGGTATCTAATACCCAAGTAGAAATGACATATTCACTTCTATCATGAACATACCTGAATCAGAAGCGGTAGTCTCACTACCCTTCTTCTTCAATTCTGCAAGGTAAACCTTGCAGTTCATCTTCCAGTGCCCCACCTTGTTACAGTAAAAGCAAACAACTTTGTTCTTGGGGTCTTTAGCTTTTGGTGGAATCGGCATTTTCTCACCTACTTTCTTCTTCTTGGAAGAGTTCCTCTTCCTTTTCTTAGGATTGGAACCTTCACCAATTAGAAGAACAGAACTCTTCTTAGGGGGAAAATTCGATTCCGCAGTCTTCAACATGTTGTGGAGTTCAGGCAGGCTGACATACAACTTATTCATGTGAAAGTTCACAACAAACTGCGAGAACGAACTCGGAAGTGATTGCAAGACCAAGTCTTGGCTCAGCTCCCCATCCATGGCAAAACCAAGTTGTCCAAGACGTTCAATCAAATTGATCATCTTAAGTACATGGTCATTCACAGATGATCCCTCAGACATCCTACAACCGAACAGCTCCTTCGATATCTCATATCGAGCTGTCCTCCCCGCCACATCATACAACTCTTGTAGATGCATGAGGATAGTGTGAGCATCCATATGCTCATGTTGCTTCTGTAGCTCAATGTTCATGGAAGCTAGCATGATGCATTGAGCAACATTTGCATCATCTATCCACCTACGATACACAACATGTTCATCATTATGTGCATCACTAGCAGGTTCAGTAGGCTTAGGTGAGTCAATCACGTATTCCAGCTTCTCAATCCTGAGAACAATTCTCAAGTTTCGAAGCCAGTCAGCATAATTAGGACCAGTCAATTTGTGAGCATCCAGTATGCTCCTAAGTGATAGTGCAGAAGACATAACGTACAAAGTAAATCTGTAAATGATAAACACATAACAACACTTAGCAAATATTCGATTTCATTTCAAAACACTATATGAATCGGGTCTTTATTCATAAGTGGCTCCCACTAGTTTTCCTAATTTATTCAACCCCCTACATGAAAAATTAAGCATTCATAATGCTAATGGGAATAGGGATCCTACATTCCATTACACAACCCCAGCTGTGGCACGAAACGCCATGTAATGTTCAATAGGCAGACAACTCTTGTCAATTACATCTAATGTTATTCCCTAATCAAACTTTAGCCTCTTGAATAATTGAGTCACGGTTGTGGCACGACAAACTCAATATTCTAAGTCAAGTCTAACCCAACATTCCGTACAATTGAATCAGTCCCCAAAGGCCCACGGCTGTGGCACGTAACGACCTTTAGATTCTTATTCAATGTACACATCTCTATGTAATAGACAAGTATTTCTTATTTCGAAATCAAAGCCCTCGGCTGTGGCACGAAACGACAATGATTCAAAAATAAGAACTACTTTCTACCATGTTGGAAGGCTATGACCGACACAAGCCCGTTGTATCATTGGCCAATTACTACTTGATATTATTAAATTTTAGAGGGATTATATTACGTTACAATCATAATCATATTATAAAGATATTCTTCCTTTTAAATTAAATATTTCAAATCAATAATCAATAATCAGATGATTCCCAGATCGGGTGGAGCATTGTCAAGAGGCGTCACTTAATAACCCTTTCTTACAGATAGAAATCTGTTGTTGACAGAATCATCCTTTCTCTCATATCGAAAATTCATATTCAATTACATATTTCACAAACACAAGAATCTCATGATTGTATTCATAATATTGTTATTAAGGTTATGAAACAATTTCACTATACTAGGTTGTCTAACAAACGCCTTATGTTTATTTAAGTTCACCTAAATCTATCATCGCATGATAAACTAAGCATATATCACATATATCAACATGAATAAACATCAAGGTAGGCATGTTACATCATCTAGCACATTAGTCTAAGTATTATACATCTCTATGTATCACATGAAGCATTTAAAATCAATTAAAACAATCAAAAACAGCTTTAAAACACTTCATGGAAATATAAATAGTTCAAAACTTTTATATAAACTAAAATTGATCACTCCATTAGATCCGTCTCGGAAAAACGAATCCAACGGTATATTGCACGCCCAAAACGGAGTTACGAAACTCCCAGAAAATCAATTTTAATATCAACAGACGGGCTGTAACGCATTACAGGAACGCGTTACAAGCCTTGTAAGACATTCTGTTGATGCGTTACACCCCTTTTAAGCCATTAAAGGGTGTAACGCATTCCGTGAATGCGCCACAGGTGTGTAACGCATTCCCAGAATGCGTTACACCCCTATTTTTTTTTCTTTTCTTTCTTTATTACCATGCAATACAGATAACAGCAAAGCATATGTATATACAAACATATATATATATACTATATATACATATATTTACTTATTTAATTACGAATTTAATTGCAAGAACTTCAAAAATTCATAATAAAAAATCTATACATCCTAAAATTATGAAAAAAATACCCAGACGATCTACAACACTTGTAGAACCCAGATCAACATTCAAAATTATTCTGAGAAACGATTTCTCATCAGGCAAAATTAATCCATAATATAACTTGTAAAAATCATAATTAATTCATACAAGCACATAAAATTCTGAAATTTTTACCACAGATCTATATGCATACAACCTATGCTCTGATACTATTGTTGGATTTTTAAACGCAGCGGGGCGTGGAAAAACACTTTTACACATACAAAATCCAAATAAAAGCATATAAATCGTGAATAAAAATTCGAGGGATCGAATCTAACCTTTTAAAATAATTCGGAGACAACGATCAGAGATCCTTAGCAGTTGCTCCTCAAGTGTGAAGCACTCCACCGGTATCCACCAAGAAAACGACTTTTAGGAGGAGGAGGAGGTGGAGAGAATTTGGTTTTCTGAAACTTTTGGGTTTCTGGGGTTAGAATAAAATAAGGTCTATAATAGTGTATTTATAGGCAAAATTTTCAGCTGAAATTTTCCCATAAATATTATTATTATTATCCCATTTATTATTCTCATTAATAATTAAAATACCTTTTAATTATTAATCCTTTTTCTAAACACTTTAGAAATAATTCTCTCTTTTGATTTAATTTCCAAAAATTAAATCCTTAATTAATAATATTAAGAACTTTTCTTAATTAATTTATAATCAATTAAATCTCATTTAATCAATTATTGAATTTTCCAATTAATTATTTATTTCACAAATAAATAATTATTAGCCATTATTAATTAATTCCTCCACCAATAAATCATTCTCTTTTTATGGTGTGACCCTGTAGGTTCAATATTAAGCCGGTAGTAGAAATAAATAATAATAAAACTATTTTATCATTATTTATATAAATTCTCTAATTTATTAAATATGATTAATTAATTAATCACATTTATTCTACATCGTGAGTGATGCTTCTCAACATATCGCGACTATCCGGATAATATGAATTCACTGCTTAGAATACCAAGAACCTGTCAGTGAATAGTTACCGTACAATAAACTCCTTCTACCCTACAATGTCCCGATTAAATACAAGGCTTGGATCTCGTGTCAAGCCTATCTAATTCAATCACTTGCTTACCATTTACTATGCATAGTTCTATGCAAATTAGAAACTCTTTTCTAATTTCATTTACTCTGGCCAGAGATTCCTGAACTAGCATAAGTGGATCAGCCTTGAACATTCGCTTCCTTCACTGGAAGGGGTAGATCCTTTATTGATCATACACTATCTTCGTGTACAAATTCCTATACCCAGAAGAGCCCTAATAATTGTCCCTGGAGACTAAGAACTAAACCAAAGCATAGTTCAGTGTACACAAGATGACTATGATGACCTCAAGTCTAAGGATACTTGTACAACTATCACTAAGTGAACAACTGCTGACACGTGAGTGAACTCCATCAGTTGTTCAGCTGTGCGAGTCATGTTCAGTGAACTTATTCCATAATAAGCACCTATATACTAGCTATAGTGTCACCACACAAATGTCTATGAGAACAGACATCCTTCATAATGAAGCAAGCATAGTATGTACCGATCTTTACGGATTATTAATTACCAGTTAGTAATCCTACGACCAGGAACTATTTAAGTTCAGAGTTATCATCTTTTTAGGTCTCACTATTATGATCTCATCATAATCCATAAAAAGCTTTACTCTAAACTATGGTATATCTTATTTAAACACTTAAATAGATAAAGCCCGTAATAAAAACAAAACAAGTCTTTATTAATATCAATGAAATCAAAACAGATTACATAAAAGTTATTCCTAAATCCTAATACATGATTGGACTTAGGATATTGTTATGGATTAAAACTACTATATATAATTGCTGTATTTAATACTAAGGAACGTGAGCTCCAAGGCTCGATTTGACTGCTCTTGTGTTTCGTGACTCAATCTGCCTTAACAAGATGCCTACGTACCTTGCTGATTGCCAAGGATCAAGTCAAAAAACGTAGTTCTGATTGGTGGGGGTGAGACCCCTTATATAGATGTTGGTGGTCCTTGAATTGGACTGGGTATAGGAGACTTGATGGATAAGCCTCTGAATTAGGATAGACTTAGGAGTCCTAGGAAGTAGGAAGCTGATTCCTTATCCTTTTAGGTCCCCTTGGGGCTAATCTCTAAGGATTTATATCCTTATCGGGACTCTTTTCAACATCTGTTTTCTCCCTTATTAATTAATTACGAAATTAATTAATAATCAGGGCTTTTGGGCCTTTTTTATTCCATCAGGCCTGATCTGGTCCATCAGGCTTAACCTTTCTGGTTTGAGTATCATATATCTATTTATTGGGCCTAGCAGCCCACAGCTTGTACAATTAATGCAGTATTTAATTATACAATCATAATTTATTTATCCCTATCATTTGCCCCCCAACTTTTGGGAAACATTGAATAGGTTTCGCAGAAGTTAAGTCTATTTGTTCCCTTACAGGGTTTCGTTTTTCCGTAAAGTGTGGAGCGACCTACACGTTTACAACGAATTTTTCCTTTTATTTAGGAATTATTTTGATTTCCAGGAATTTTTCCCTTATTTCCGGGATTTTTCCCTAATTTCTGGAATTTTCCCTAATTTTTCTGGGATTTTCCCTAATTTTTCTGGGATTTATCCTTAATTTCTGGATTTCTCCATTAATTTCTGGATTTTTCCCTTAATTTCTGGAATTTTCCCTTAATTTCTGGATTTTTCCCTTAATTTCTGGGATTTATCCTTAATTTCTGGATTTTTCCCTTTATTTCTGGGATTTATCCTAATTTTTCTGGATTTTTCCCTTAATTTCTGGGATTTATCCTAATTTTTCTGGATTTTTCCCTTAATTTCTGGATTTTTCCCTTAATTTCTGGGATTTATCCCTTAATTTCTGGGATTTATCCTTAATTTCTGGATTTTTCCCTTTATTTCTGGGATTTATCCTAATTTTTCTGGATTTTTCCCTTAATTTCTGGGATTTATCCTAATTTTTATGGATTTTTCCCTTTATTTCTGGGATTTATCCTAATTTTTCTGGATTTTTCCCTTAATTTCTGGGATTTATCCTAATTTTTCTGGATTTTTCCCTTAATTTCTGGATTTTTCCCTTAATTTCTGGGATTTATCCTTAATTTCTGGATTTTTCCCTTTATTTCTGGGATTTATCCTAATTTTTCTGGATTTTTCCCTTAATTTCTGAAAATATTAATATTTTTCAGAAATTATTTAAGGAATTTCCTTATTTTTTTTGTGATTTTCCAGGATTTTTCTTCCTTTTCTTTTTTTTTTTTTTATATAATTTTCGACCAGGAATCCATTCGACCAGGATCCTGGTCGAATTAACCCCCATATTGCCCTGGTCGACAGCTTTTCGAGCAGGAGTGTTTCGAGCAGAAGTCCTGGTCGAATTTCGGCCAGGAATTTTCCCCTTTTTTTTTTTTTTTTTTTTTTTTTTTTTTTTTTTTAATAAAATTTTCGACCAGGAATTTCTTTTCGACTAGGATTTTCGTCCCTTTCGGTCAGGAATCCTGCTTTTTGACCGAATTAGCCATCGTTTGATGCCTTGGTCGAAGCAATTTCGGGCAGGATCCATTCGACCAGGATCTTGCCTTGCTTTCTGGTCGAAAGTTCTTCTGTTTTATTCATTCTCGATCAGAATTCTGACCATTTCGGTCAGGAACTAATATTTTGACCGAATTAGGCTTCTCTTGCTGCCCAGGTCGACAGAATTTTGACCTCAATGATTTCGACCAGGAATCTTTAGTGTTTCTTGGTCGAACGGGTCTAATTCTAGTCGAATTAAGCCTCCTTTTCAACCCTGATCGACAGAATCTCGACCTCAAGAGCTTCGATCAGGATTTCTCTGTATTTTCTGGTCGAATTGATCCTGGTCCTAGTCGAATTAAGGCCTTTATTTTCCCTGATCGACTTGATTTCGAGCTCAAGCCATTCGACCAGGACTTTTTATGTTTTCTGGTCGAACAGGTCAAGAACATATAAATTTTTGTACATACTTGGATTTAGGCCTCTTATGCTGGGCTAAAACTTGGGCCCATTTTAAGACTTGGGCCTATTTTAACTGGGCTTACTCTCTTCTGGGCTTCACAGGCCTAATACAGAGGCCTTTTTACCTGGGCTTTTTAAACACTTGGGCCCTTAGCTGGGTTTTATTATTTTTTTTTTTTTATTTTTTTTTTTTTTCAAGGTTTTCTAGAATTGGGCCTCATTTCTAAGCCCAAATTCCAAACTCTTCTAATATCTTTCTGGATTCTTCCAGAATCTTGAAAAAACTCAAGTTTTTCTTTTGATTTTTGCTAGAATTCTCTTGAATTTTCCAGGAACTTCCAGAACCTTCCAACTTTTGGGCCCAAATGGGCTTTTTAAGGCCCATTATCCACTTATTTCTCCTATATATAGGTGGGATGAGAGTGTGATTCCTCACACCTCTCATTTCATTTCTTCAATCATCCAACAAATTTCTTCTCATCCTTCCTCCAACTTTCTAGCCTTTCCTCTCTCAAATCCCTCCTTTAGTTTTCCAACCTCTCCTTCAGGCTTTTTCTAGCTTTCTAATGGCTGACAAGAATTCCGAGAGGGCGGCAAAGATAGCCTCGGCTTCAAAACGAGGTAAGGATATCGATATTCGTTCTTCGTATATGTCTTTGATCGATATGATTAACACTAGGGGGGATGAATATCCTTCCACTGCACATCTCGACTCCTTTAATCACTGTAATACTTGGCATAACATAGATTTCAATAAACTAAATGCTCGTTATAACGTCCCTCCCCCCTTTAGACTAGTTCCAGTCTCTGGTGGTGACCGTACTTGCCACTGGAGGCCTGATACTCTCTTCATCTACACCGACGCCCTTAATGCTGGGCTTAGGTTCCCTTTCCATCCTTTTATCCCTCATCTTTTGGCTGACTTACAAATCAACCCGTGTCAGCTTCCTCCAAACGCCTGGAGGAATATTCTATGTTTTATGGTTTGTTGTCTTAGGGAGGGCTTTCCTCTTTCTGTAGCCGTTTTTAGGAAAGTCTTTCAATGTTACAATAGTTCTTCCAATATTTGTGGCTGGGTTTATGTCAAACAAAGGCCCAAAAGCAAACATATCTTTAATAGCGCCTCTATTCCTGATAATAATCCAAATTGGAGGAATAGTTTCGTTGGGTTACGTTGGGAGGATGGCGACTGGGGCACGCTCTTTCGATCTTCCTTCGGGAAGGTCAGTGATGGTAGCCTCAAATCCATTCACTTAACTCCTGAAGAAACTATCATTTATAATGGGCTCACTCAGGATGATGGCACCACCACCAGCTGGACTCTTTTAGAAGAGTTTTCCCTGATTCATGTGGGACTATCCTCTGTTTCTCAACAGGGTATTTCTCTTCCCTTCTCAATTTTTCTTTATTTCACGCATTATTAACATCACTTATTTTGTCTTTTGCTTTGTTTCAGCTGCTAAGGAGATTAACGAGGACAATGTCCCCTTGGTCGAGGAAACAGCTAGGATGAAGAAAGCTCGGTTAGCAGGCCTAGACACCCGAGGAAAGGCGACAGAGCCTATCTTCTTGAGAAAGCACAAGGAGCCCATGGGGGAGGCTTCAACTGAAGGAGCTGAGGGCCATAATGCTCCTATCACTGCTGCTGCCCCTGCTGCTGCTGCTACAGGCGCCTTTCAGCCTCTCTGGGGATTCCGCCGAGGGGATACCGTGGTTGGTTCCACGAAGCATGCTTGGGATTGGTCCTACCATAGCGTGACTCCAAAGGATTTTACTGATGTGGTGGCCACCCCTGACCTTGAGAGGATTAAGCTCATGGGAGCCCAATCTCTGGCTTCGGTATGCCTTCTCTTTTTTAAACTTATTTCTCGTTCTTGTAGCACTTTCTTGCCTTATACTTTGTTAATTGTTTTGTTTCAGTCTAACGCCTACTTTCAAGGCGCTGTGAGGCAAGCCGAATCATGGAAGCGGGCTTCTGATAAGGCCGATAATGCCCTCAGGAGGCAGCAGAAGAAGTATGCTACCCTGGAGAAGAAGCTCAAGCGCAAGGAGGAAGAACTCGGAGAGTCTAACGCCGAGCTGGTGGTACTTCGGGCGGATAAGGATAAGGCTATAGACAACTATCTGGACTCAGAGGAGTTTGCCCAATCCATGAGGATTAGGGATGATTCAGTCTTTCCCGAGTTTTTTAGGACTGGTTGGGACACGGCCCTTGGGACCGTGAACGAGGCTTGTCCTGATATTAACCCGGCGGACTACATCTGCCCTGACGATGAGGCTTTGCTACAGAGGTTTCGTACCCGAGTAGTTGTCTCGGATCATGTTCCTCAGGATCCACTTCTTCCTCCTCCCGAGTCTTCTTCCAGACCTGCTGAGGATGACAGCTCTTCCTCCTCCGAGACGACGGAGACATCTAGCGAGAGCGGAGAAGACGATGATATGGACGCCGAGGGCACCTCAGCTCCTTAGAGCTTTTTCAGCCCTGCGTGGCTTTTTTTATTTTCGAGACTTTATTTATCAAACTTTTGTAACATCTATCAGATCTATCTCATTTATCACCTTTTATGCTTTGCATCCATGCATTTGATTTTTATTTGTTAGGCCACAAACATACTTTGAAGAACTTATGAATTTCATAAAATTGTCTGGGATTCGTCCCTTACACAAGTCTTAATAAATTTCGTAATAAAACTAAAACATATAAATCCTAAGCAAGCAAAGCTTCAAGGTGCTTTTCAACCTACTCGCCATCCTGACGAGTGAGAATCGTACTTCGACCATCTTACACGTAGTAAACCTTCAGGTTTTGTGCGTGCCAGGTTCTCGGGACTTCAAAACCATCCATAGTCTCCAGCTTGTAGGTTCCTCTACCCTGAACGCTCTTGACTCTATACGGCCCTTCCCAATTTGGGGCAAGCTTTCCTTTCTGTCCGACACCAGAAGCCTCTATTTTTCTCAAGACTAGGTCACCTTGTTTGAAAAACCTCTCTTTAACCCTTAAGTTGTAGTAGAACGAAGCCTTTTTCTGATATTCTACTATCTTTGCGTGTGCTTTATCTCGTACTTCATCGATTAAATCCAGGGCTAACTTCTGCCCTTCCTCATTTTCTTTTTCATCAAAAGCCTGAATCCTTGGAGAAGAATGTGATATCTCCACGGGAACTACTGCTTCCGCCCCATATGCCAACATGAAAGGAGTTGCATCTGTCGTGACTCTACAGGTAGTCCTATAAGCCCATAATATGGGAAGTATCTCATCTACCCAATTATTTCTCGACTTTTCGATCCTCTTCTTTAGTCCATCCAGGAGTATCCGATTTGCTACTTCCGCTTGCCCATTGGCTTGCGGGTGAGCCACAGAGGTGAATCGTAACTCAATTTCATTTTCTTCACAATACTTCTTGAATTCCTCATTGTTGAATTGCGTTCCATTGTCAGTGACGAGGATACGGGGAATTCCATATCGGCACATAACGTTTTCCCACAGGAATTGTGCAACCTGCTTAGTTGTGATTTTGGCCAAAGGTTTGGCTTCGATCCACTTGGTGAAGTAATCAATGGCTACAATCAGAAACTTCCTTTGTGCTGTGGCCATAGGAAAAGGCCCTAGAATATCCATCCCCCACATAGCAAAGGGAATAGGTGAGTTGATAGAGGTCAGCATCTCGGGGGGTTGTCTGGCGACTGGTGCATGCTTCTGACAACGATCACACTTCTTTACATATTCTTTGGCATCAGCCATCATTTCTGGCCAATAGAAGCCTAAACGAGTTATCTTATGAGCCAAGGCCCTGCCCCCCAAGTGTTGTCCACAAATACCTTCATGCACTTCTTCAAGAGCCAAGCGTGCCTCATCGGGCCTGAGACACCTCAAGTAGGGAACCACGAAAGATCTTTTGTAAAGAATCCCATCTATCAAAGAGTACCTTAGTGCTCGAACAGTTAACTTCCGTGCCTCAATTGTATCGCTTGGCAACCAACCGGTCTGAATGTGAGCCTTGATGGGATCAATCCATGACGTCCCCAAGCCTACGGGAGCCACAAGCTTAACATCTATGCTTCGTGTCTTCAAAATACGGAAGTACACACTTCCTGAACTTTCTTCAATCTCAGATGAAGCAAACTTTGATAGCGCATCTGCTTTAGCATTTTCTTCCCTCGGAATGTGTTCAACATGGCATTCATTAAATTGGGTCATCACAGCCCTTACTAGGCGAACATACTTTGCCATCGTATCATCCCTTGCTTCAAATTCTCCCTTTACCTGGGATATGATCAACTTCGAGTCTCCACGGACCTTTAAGTTTTTGACTCTAAGTGTCCCAGCTAGACCAAGGCCAGCAATCAGGGCTTCATACTCTGCCTCATTGTTTGTGGTTGGGAAGTCTAGCTTCATGGCATACTCAATTAAGAATCCATCAGGGCTTTGCAAAACCAACCCTGCTCCACTGGAATTTGTTTTTGATGCTCCATCAAAATAGAGAACCCAATATTCTTTCTCCTTGTCCCCATTGTCGACTCCCTTGTCTTGAGGTGTGGTATCTTCCTGCCCCCCGACTTCTTGGTTGGGTATGGTACATTCCACCACGAAGTCAGCTAGTGCCTGGGCTTTTATGGCCATACGTGGCTTATACTTGAGATCGAACTCTCCCAACTCTATTGCCCACTTAATTAGCCTCCCACTTGCCTTGGGACTGTGAATGATATTTCTCAGTGGCTGATTTGTTAGCACTTCAATTTGGTGAGCTTGAAAATAAGGACGTAGCTTTCTTGAAGCCATCACCAAGGCTAAAGCGAATTTCTCAATGGCTGAATAATTCAACTCAGCACCATGCAAAATTTTGCTGACATAGTATACGGGTTTCTGGACTTTCAGTTCCTCCTTAACCAACACCGCGCTCAAGGCGCTTTCTGAAACAGCCAAGTACAAGAATAAAACTTCACCCAGAACTGGCTTGGCCAACAACGGGGCTTGGCCCATATACTTCTTTAACTCTTCAAATGCCTTCTGATTTTCCTCACTCCATACAAAGTCTTTAATGTTCTTTAATGACTTGAAGAATGACAAGCACTTGTCTCCTGACTTGGAGATGAATCGTCCTAGCGCAGCAACCCTTCCTGTGAGTTTCTGAACATCCTTGACAGTTTTTGGGGGTTCCATGTCCAGGATTGCCTTTATTTTATCGGGGTTAGCCTCAATTCCCCTCTTTGAGACCATCAATCCCAAGAATTTTCCAGACCCTACTCCGAAAGCACACTTCGTGGGATTCAACATCATCTTGTGGTACCTCAGGACCTCAAAAGCTTCCCTCAAATGGGTTATATGATCAGTCTTTACTAGACTCTTGACTAGCATGTCATCAACATAGACTTCCATAGTCTTCCCAATAAGATCCTTAAAGATTTTATTCACCAACCTTTGATAGGTGGCTCCTGCATTCTTGAGACCAAACGCCATAACAAGATAACAATAAACACCAAAGTCAGTGATAAATGATACCTTTGGAATGTCATCCTTATGCATTTTGATCTGGTTGTATCCGCTAAACCCATCCATGAAACTCAGCATCTCATGTCCAGCGGTGGCATCAATCAAAGTATCAATTCTAGGCAGCGGAAAACAGTCTTTGGGGCATGCATCATTCAGATCGGTGAAGTCTATGCACATCCTCCACTTTCCATTAGCCTTCTTCACCATTACAGGGTTTGCTAACCACTCCGGAAATTGAATCTCCTCAATGAAACCAGCCTCTAAGAGCTTTTCCACTTCCTGCTTTATAGCCTCTTGTCTTTCCGGGGCAAAATTTCTCTTCTTTTGTTTCACTGTCTTCCGGCTTGGATCCACGTTTAACTTGTGGGTAATTAACCCCGGGTCTATGCCTGGCATATCAGCTGCTGACCATGCAAACACATCACTATTTTCTTGCAAAAATTTCACTAACTTCCCTCTAAGGGGCTCCTCTAATGTAGCTCCAATGAAAGTCATCCTCTCAGAATTCTTGGGATCTAAAGGAACCGAAACCAATTCTTCTGCTGGCCTTCCTCTATTCTCATCATTTTCTCGAACATCCATATCTTCAATAGGAAGAACCTGCCCCCCGACTCCATCTGCCCTCAAGGAGGCCACATAACAGCTTCTAGCCATTTTTTGATCTCCCCTCTCTTCTCCAATCCCATTTCGGGTGGGGAACTTCATGACTGAATGGTAGGAGGAGGGGACTGCCTTGAAGGCATGTATCCCTGTCCTCCCCATGATAGCATTATAAGTTGAACTAGCCTTTACCACCACAAAATCCAGCATCTGCGTTGCTTGCCTTGGCTCCGTACCTATGGTGGTTGGTAATTTAATTATCCCTTCCACAGGACATTCTACTCCAGCAAATCCATATATCGGCATGTCGGTTGGTGTCAACTGGGAGTCGTTATACCCCATCCTTAGAAAGGTGTCGTGGAGCAAGATATCCACAGAAGCACCATTATCCACAAGGACCCTCTTAACCGGGCTATTTCCAATTATCGGCGTTATGACCAGCGGGTCGTCATGGGGAAACTTCACACCCTCTAGGTCGGAATCATCAAAAGCCAATGTTACTTCTGTCCTGGCCCTCTTCGGGGCTTCTCCAACAATATGCATAACCTCTCTAGTATATGCCTTTCTGGAATTTTTGGACAATCCAGCAGCAGTTGGACCTCCAAAGATTGTGTTTATCACAGGCCCTCGAGGTCTCGGCCCTCCATAAATGGTGTTTATAACTGGTCCTCTAGGTTGGGGATTCCGCCCCTGATCATCTTGGTCCCTCCTACGATCTTCAAAGTTCTTCCTTCCATTATTGTTTCTGTCTCCTCCATCTCCAGTATACTTGTTCAGCCTTCCTTTCCGAATCAAAAACTCAATTTCATCTTTCAACTGCCTACACTCATCGGTGTCATGGCCAACATCTTTGTGAAACCTGCAATACTTGCCCTTATCTAGCTTGGCGGGATCAGCCTTCAAGGGCTTAGGCCAGCGAATATCTCTGTCTTTCTCAATCTCCATCAAAATCTGACTTCTGGGGGCATTCAGCTTAGCGTATTCAGTGAACTTTTGCCCAGGTCCTCCCTTCTTGGGGGTTGAATCAGGGTTTTGTTCAGTTCTAGGATACTTATCCTTAGCGATATACTCCAAATCAGTTTTTCGTTTCTTGCCTCCAGTGGGCTCATTACTTACTACGGTCTTCCTCATACTCTCTTCAACCTTGATATACTTCCCTGCCCTCTCTTGGAGCTGCAACATGCTCTCAGGGGGTCGTTTGGCCAAAGACATCTTGTAAAACTCATCCCTAGTTCCTTGTTGCAGTGCTATCATGGCTACCTTATCATCAAGGTCTGGGACTTTTAAAGCCTCCTTTGTAAAACGATTTAGGTAATCTCTTAAGGATTCTTTAGCTCCCTGCACAAGACTCATAAGAGATGCTGAACTTTTCTCATGGACTCTTCCACTGATGAATTGCTTAATAAAAGCCTGACTTAATTCTCTGAATGATCCAATAGAATTTGGGGGTAGGCGACTGTACCATCTTTGAGCCATACCCGACAGGGTTTGAGGGAAGGCCCGACATTTTATAGCATCATTCACGGGTTGCAGCAGCAGTGCATTAGAGAATGTCCTAACATGATTAGCGGGGTCTCCCGTGCCATCATAGGCTTTGATAGTGGGCATCTTAAATTTTCTTGAGATATGGGCATTCATTATCTCTTCTGTGAAGGGTGGAGTTGGATCATCAGGATCTCCAAGGGGAAGGAGATTGCTTGGATCAGTTCTTGGGACAGCAGCCCTTCTTCTTACCGGACCATCCAGGTCTATGATAGGAGGAGGATTTCTCCCCCTAGGAGGTATGTGGGGTCTGGTGGCTTGGTGAGCCTCCAAATCACGCCTCAGCCTTTGGATTTCAGCCTCATGAGCCCTGATCTTTTCCTGCACTTCTTGGGGATTCGCCCCTGGGGTGCTTTGGGGGCGTTGCCTTCCATTGGCCATTGGCTCTTTTCCAGGACGCCTCCTTCTCGGGGCCACTTCATCATCCGAAGATTCGGAGTCTCTCTCAGTGTATGGACCAGAAAATTCCCGATCCTCAGGGATAGGATCCAAACCTCGTATATAGGGGGGCGACCACCCTCGTGCTTCGCTTTGCCCAGCATATCCACTTCCTCCAACCTCAGGGTGAAGGGGCATCCCATAAGGGGGGTTAGTAGTAACAATAGTTGAGTATTCATACCCGACGGGTCGAGAATTCACAGGTATATGTATTTGTTGAACTTGAGGATTCGTACCTTGAATAGTCGGGGGAGTTGTCCCTTGTGGCTGAGGATGAGTTGCCCCCGTCTGGGCTTCCCCCTGAGTAGATGCATAAGTTGAATGGGGAGGAACCTCCACGGTTGATGAAATCACCTGGGTTGTCCCTGATGGTGTTCCCTCCTCCAGAGTGCTGGTTGTTCTCCGTGTTCTCGCCATGGTTGTTGTTCCGTTTTTCCCACAGACGGCGCCAAATGTTATGGATTAAAACTACTATATATAATTGCTGTATTTAATACTAAGGAACGTGAGCTCCAAGGCTCGATTTGACTGCTCTTGTGTTTCGTGACTCAATCTGCCTTAACAAGATGCCTACGTACCTTGCTGATTGCCAAGGATCAAGTCAAAAAACGTAGTTCTGATTGGTGGGGGTGAGACCCCTTATATAGATGTTGGTGGTCCTTGAATTGGACTGGGTATAGGAGACTTGATGGATAAGCCTCTGAATTAGGATAGACTTAGGAGTCCTAGGAAGTAGGAAGCTGATTCCTTATCCTTTTAGGTCCCCTTGGGGCTAATCTCTAAGGATTTATATCCTTATCGGGACTCTTTTCAACATCTGTTTTCTCCCTTATTAATTAATTACGAAATTAATTAATAATCAGGGCTTTTGGGCCTTTTTTATTCCATCAGGCCTGATCTGGTCCATCAGGCTTAACCTTTCTGGTTTGAGTATCATATATCTATTTATTGGGCCTAGCAGCCCACAGCTTGTACAATTAATGCAGTATTTAATTATACAATCATAATTTATTTATCCCTATCAGATATATTCCTTTCACATACCTTTCGCTGAGGCTCTTGAGCAGATGCCAAGTTATGCAAAGTTTATGAAAGGTATTCTCTCTCAGAAAGTGAAGCTAGATGATTTAGAGACAGTCGCTCTTACGGAGGAATACAGTGTTGTGCTACAACAGAAGTTTACTCTGAAGCTTAAAGATCCAGGAAACTTCACTATTCCGTGTACTATTGGAAAAGTGTCTTTTGACATATGCTTATGTGACTTGGGAGCTAGCATCAATCTGATGCCATTATCAATCTTCAAGCAGTTGGACTTACCTGATCCAAAATCGACTTATATGACCTTGCAGTTTGCCGACCGTTCTATTACATATCCGCGAGGTATTGTGGAGGATGTTTTGGTCAAGGTTGATAAACTTATCTTCCCTGCTGATTTCATAATTCTTGATTTCGAGGAGGATAAGAAGATTCCCATAATTTTGGGAAGACCATTTTTGGAAACTGGCTGAACCTTGATAGATGTGCAGAAGGGTGAGCTTACGATGCGAGTGTTGGATCAGGATGTAACTTTTAATGTGTTCAATGCTATGAAATTTCATACGGAAAATGAGGTGTGCCTAAAGGTGGAATTGGTTGATTCTGTGGTTACTTCAAAACTTGATCGACTGCTAAGGTCCGTTGCCTTAGAGAAAGCTTTGTTGGGAAATTCAGATAGTGAAGATGACGAAAGTGAAGAAAAATTGCAGTATTTGAATGCTTCTCCCTGGAAGAGGAAGATAGATATGCCTTTTGAATCTCTTGGAATGAAGGAATTGAACAAAGCTCCTAAACGCCTCAAGCCATATATTGAGAAAGCTCCCACTCTTGAGCTTAAGCTTTTACCTAAGCATTTGAGGTATGCGTTTTTAGGCGATGCATCTACTTTTCCTATTATTATTGCATCTGACCTTTCAGGTAGTGATGAGGAAAAGCTTTTGAGGATTCTAAGAGAGTTCAAATCGGAAATTGGCTAGACTATAGTAGATATAAAGGAAATCAGCCCTTCTTATTGCATGCATAAAATTCTGCTAGAGGAAGGTAGCAAGCCTACGGTCGAGCAGCAAAGAAGACTTAAATCCAATCATTAAGGAAGTAGTGAAGAAGGAAATTCTTAAGTGGCTAGATGCATGAATTATCTATCCTATTTCAGACAGTTCTTGGGTAAGCCTGGTTCAATATGTGCTAAAGAAAGGTGGTATTACTGTGGTAGCAAGTGAGAAGAATGAGCTTATTCCTACTAGAACAGTCACGGGGTGGAGAGTTTGCATGGACTACAGGAAGCAGAACAAGGCTACAAGGAAGGATCACTTCCCTCTTCCTTTCATTGATCAGATACTTGATAGATTGGCTGGGCATGATTACTATTGTCCTCTGGATGGCTAATCGGGTTACAATCAGATTTGTATCGCTCCAGAAGATCAGGAGAAAACTACCTTCACTTGTCCATTTGGTACTTTCGCTTTCAGACACGTTTCTTTTGGTCTGTGTGGTGCACTATCCATATTTCAGAGATGCATGATGGCCATCTTTTTTGATATGATTGGCCAAAATGTGGAGGTGTTCATGGACGAATTCTCTGTATTTGGCGATTCTTTTGATGAATGCTTGCAAAATCTTGGACACGTTCTCAAAAGGTGTGTTAAAACCAATCTGGTTCTCAATTGGGAGAAATGTCACTTTATGGTTCATTAGGGCATTATTCTCGGGCAAAGGTCTCTAGTAAAGGTCTAGAGGTGGACAAGGCCAAGGTGGGGGTCATTGAAAATCTTCCTCCATCTATTTCTGTTAAGGAAATTCGCAGTTTTCTTGGTCATGCGGGTTTCTACAGGCAATTCATCAAAGACTTCTCTAAGATTTCATAGCCATTGTGTAGTTTGCTCGAGAAAGATGTCCCTTTCAAGTTTGATGATGAGTGCCTTGCAGCTTTTGAGACTTTGAAGAAGAGTTTAATCATGGCACCGGTCATAACTACACCTGATTGGAATGAACCTTTTGAGATGATGTGTAATGCAAGTGATTATGCAGTTGGAGCAGTTCTTGGACAGAGGAAGAACAACATATTTCATGTGGTCTACTATGCTAGTAAGACTCTTAATGGTGCTCAACTGAATTATACTACTACGTAGAAAGAGCTTTTGGCTATTGTCAATGTTTTTGAGAAATTTCGATCTTATCTACTTGGGACTAAGGTGACAGTTTTCACTGATCACGCCGTAATTCGATATCTCGTCTCAAAGAAGGACTCGAAGCCTAAGCCTATAGATCAAGGACAGAAAGGGGACTGAAAATTAAGTCGTTGATCATCTCTCTCTCTTAGAAAATCCTAATTCTACTTCATTGGATAAGACATTGATATATGAGTCTTTTCCCGACGAGCAGCTGTTTGGAGTGCAAGAAGAAGAACCGTGGTTTGTAAATATTGTGAACGACCTGGTGAGTAATGTCATGCCTCCCGATTTATCTTCTGCTCAACGGAAGAATTTTCTACATGAAGTGAAGTGGTATATGTGGGATGAGCCGTTTCTTTTTCGACAAGGAGCTGACCAAATCATCAGGAGATGTATTCCTTACAGTAAAACAGGGGGATCTTGGGAGATTTCCACTCAATGGCTTATGGAGGACATTATGTTGGAGAAAAGATAGCAGCTCGTGTTCTTCAAGCAAAATTCTTTTGGCCAACATTGTTTAAAGATGCTCACCAGTTTGTCTTGAAATGTGATCGATGTCAACGTGTGGGTAATATAATATGTCCAAAAGGGATGAGATGCCTCTGAATATGCTTCTCGAGGTTGAAGTCTTCGATGTTCGGGGAATTGACTTCATGGGGTCATTTGTCTTATCTTGTAACAATCAGTATATCTTGTTGGCGGTTGATTATGTATCAAAATGTGTGGAAGTTAAGGCGTTGCCAACAAACGATGCGAAAGTGGCACTTAATATTCTTCACAAGCAGATATTCACAAGGTTTGGAACTCCAAGAGTCATAATCAGTGATGAGGGGTCGCATTTTTACAGTCGCAAGTTCACTGCTATGATGAGAAGGTATAATATGAATCATCGCATTGCCACGGCTTATCATCCTCAGACAAATGGTCAAGCTGAGGTGTCTAATAGAGAGATCAAGCGAATTTTAGAGAAAGTTGTGTGCCCGTCGAGGAAAGATTGGTCTTTGAAGCTTGATGAAGCTGTTTGGGCGTATAGAACAGCATATAAGACTCTATTGGGAATGTCGTCGTTTCAGTTGGTTTATGGTAAAGGGTGTCATTTACCTGTGGAGCTCGAGCATAAGGCATATTGGGCTTTGAAGAAATTGAATCTTGACTTGGATGCGGCTGGAAAGAAGAGGATGCTTCAATTGAATGAACTCGATGAGTTTCGACTTCAAGCTTATGAGAACAACAAAATGTATTAGGAGAAAGTCAAGAGGTGGCACGATCGAGGTCTGGTACTCAAATCATTTATGCCGGGGCAACAAGTTCTATTTTTTAACTATCGTCTCTGTCTTTTCCCTGGGAAGTTGAAATCAAGGTGGTCAGGGCCCTTCATAGTCAAAACTGTGTTTCCACATGGAGCGGTGGAAATTTCTGAGAATGATTCGGGCCAGGAATTCAAGGTAAATGGTCAGAGGTTAAAGCATTACTATGGTGACACGGCAAACCGCGAGGTGGTTAGTGTCGTTCTATTGTCCGTTTGAGCTCAAGGTTCTATATTGAGCTAGCGACTTAAAAGAAGCGCTTCTTGGGAGGCAACCCAAGTTTGTTGTACATTAGTAAGTAGAGGAAGCAAGAAGAAAAGGGAAAATCACAAAAAAATCAGAAAAGGAAAAAAATTCAGGGCTCACTTCAGAAGCTTAGCGCGCCCGCGCTGTCCTAGCGCGCACCCGCGCTGATTTCACAGAAACATGGCACGCCCGCGCTATTATAGCGCACGGCCGGGCCGATTTGGCAGAAGTAGCACGTGCACGCGCTGTCTCAACACGTGGCCGTGCTGTGTCTCAACACGGGAATTTTATTCTAAAATCAATTCCCAACCGAATTTTAACATCCCATAATTCCCTCTCCAAATCAAACCCTTTACTACCATTATTTCCATAGTCAAATCTCACTTCTATTTCATATATAATTCTTTTTTCACCACCTATATATACATACACATCATACACAAACTTCTTCACCAATTCACAAATTCTCAAACATAAATTCTCTCTCAAACACAACTCTTATTCTCTCTACTCACTTCTAATGGCACCCAAGAGACAAAGAACACAAGTCGATAGCAACACCACCGATTCATCAAGTGTGGGTGTTGTAAGGCCAAGGTTTTCTATTCCCGAGGCTGAAGCGCAGTATACTAGGCTTCTTTCGAATCCAATCATCAAGGAATGAGGTTTTCTGCCATCAGGGAAGGATGGTCAGCTGTTGGAGATGATTCTTGAGATGGGCTGGGTTCTGATATGTGAGGCACCCGCTACTGTGCCCATGAGTGTTGTTCGCGAGTTTTATGTGAACGCCAAGGTCGAGAAGAATGGTTTCACGGTGGTTCGAGGAAGGACTGTGGAGTATAGTCCAGAGGCTATCAGGACTGCGATTGAGCAGCCCGCGAGGAAGCCCGGGCAGGACACCTGGAATGATAAGACTCCAGAGGACTTTGATCTGGATCTTATTGTTTCTACCCTATGCCAGCCCGATACTTACTGGAAGATCAAGAAGGGCATGACCGAGTATTCTACGTTCCCGGCTTCCAGAATGAACAGGTTTTCCCGTGAATGGAACACTTTTATATGTGCTAATATCATGCCATCTTCGCATGTGCATGAGATTACTGTGGAGCGTGCACGGTTGTTATGGGGCATTCTTCAGGGAGATTATATAGATTTGGGGATGGTGATTTATCTGGGGATCCTGAAGTTCTTGAGAGGGAGTACTACGGGGTCTATTCCATATGCGTTCGTGGTGACGAAGCTGTGTGTGGCAGTTGGTGTTCATTGGCCCGCACACAAGCGGTTGCAGATCCCGAGTGCTCCTATTGTCAGCACTACTTTGGCTATGATGCAAGAATGGGATGGAGGCAAGCCCGATCTGAAGGGGCTTGGTTATACTTTTGACCACTTACCTGGTGGGAGGCCAGCTGTTGGGGCCGCTCAGGCAAGCAGGACTGCATGGAGATCTCAGCTAGGCGATGAGGCAGGGCCATCACACCCAACGCATGAGGAGGAGGAAGGAGCTGATATGGGAGCTGGCATGAGCATGACGCAGTAGAGGCATCTGGTGCGGAGGATGGATGTGATGCATGACATCCATAGCAGGTTCACACGTGATCTCACCCAGGCACTTGGGACAGCTTTCAGAGCCACCGGTGTTGATATCTAGTGGCCAGTTTTTTATGAGGATTCCGTGTATCCACCTCCGAAAACACCTGACACTTCACCCGTTGAGGGTGAGGAGCCTGATTCTGATTAGGTATGCCAGAATTCTTTACTATTACCTTCATTGAGGACAGTGAATATTTTAAGTTTGGGGGTAGTAGTTGAAGGAATATGTTTTGTGTGAGTCTCATATAGTTGCATGTTCATGATAGTTTAGTTCATATAGTTTCCATATTTTTCCATAAAGTTTTTTTATATTTGATAATATTATATTATTTTATTTATATAGTTTTCATGCATTTGCATTATAACATGATCCCTTAGATAATTTTTCCAGTTGACTTGTGATATTGATGCTAGTGTAGTGATGTCGTGTTTAGAGATGTTAAGCCGTATTAAGTTGATTTGCATGCTAGAGACACTTGTATTTCACTAAGTCTTATAGGTTGTTAGAGTGCTAGATCATAGTCATGGTTTGTTGGTTTGTCGAGGTTTAATCACTTGTTTATATTTAGAATTTAGGATATTCTCTTAATAATAAAAGACATGGATATTTAAAATTGGAGAAAATTAGATTTCATTGCTATTTGTGTGGCTAGGTGTCAAATGGCTAGTAGTCGGCTCATATTTATATAAGTAGTCTAGGGTTGAATGAGATGGAGCGAACACACTCATTCAGAAATTTGTTGGAAAAAAGAAAAAAAAAAGAAGAAGAAGAAAAAAAGAGAAAAGGTGTTATGTATAATTGATCATGAGTGAGCTCTTTAGTACTCGAGTTATTAAGTTCTTAGGGGACTTTGTTCCTAGTGACCTAAGGCTTTTATAGTCTGGGATCCACTAACCTAACGCTCGTTACATGGGTACTATTGTATAAGTCTTTTGTGGACCTCATTCATTACACGATCAAATAAGCATACTTGTGTTGTTTTGTTGTGAATAAAAGCATGAATCCGTATAAAGCTCCAATATAAAATTGAAGTGTTATAAATTATTTTGATTCTAGCTTTTATTCTATTTATAAACTTGTGATTGTTTTGATAAGTAGTGAGTCATGATTGTCATTCTACTTGCGATAGTATATCTGTAAGAATCTGCACACACGCACGTCTCTAGTTTGTAAGTTGATTTGTATGATTTAATTGATCTTTATGCGAGTAGCTGTATTTGTTGATATGTTGCTTGTTGAGTGGCTGAGTTAGTCTATTGGGATCGTTGCATTCATATATTTGCATCCATGCATTTTTTGTTTCTTGTTCTTTGAGTCTATTTATGCTTGAGGACAAGCATCGATTCAAGTTTGGGGGTATGTTGAGTGGCATTTATGACTGTTAGATATATTTGAGATGTCATGTCTAATATGATTTGTGTTTAGTTTTCAGAACTTAACAACAGGACATATCAGGACTTACTAAAATCAGGACCTACTGGAAGTCAGAGCTTAATATCATAACTTAAGTGCGGGAAGACTTTCAGTTAAGGAATGAAGCTGATTTAGAGGAGAAGATCGAGACTAAAACAATAGAAGATTTGCATGGAAAGAGTTAGAGGACTAGAAGACTTGTAGAAGATATCTGATTGATATATTTTAGGAGACAGAATTGTATTTCATATTAATTAGAATATATCTTGTAACTGTGTACTATATAAACACAGGCTTAGGGTTTACACTAGATGTGTTATCATTATCAAGAAGATTATATATTGTAACCTAGCAGCTCTTAGTGATATTTGTTATTCACTGAGAGAGAACAACAGTTCATATTGTAACAGAGTTTATTGAATATACTTGATCTTTGTTACATACTTGTGTTAAATCAATTTGATTGTATAAATACTGTATTCAACCCCCTTCTACAGTGTTGTGTGACCTAACAATTGGTATCAGAGCTTTTCTGTTAACACACATACAGTAAAGATCCAAACAATCATGTTTGAAGAAACACAAACTCCAACTAAGCCCACCAAAACTCAAGAAACTCAAAACACTCAAACCCACAGTCGATATGAGACTATTAGGGTTCCCATACTAGGACCTTCCGAGTATCCCATATGGAAAGTGAAGATGGCTATGTTTCTGGAAACTACAGATCCAGAATACCTTGATAGGATTAATGAAGGACCATATAAGCCTACCAAGCTCTCTGTTGTAGTTGCAGATCAACCAGCAAAGTCCATACCAAAGGAGAAAGGTGATTACACAGCTGAAGACATCTCATCTATTGCCAAGGATGCAAGGGTAAGGCATTTGCTGCATAGTGCCATTGATAATGTCATGTCAAACAGGGTAATTAATTGCAAGACTGCAAAGGAGATATGGGATGCTTTGGAGATAAGATGCCAGGGAACTGATGCAATCAAAAAGAACAGGAGGACTATACTCACTCAAGAGTATGAGCACTTTGACTCAAAAGTTGATGAGTCATTAACTAATTTATATGACAGGTTTGCCAAACTCTTGAATGATCTGTCACTGGTGGACAAGGAATATGATCTTGAAGATTCAAATCTAAAATTCCTTTTAGCTCTTCCTGAAAATTGGGATCTGAAGTCTACTACCATAAGAGACAACTATGACCTTACTGAAACTACTCTTGATGAAATTTATAGTATGCTCAAGACTCATGAACTTGAGATGGATCAAAGGAGCAAGAGTCATGGAAGAAAGTCAATGGCAGTTGCTCTTAAAGCTGAGGAGGAATCTCCTAAAGTGCCTGCCTCAAAAAGGGGCAAAGGAACGGCTCTCATCATAAAGTCTGATTCAGAGTCATCAAATTTTGATGATGATGTTTCAGAAACTGAAAGTTTATCTGAAGTTGATGTTGATGCGGAGATAATGCAATTGTGTGCTCTTATGGTGAAAGGTATCATAAAGATAGCCTACAGGAAGTTCAGAAAGGGAAAGAAGTTTTCCAGGAAAGGTGGAATTTCTGATAAGAAAGGATTCAGAAAGTCTGAAGGCAAAGAAGGAAGATGATTCTAAGGGATGAGTCAGATGATAAAGAAGCACAGGTTCATGCATCAGAACCTGTGACTGTGGAAGCTGAAAATGTGGTTTTTCAGAAAGAAATAGAAGCTGAAGGGTCAACCCATCATACTGAAGCTGAGGGTTCATGTAATTTGAAGAGGAAAACTGTAAGTTCTGATGCAGATCAAGCAACTCCTTCACTATCAAGGAGATTAAAGAAAATGAGGGCAAAAAGGCACATGGCTAAGCCTCCATCTGAGGATACTACTAAAGCTGAGGAAGGGGATCAGGAATCTCTGATCTCAAATCCAATTGAGATTGAATCTTTGCCACCTCCAGCTAAAGCCAAAGACACTGCTAATGATACAGTGATCACTCCTACTGTCTCTCCAGTCAGAGAAACAACAGTTGAAGATTCAGGATTAAGTCCTGAAATTGACCTTCAAAGGCTGATTATTGCTACTATTTTATTTCTAGAAGCTCCAACAACAGCAGCTCAGCCATCTACAGTCAATTCTCCAATTTCACAGGCTGAGATTCCATCAACACCTATTCTGGAGATAAATCTGATGATCGGAATTTAGATGAATTTGTTCCATAATCTCCAGCAGCAACACACACTTGTACTGTTAGAAGATAATGAGTCTTCTTCAAGTTCTGAAGACAGTGTTTCTGTTGATACTCCAGCTCCCATTCTAGGAAAGGAGGCACTTATTAAGAAATTTGTTGAGCAAGCTGCTCCTATTCCTTAGGAAGATACTCACAGAGGTGTGGAGTGGACCAAGAAGTGGAATGAAACTGATTTCATTCCAAGCTCCAAAGTACTGACAGACCATATTGGAAAAGCTGATGAGTTGCTCACAAATTCTGATTTCAAGACACGACTCAAAGTCACAGCTCTATCTACCAAAAATCTTCAAGGTCTACACTCTGCTACTCACGAAAAGGTTGACAAACTTCTTGAAAAGGCTGAAAAGCTGGATATGGAGACTAAGCTTGATAAAAATAGGTTTATCAGAACTATTTCTGAGAAAGTTGAAGCCATTGAGAAGATTCAAGAACAGCAACAGGCCCAAATCATTGAGGTCCTACAGAATCAAGCTTCTCAAAAGGCTCAATTGGATGAAATCCAATCTTCAGTTGAACTTCTTCTCTCTCTCCTACTACCTGATGATGCCAAAAGGGGGGAGAATGTAAGTAAGTCCAAATGTTCAATCACTCAGATACTGAAGAAGAAGGATGACAAAGGTGATGACCAGGGAAACTCTGATAAGAGTAGAGGTCAAAGGCAGAGCAGCAAGGTTTATTCTAGGAAACTAATTACTGATGCAAGCAAATCTTCTACTCAAAAGAAGACAAGTTATGAAGCTGCTCAAACTCAAAATCTGATAGCAAGTACTGATAATCAAAATCTGATATCAAGTTCTGATGAGCAAAGTCTGATGACAAAGCCTGATGTTCTGATACAAGGTGGAAGTCAAGACTCTCAGAAGTTTCTGCAAACTCTGAAGCTCAAGGGAAAGTAGACAACTGTCTACTACAAGGATCCCAAGATTCAGACACTTGATGAAGAGATTGCTAGAAGATTATTTCTGAAGCATAATCCTGGAATGGATTTAGAAAATCTCAAGGAGGAATAAGCTAGATTTAAAGCTGAAAAGACAAATCTAAAGCCAAAAGCTTCTATTGCAAAGAAACCTCCAAGGCCTAAGGTAAAAGGCATTGTAATCAAGGAAAAGTCAAATACTGAGGCATCAAAGCCCTAGACTAGATCACAGACTGAGATTGATCCCAAAGACAAAGGGAAGGGAAAAGTTGATGAACCAACCAAGCCACTGGAGATGAAAATTCCATAAATCCTGATGAAATCAGTGTGCAAAATGGTTCAAGTTACTGATGATACTCTTGCTGAAGATGAAACTGTCCAAACTCTGAAAAGAAGGAAGATTTTTGAAGAATCAAAGACAACCTCTTACAGTGCTCAAGTTGTTCAGAGTAAAGAACAGCAAGAAACAACAAGTTCTGATAAAGTCATCAAGACATCAACCTCTGACATAGCTCAAGTTGATTTAGACCAGATGAAAGTAGCTGACAAAAAGAAACTTCTATGGAAAATATCAAACCATCAGATCCAAAGAAAAGCCAATTGATGTCTGATTTCATGACTATTGGGTTAAATGCTAGAGAACCAAGAGACAGGGCTAGACTAGGTTCTGATGAAGCTAAGATCAAGACAGGAGTTGAAGTTGCTACTAGAGATCCATTTCTATTGACTGACAGACCTCTTGAAGATGTTACACAGAAACACCTTGATAAGGTTATCTATGTTCAAGTGGTACTGGATGCTCATGACAAGCACAATGTCAAAGAAAATCTGATCCTATTTCTTGAAGATGGAAGGACATATCAAATGTCAGAATCAGATGTGCTAAACAAATCACTGAAAGAACTTTAATTCTTTCATTATCTTTTAGGGATAAAGTCTGATATTACCAGGAGATGGTCAAATTTCATAATGAAGACCATAAGAGATAAAGCTAGAATTTCTGGTTCAAGGGTTACAGAATTCATTCCTAATATTGTTGAAGATGATGGAAGTGAAATTCTAATGAAGAAGGATTTTGTTAAACTTGAAGTGATACTGAAAGAGAAATGTCTATGCTACAATGAAGATTCTTCTCATCCAAGGGTAATAAGACTGGATGATGGTTTAGAAAGAAACCATATATCTGCTTTAAGGACTGCAATCTACCAGATTGGAAGTCAGAATGAAGAGTTGAAGCAAGTCAAGACTACACTATCTCAAGTCCTGAGGATTAAAGAAGAAAAGCTGATATCAAACTTTGTCAAGAATCATTTTGGATTCAGATTGACTCAGTGAGATTGGTAAAAGCTACAAGGACTATAAGTTGTAGTTAGTTATCTAGTTAAACTCTTATTTGCATTTGTACTTAAATGTTTTTGACATCATCAAATCTATTAACTTGTATATTTTGCATAATTTACAAGTTGGGGGAGATTGTTAGATATATTTGAGATGTCATGTCTAATATGATTTGTCTTTAGTTTTCAGAAATTAACAACATGACATATCAGGACTTACTGAAATCAGGACCTACCGGAAGTTAGAGCTTAATATCAGAACTTAAGGTCATATCAGAACTTAAGTACAGGAAGACTTTCAGTTAAGGAATGAAGCTGATTTACAGGAGAATATCGAGACTAAAACAATAGAAGATATGCATGGAAAGAGTTAGAGGACTAGAAGACTTGTAGAATATATCTGATTGATAAATTTTAGGAGACAGAATTGTATTCCATATCAATTAGAATATATCTTGTAACTATGTACTATATAAACACAGGCTTAGGGTTTACACTAGATATGTTTTCATTATCGAGAAGATTATACATTGTAACCTAGAAGCTCTAAGTGATATTTGTTCATCACTGAGAGAGAACAACAGTTCATATTGTAACATAGTTTATTGAATATACTTGATCTTTATTACATACTTGTGTTAAATCAATTTGATTGTATAAACACTGTATTCAACCCCCTTCTACAGTGTTGTGTGACCTAATAATGACACTTTATTATGCTCTAATAAGCTTTGAATTGATGCATTTGTACTCAAGTTGTTAAGTGTTTTAACGTGTTTTCTAGTATTTTTGCATTTCAGGCATTATCTAGGTAATCAGGTGAATTAGCATTATTTTGGTGCTAATTTGGTGTCAAAGTGGTGTTTGAATAAAAGCTCGTGGAAAGACAGCTCGAAGTAACAAGGAAAAAGATGAAATCTGAGTTTTTCCCAGAAGGACGGCGCGTCCGCGCTGTGTTAGTACGCTCCCGCGCCAAGATTCCAGAATGACAGCGCGCCCGCGCTTTGTTAGCGCGCGCCCGCGCTTTGTTAGCGTGCGCCCGTGCCGATGTGAAAGTTTTGAATCCTGATTTTAATGCAATTCTAATTGGGAGACTTCCAGATTGATTAGGGTTGCTATAAATATTCAAATAAGAACGTTTTCATTAAGGAGACATACCAGAGCGCAAGGAGAGCCGTAAGAAGACCGTATTAGCACAATACAACGAAGACGAATAAGATCTTGTTTTTACTTGTGAATCTTTGTTTTAAGTTATAACTTGGATGCTAGTTTTCTTACTTGTGAACCTTTACTCTTGTTTGTATTTGGTTTTATTTATTCATTATAAAGACTACGTTTGTTATACCATGATTTCATCGGAATCTACTTTGATGATGAGTCCGATTATGGGCTAATCGTTATCGTGGGGTTCTTGCGGATTTATTTATGGATTTATTTAGTTAAATTGTTCGATACCTTAGTGTGTGGTGATTGTATGATAACCTAGTATTGGTTGTGCTTATTCGTCTTATAAAAGTCACGAACTTATAAGATAACGTGTTAATTCTTAATGAAGCGATAGTGAATTTAAGGATTTAGAACTTGCCATGCTAGCATAGGTTCATATGTAATTATTATGCATGATTCATAGGTAATTTTACCCATCTTACTTGCCCTGTGTAATCATAATAGATAATTTGTGCTTAAACCTTTATGTTGTCAAATTCTATAGACATATAGGGTCTTAATATAATTGGCGTCTATTCAGCTTCTATCTCTTTTATGGATATCTGGTGGTATAGTACTCGTGCAATGATAATTGGCGTTTATCAGTTTCGTGTTGTCTGATTAGTGTCATCACCATTGCATGCTAAGGTTAAAAACAATAAGGCTATTGAATGAAGTATTTAATGAAGTTAGAATCCCATGTTGTCATATATATTAATTTAATCAATTTTATTCCCTTAGTTATAATTATTAGCTTAATTCTTAGTTATAAACAACCCAAATTGTTATCATATGATGTGGATCGCACCACAAAGAAACAAAAACAAGAAGAAAATGATATTTCAATGAACACGATCAATCCAGAAACGTGAACTTTGAATCTTAACTTCCTTAGATCAATACAGAAACTAAGTAATTTGAATCTAACCTTCAAAACAATCCAGTAATTGAAGTTTAGAAGAAAGAAAACTAATCATAGTTTATCTCAAAACATAATCATCACATATATCTTAAAAGATTATATGAGAGGGGTATTTATAGGCTTAACCAATAACCTAAACCCAACATAATTCCAAGAGAAATTTAATATCAGCTTGAATTAGCCAATATCTGAATCCTTTCAGGAAACAAATTTAAAATCCAAATCCAAATAGAAAACATATAAAAACAGAATCCAAATAGGAAAATAAAATCCTAAGTGCTTAAATCAAGAAAAACCCTTTCAAGTGAAAGGTAAAAACTTGCAAGCCAAAAGTCGAATTATTAATTATATAAGCCAAAATAGGTCAGCCCATGCTGGTTGTTGAGCTGAGTGGCAAAGCTTCATCCGTTCCTTCATCATGCTTTGTTGTCCAAGTAAGCTTTGTGACCCATATTTGTCTCTTGTCATTGTCAAACCCCATTGTAGTGAGCAACAGATTAATAGGCTGATCCTCAACCAAATTTCCTTTCATATTCACATCATTCTCCCCCTTATCAAAAAAATTTTCCCTCAAATTCACATCATCCAAGTAAGGAGAAAGGTCACCCACATTAAAAGTTGCACTAACACCGCCAAAGTTACTTGGTAGATCTATCTTGTAAGCGCTATCTCCATAAGCTTCAAGTACCTCAAATGGACCATCTGCCCTTGGCATAAGCTTGTTCTTTCTTTTGCTTGGAAACCTTTCTTTTCGCAAATGAACCCAAACAAGATCTCCAGGTTTGAATACAGGTTGCTTACGCCTCTTGTCGGCTCGAGCCTTGTAAAGTGCATTCATCTTCTCAATCCTCTCTTTTACTTGTTCACAGGTCTTCTTAAAGACATCCAAACGATTCTTGGCATCAGTGTGAATATCATCTTTGTGTAAAGGAAGCAAATCAATTGGAAGAAATGGGTTAATACCATAAACCACTCCAAAAGGAGAACGGGAGGTAGTAGAAGAATGAGATCGATTATAAGCAAACTCGGCATGACATAACTTGATATCCCAATCCTTTTGAGTCTTGCCTACTAATCCACGAAGTAAGGTACCTAAAGTCCTGTTAGTCACCTCAGTTTGACCCTCCGTCTGAGGATGATGAGATGTGCTAAATAGCAACTTAGTTCCAAGCCATCTCCATAAACACTTCCAAAAGTGACTCAAAAACTTTGAATCTCGATCAGAAACAATGCTTCGTGGAATACCATGCAAACGAACAATCTCCTTAAAATAGAGATCAGCAACATATTGTGCATCATCCGTCTTAGTCATTAGAATAAAGTGAGCCATCTTTGAAAAATGATCAACGACAACCATTATAGAATCCTTCCCTTTTTGCGTTCTTGGCAAACCAATGATAAAATCCATACTTACACTATCCCACGGAACTTCAGCAACAGGAAGTGGAGTATACAAACCCTTAGAAAATGTACTTTTGGCCTTTTGACAAGTAGCACATCTAGAAACCACTGATTGAACATCTCGAATCATTCGAGGCCAGAAAAAACTCTCATTTAACAAATCCAAAGTTTTATGCACCCCAAAATGGCCGGCAATAGCACCACTATGTACTTCACGAACAAGTAACTCACGCACACCACAATGAGGAATACAAAGCTAATTCCCCTTAAAAAGAAACCCATCTTGAATGGTGTAATTCCGAGTTGGAAAACTGAATTCTTGTGCAAAATCAACATCAGATGCATACAAGCCTTTAAGAAGCTCAAAACCAAGAATTCGAGCATCAACCATAGCTAACAAATATGCCCTCCTTGAAAGAGCATATGCCATGACATTAGACTTTCCTTCTTTGTATTTTGAGGAAAATATGAAAGATTGAAGAAATTCCACCCATTTAGCATGACGATAGTTCAACTTTTGATGTCCATTAATGAACTTTAGCGCTTCATGATCAGAATATAGCACAAAAGGTTTGGGACGCAAATAATGTGACCAATGATCCAATGCTCGGACAATAGCATAAAACTCACGATCATAATTAGAATAGTTGTGTTTTACGCCAGTCAGCTTTTCACTAAAAAATGAAATAGGTCTTTTTGCTTGAATCAAAACAGCACCTATACCAACTCCACTTGCATCACACTCAACCTCGAATAGTGTATTAAAATCTGGTAAAACTAAAACTGGAGCATTACAAAGCTTTTCCTTAATCTCATCGAATGCCTTTTGAGCTTGATTAGACCATTCAAACTCACCCTTTTTGAGTAGCTCGGTAATAGGAGCCGTAATAGAAGAAAAGTTTTTGATAAATATTCTATAAAAAGAAGCCAATCCATGAAAACTCCGCACCTCATGCACGGTTTGAGGAACAACCCAGGAAGAAATAGCTATAACCTTTTCAGGATCAACTTATATTCCACAATCAGAAATAATATAACCAAAAAACGAGATACGCGATACCATAAAAGAACACTTCTCGAGTTTACCAAAAAGTTTCTGGTCTCGCAACTTTTCAAACAAAAGTCTAAGGTGATGCATATGCTCAAATTTATCTCTACTATAAACCAGAATATCATCAAGATAGACAACGATAAATTTGTTTAGGAAAGGACGAAGTACCTCATTCATGAGCCACATAAAGGAGCTAGGGGCATTGCAAAGACCAAAAGGCATCACCATCCACTCATATAATCCTTGTTTAGTTTTAAAAGCTGTTTTCCATTCATCACCTTCACGAATCCGCATTTGATGATATCCACTTCGAAGATCAATCTTAGAGAAAATTGTCGCACCATGCAACTCATCAAGCATGTCTTCTAATCGAGGCATAGGGAAACGATATTTGATGGTAATGTTGTTCACCGCTCTAGAATCAACACACATTCTCCATGTTCCATCCTTCTTTGGAACTAGCAAAGCGGGAACCGCACAAGGACTCATACTCTCGCATACAAGACCTTTTTCAATCAAATCTTCAATTTGTCTCTGAAGCTCTTTAGAGGCCTCTGGATCACATCTATAAGCAGGTTTATTAGGTAAAGGAGCACCAGGAATAAGATCAATTGCATGCTCGATTCCTCGTACTGGAGGTAAACCAGTAGGTAACTCATCTGGAAAAACATCACCAAATTCAGCGAGCAAATCATGAAGAAGTGGATCTGAATCGCCTTGATTAGGAGTTATTTTCTTTATAAACAAAGCATATGCTATACCCCCATTTGTAGCCGCCTCCTTTTCAAATTCTTTTCCTGACAAAAATAAGCTAGTTTTCTTCTTTGAATCACGCATATGTTCATAATACTCATTAGGAGACAAAGGTTGAAGTTTAATACGTTTACTCCCAACTTGTACCGAATAAACATTAGTATCACCTTCATGCATTACCTTTCTATCAAACTGCCATGGACTTCCAAGTAAAAGATGACATGCACTCATAGGAATTACATCGCACCATAACTCATCTGTAACACCCCCAGATCCGGGGTCGGGGATCCGGGTCGTTACGGTCTTTCTTTCCACAATATCACTTCACTTAATTAATAATAATAACCTTATGCTGTGACCCCACACTAACACACACCACAACCCGTTATAGTCTCAGAGATGAAATTCAAATAAGTACAAGTCTTTGAATCCACAATTTAAAAGTTATTACAACCCGAAATGATTACTTGATAAATTTACAGTTAATTGCCATTATCTGCCACAAGTTATAATTATACATAATTGATTCTCAAAAGTAGATGGTCTGATCTACAATAGATCTACCTCTGCAGCTATAGCAGCTACAACATCAACGGGAAGACGCAGGACGCTTCCCACGCGCTTGCGCTGGGTCTGCTGGAGTCTGGCCATCTTTCCTAACTGTTGTTGTGTGATGAAGAAATAAAGCAAGGGTGAGCAGCAAGCCCACCAAAATAACATGTATAATGATTTACAATATATGAGCCTACTCATAATACTCATGAAAGTCTTGGTCAAAAGAAATGAACCAAGTTTGATATCTTAATGCGATGAAGTCACAAAATATTCAGTATATATACATATATACTTTTCAAAATATTGGAATTCCTCTTCCATGCATAATATACACAAAGTCCCAGTGTATAACTGTATAAAAAAATATCGTTGCAAGGTGATCTCATATATCTAACCTTGTCTCAACATTTTTCTGAAAATCTTTGTCATTCATAAGACAATTATTAATTAGATATAAGGTTAAAAGATGAAGTTACAAGATACCCCAATATACTTATATCTTTCCCAAATACTACTTGAACTACCACCGTTCAAGTTATAAATTAGCTTCAAAAGTTCATCACATAGATGAGACTATAAGACAAGATTTGAATAGATTAAATCTTTAAAATATTATCAAAATAAAATGAAGTTACGAGATACTTCATTTGATGTAAACATCATTTTGAAAACTTGACCCTGCCAACACTCAACAATTGCCCAACCGTAGCCTTTCCATCGAAGTGCTCTGGGTAGTGTTGCAAAAATTATCCAATTGGATGATGAACTCATTACGGGAGTTTGCCGCGCCAGGAAGACCACTTACGATGATCAGTCGTAGTAGTACAACCCCACCATTTTCTACATGTAGAGGAGAACCTGTCGGATTTACTTGTCAACCGAACACTGAACTCCTAAGGAATGGACCGCCTTAGCGGAACTTCCAGGCCATTTGGGCCAATATAATAAGGCTGGGCCGGCGCTACTCGACCACTTACGCCACTCCTAGTTCAGATGAAATCCATGACTCTGAAACGTAAAGCTCGTTTCCCCCTTTCCCCAAGTAGAAACTTGTTGATACGGCTCCACCAAGAAGTCGTACCTAGTTGGAAAGGAAAACTCACCGATATTTCCCAGGCGATGCCTGTTAATGGATTAACTTGTTCCAAGAATTTTACTTCCCGAATATTGGGTAAGTAATCAAAAACTCTTTTACCAAGACAGCAACCTTGTTGCGAATATAAAACACACCACCGAGCCGGATCCCCCAGGTTTTGAGCGAGTATTTAAATCCCCTTTTTAAAAGGAAGATCTTAAATATAAAAATAGTTTTAGGATCCGCTATAACTTTTGAAAATCATTTTAAAGACTCGAAAACACTTTAAAGAGTGTTTGGAGTAAAACTGATTTAATGAAGTAAATCAGTCCCCAGAATATTTAGAAAATGTCTGAATATTATTATTTAAATAATATTCCCAAAAAAAATAATCTTTATAAAATAATTGAAGTAGAAGTATTAAAACTTATACTTGAAATGAATAGCAAATAATCAAAGATATACTTATACGAAAGTAATATCTTTATTTGAATAATCAAAAATAAGTTTGATTATCGACACCTTATTCTTTAATAAAATAAAGAATATATCTCAGCAAATAATCGGAGTCATAGATCCTCAAATGAATATTCAAATAATATTCAATAAATAAAATAAGCTGAGTCATAATACCTCGAATGAATATTATAAATAATATTCATTAAATAAAATAAAGGAGTCATACATCCTCAAATGAATATTCAAATAATATTCAATAAATAATGTAAAGGAGTCATACGCCTTCGAATAATATTCGAAATAATATTCAATAATAAAATAAAGTTAAAGTTATCGAATAAACCTTATTCGATTAATAGTTTTAAAAACTATATCCATATATATATATAAATAAATATATATATATATATATACTCGGGAACATCGACTCCCGGTTTAGAAATATGTTCACCTTTTATCCCCTATACTAAGGGTATACGCAACTACTTGCTTATTTCTAGCATAGGTATTATGCAACTATAAGCATTGAAATCAACAGATAGATAACCAGATTACGAAACAGACATGCATATATACCATATTAGCATGCTCCAATATATCGCAAAATTTGCTAATAACAATCATGCAATATCACAAGATAATGCATATACATATATTTACATCACAACAACAGTATAACGGGTAGAAAACTTGCCTGAGCGACTGGGGTTACGAATGGCTCGGGACGAGTCTGGTAACCTATAAACAACAAGTAAGTTGGAATTAAACCAAAGTCACTTGTAAATCTATACTTTAACTAACTTAGACTCTAACGCTTGTTTTGCGCTCACTGATTCGCTTAAGCCACTCGGGTACCCTCGGCTCCACCATTTTTAATAATTTAACCTTTACGAGTTTTAAAGCGATTCCTTCGCGAGTGTCTTACCAACTGCCTAACACACTTACCATAAATGTTTCATACATTAATTAACCCTTTTTGGTCTTTAACCTATGTTTCAAAGTAAGGCGAGGGAAAAAGTTTCGTTCGCGAAACGCCGTTACTTGAAACGGTCGTTTCTCCTAAACCGTGCATCGGAATCGAACGAACTACATATCAAAACGAAGCCCGTAACATGAGCTATCTAAACATGGTAGTGGTCACAATCTAGCAGGGGGTCCTCGGGTCCTAATGTTATGCACAAAACAGTCTAAAGAAAATCGGACGTTACGACGGCTATGTTTACGCGATTACCAATATTTATACCACTCCAATTCTTTACCAATTCACTACAAACCACCCAACCATCATCAATACCTCAAACACAACTTATATCAAGGCAAAGTCAGTCCATAATCTCAAGGTTTTCCAACTTATTCAACCACAAACATGATCTACTAACCATAACTTAAGATTCATTAACCATTAACCAAGATTCATATCCAAAATCACCACAAATCCAACCAAACTATCTAACATACATGGATCTTGCTATACATACATGGATATTTCTATATATACATTAATCCATCCATAAACTCATCAAAACTCAAAGTTCAAACTATAAGTTAAAGGTGAAAGTTGTTTATACCTCCTTGAAGCTTCCTAACACAACCCAAGAGCTTTGAATGCCTAAAAGAACCTTGATCCTTGCTTGTATAACCTTAATCTTTCATAAAAATTCAAGAAAACTAAAGTTACTTCTTGAAGGTTACTATTCACCATCTTCTTCCTTGATTTATTGGAAGAGATTGTGAAGGAATTAGGAGCTTAAACTTATAGCATATCCATATCTATGTACAAGGAACCTTAGATAATTACCTTGTGATTTAACAATGCTTGGAACTTGATTTTTGATTTTTCTTCCTTTGAAAAAGGTGAAAAGCCGAGAGCAAGATGATAAGAATGAAATGATTTTGTGTTTTTTGATTTGTTTGACTTAGCTTGGTTGTTCTTTTGTTTTGTTTTTGGTTAATGACCAATTTAACCTTGATTTTGTGTGGTTATAAACTAACCACATCTCCTTCCCTTTATGTCATGCTTATGTCATGCTCCTGATGTCATCCTCCCCCCTTTGTCCTCTCCTTATTGGTTGGATGACCTCATCATCCCTAACCTTCTTGATTAACCTCCTAATTGTTTGCCTAATGACCGCTGATCTGTTATACGGTTCGCTTAACTTTCGTTTTCGTTTATCATTTGAGGGATCATACCCGGGATCTTATTACTTAGGTTCCCTTAACCTTTCTCAATATATTGTATTCCTTTTATGATCCTCTCTTATAATCCTTTAATTTAAATCCTTTTTATCCTGTTACCTTATACTCAATTCTTTCCGTATCTATTGGATTTCCGGGAAAAATCAAAGTGTTCGGATTTGGATTCTGACGATCTTTACATACACTTATATCCCATATAAAGTACTAATAAAATCTCAGAATATCAATAACAGAACCCCTACATAGTGTGGCATGAAAAGTTTTCTCATTCAGCAAAAACACTATTCATAAGGGTTTCAAAAATTTCTCAAAAATTGGGGTTATTACAGTCTCCCCTCCTTAAAAGGATTCCGTCCCGGAATCAAATAGAGAACAAATGGGGATACTTTCTTAGCATTACACTTCCTAACTCTCGAGTCAATTTTCCCACATTGTGGTTCTACCATCAAACTCTGACTAGTTTGATAACCCTTCCCCTAAGCACTTGTCCCTTTTCGATCTATAACCCTTTTTGGTTGCTCCCTATAGGGTATGCCTGGTCGCATGCCTATGCGCTCATATGCCCCTATTTATCTGGCATCCGAATTACATTTTCTTAACATTGATACGTGAAACACGTTACGACCTGCTACATGTTCGGGGTTAGGGCTAGCTCATATGCTAACTTCCCAAACGTCTTAATATATCCAAGGGTCCAACAAATTGTAGACTTAGCTTTCCTTTCTTTCCGAACCTCATCAATCCTTCCCAAGGGATACCTATATCATTACTAGGTCCCCTATTTCATACTCTTTATCCTTTCGTGCCAAACCAACATACTTATCATGTCCATCTTGGGCTGCTACCAGCCGTCCTCTGATTAGATCTATCATATCCTTGGTCCTTTGGACTACTGCGGGTCCGAGCATCTTGCGCTCTACAACTTCATCCTAACATAAGGGAGATCGACATTGTCTTCCCTCAAGGATCTCATAAGGCGACATCTCGATAATGACATATGATCTATTGTCGTAAGAAAACTCAATCCGTGTTAAGTGATCATTCCAATTTCTTTCAAGTCTATTGCACAGACTCTCATTATAGCTTTTAGTATTAGAGCTTTTGCTTCTCAATACCCATCCTTTTCCAGTTCGTAATCGCTACTACCTTCCGTTCCTAATATTATACTGGTTATACTTTTGCTCGTTAGCGTTCTATAACCTTTTAATAACCACATCAACCTTAGTATTACGAATGTGTTTCCATTCCGCATACTACCACCACTTTATTACTCCTTTTTCAGTTGTTTCTATTTTCCAAAATTTGATCAATCAAATAGAAGTAAAGGAATTTGTTGAGAGATCACTATGATCATGAACACTTGTTATATCGCATAGTTAGTACAGAAGGTGGCCAGCCTTTAGTACTTGACAAGCAATTAAACAACATGTGGTATCCTACTAGGCTTCTATCACAAAGATAGATAGTCATTCGGCAATACCTCCCCTTCTGGAAGGGTTGTTCTTCTCAGCTTACATGAAATGAAAAGAAGAGAAAAGAACGAACTGAAGAGAATTATATATATGAAAAAAAATATACTGCCACAAAATATCTGGCTTGGAATCTACCTCTGAACTATAGAGGTTTGTCATAGAAGAACAAAACATATATGTATTTATATCAACATCAAGTATTATAGCATCGCATTTCACGTGCTTAAATATTTTCGATATCCCGTCCATCATTCTATGGACCCATGCTCTTCCTTGAGCTTATACACAATTACCTTTGAAACTCCCTCGACATCGAAAATCGAATCTGGGATCTCATTCTAGACATCATCGTTACTTGAATTCTATGCTTGCACCGCAACCTTCCTCGTATAATAATACGACTCTCTATTGATAAGAAAGAATAATAATTCACTAGGTAGATACTCTACTTAATTAGTCTATCAATGATAACTTATACACTACCACGACCCGATTAGTGGTACTCAATCTCAACACCCATTCAATACAACTCTCACGGTTGTAAACAGCTCATTACTCGCAGAATCATTGCTACCTTACTATGGTCCACCACTGACCTACTGTACTCATTCATTTTCCATGAAGTCTTAATAGCTAACCATACGGAGTCCATACATCTCGTATCAAATCCTTCTAAGGAGGTAACATAATCACCATTCCTGATTCATGAAGAACACTCCTGATCCTGACATACATACATGACATGAAGCAGATAAAAGTGCAGAAGAGTTTCAATCAAAGCAACGATAGCAGGTTAATACCATTCTTAATCATATGCCTTCAATAGAAGACTTAACTCAAAGGTTTGTTTGGTCCTTTTTGAAACATGGTCCTGGCTTATCTCAAGATAGGACCTTCTAAGATAGATAGCCCGTTCATGGCGATTACACAAATTAAACCTTTACTAACTACTATTACGGTTGGGTATTGCACAGTCATCAGAAGGAATGCCAATCTTCCAAACCATAATACAACCTTCACAGTTTTAACCATCATCACTGTATTCCTTTGGCACAAGTGCCTATAATTATCCTCTTACCTTTAAAGTGTCGGCCACCTCTTTGGCCTTTCCTGATAGTACAATTTCCTTACAGTCAATGTCATTTTAACCACCTCCAAATAAATTTTCTACCTTATTTCAATCACTGCTTATGTGAAGATGTTTTCCTTAAAATCTGGTGAGTAAAAAAAAAAAAAATATCACCATTATTCCATAAGTTATTGCCTCAGTCTTTAGAGGTTAATCACTGTCATGACTGACTCTCAATCATACTTAGAACATCTTCTATCTTAAGTCCTAATTGCCCTGAACAATTTCGACCATTACTGGTTCGATCCATACCTTCTCGTGGTTTAACACGTGCCTCACTTGGCATCAATATAATTACGTCATATTTCCTTTATCAACATTTTTATTCTTGAGAATTTCGAATATTTCCTTTCTCCTTGTAAAACCTCTAAGGTTATCCTTCAATCGTTCCTCCTGTATTCCCTATATACAGGGCATATCAAAATACCATTTACTGATACTAGAACCATTGTCTATTTACTTCTGAAAAATTTCTCCACTGATCCTTAAAGGTTATTATTACCTTAATCCTTTCCAATTCATACTGTCAAAACTCATACTATCCCTATTAAGGGTGAAATGCCAATCTTTATGCAGTTCCCTAGGATTCATTTTAAGTTACCAATGTTCTATCCTTAATTCCACCTTTAAAAGGTACCTGCATCCTTCCACGAATAAATCAAGTCATATTTCCTTGATAGATTATCATATTCATCATTCCCACCTCGATAGTCTATACCTAACTTCATAATAGCATCCTTATTCAAATTGAGGTCAATTCATATGGCCTCCAAAAGATAACAACGGTTATCCGCTTGTCTTGCCTAATTTGGTAACGATAACAAAGATGTTCTGGAAGATATTGGTCGTGTTCAACGTGAACTTCTTCTTAATAATTTCTTATTTACTTTTGTTGTTTATCTCAACAGTTACCTCAATGTTGGGATATCTTTCATACCTGGCGTCTCCCTTTCTGGGTATCAAGCCACTGGTCTTACATTTCACCTTCTTGAAGGTCACTTCCTTCATCCAATTTTTTTCATTATTTATCCTTCGAATTACCTCAAGGTTTCCTCGAATCCTCCCAACTTAAAGGGGGTACAATATATGTATCTCTTATGCCTTCAACCATAAATTTTAACTCATGGTGGATCATCATCATCTTGACGATTACATACTTTCCTATTTCTATTTCTACGAGTCTTTAGGGTTTCCTCATACCCAACTCCCTTATCATTCCTCAAACTCTATTGCCGTTATATTCCTTTCCTCTTCAATTTCTTTTTTTTTTTTTCCTTTCTCTTATCATTATTTCATGAACCAACACCACATAAGCATTGATTTCAAACATCCTGTCATTCTGGATTCGTGTCCTCAGAACGAATCTTGATAACTTTTACAACTTAGATTCATAATTCATCATACTCGTCCGCCTTTGTTCTGGCTCTAAAGCTTTTACACTATCTCCATAACCTTGGGAATTACTTTCCCGAAAACAATTGACTAAACTTTAATCAGTTTATTATAATCTCTGGCTCCATGCCTTTCTTGGTCTTTCACCAGCGGGTGGTCTCTCCCTTAGGAGGGTAAGTGATAAAAACAGTCTTTTGTGATTCGTCAATCATTTAGAATCTCAAATGATTCCTATATTTCCTTTAGCCAGGCTCTTGCCTCGACTGGGTCAGCTTGTTCCTTGGAACTCTGAGAGCTTAGCGATTTAAAGGTCCTGAAAGAATTTCTCACCGCACTGTCTCCTCAGGGTGGTGGTTGGGGATAATAGTCTAAGTTCTTTTTAGACAGGTCCATGAATTGCCGTATAGGAGTACAGTCTCGGGTCTCCTTTCCTTACTCGACTTTCTGTTTCCTTAGTATGAAATGTTTCATCCTACTCCCCATAATTGGGGTCATCTTTTAATTTAAAATCCTCATTTTCCACTCCATTATGTCATGGGTTCCTTCTATCTTGATGACGACCTCCCTGACTATCACGTTCAGGGTTTGCCCTAAATCCTATTCCTCAAACTATGGCTCTCATCTAAGTTCTCATCCTTACGCTCTTGAACATTTGGAACCCAAATTCTGTAGGAATACCTCATTATTCCCTTCTCATCTTTCTCGGTATTAACCTCTTATCTATTTGTTGGCTCTCTGCCTTCATTCATAACTTTTTCTGGCACAATATGATCTTTTCCAATAATTCAGGCTGTATTGCTATCTCAAACAGCTTTTCGGTACCGGCTCCGGTTACCTTCACTACTATTTCCATTTTCTCAAAATCTCTTATAAACTCTTCCAAAAGACATTATCATCTTGAGTCTCTCCTTTTTACTAAGGGCATCAGCCACCATATTGGCTTTCCCCGAATGATAAAGAATCTCCCAATCATAATTCTTGATTAGCTCTAACCGCCTCCTCTGGCGTATGTTGAGCTCTTTCTACGTAAGAATGTACTAGAGCACTTATGGCTTAGGTAATTCTCGCACTTCTCTCCATACAAGTAGTGCCTCCAATCTTTAGGGTAAAACTATTGCCACGAGCCTAAGCTCATGGGCGGGGATATCGAATTTCATATTACCTTAATTGTCTTGACGCAGACGCGATTATCTTGCTGTGCTAAGAAGCACCCTAATTCCTTATGCGAAGCGTCACTTACAAATCACAAAATCTCCTTTTTCCATCCGGCAACGCCAACATAGGGGTCGTCACCAACCTTTGCTTCAGTTCTTAAAAGCTGTTCTCGCATTTCTCTGTCCATTCTAACTTCTCAGTCTTACGAGTAAGCCGCGTTAAAGGGGCTACTATCTTACAACTTGAACGAACCTCCGGTAGTGACCGACCAATCCTACCTCTGGTAGTCGACCTAACCATGGTCATCAATTCATCAGTGGTCCTTTATTCATTCTTGTCAGGATCCTCCATGGGATCCTTCTCAGCAACTATCCCTTCTAGGACAACATCCTCAACCGCTACATTCTCTATCTGAACCTCATCCGGTCCCTCATTAGGGTACTCCATCGGATTCACAATTTGATCTCCAACTTGTAATAAAACATCCTCATGTTGATGCTCCTGAACCTCAAGGTTCGGTGCTCCGCTGCCCTATACGAGAACGAACTACGCTTCTATCGTTACATTTATAAGGGTTCCCATAAGGGTTTTAACTGTCAGTACTACGTTAGGTAGTCCGACTATGAACTTGGCAAGAGTTCTTATTATCTTAGTTAACTTATTATCTTAACGTCCCATCATCTCTGAGGTTTATAACGCTTAGCTCTGATACCATTTCTGTAACACCCCCAGATCTGGGGTCGGGGATCCGGGTCGTTACGGTCTTTCTTTCCACAATATCACTTCACTTAATTAATAATAATAACCTTATGCTGTGACCCCACACTAACACACACCACAACCCGTTATAGTCTCAGAGATGAAATTCAAATAAGTACAAGTCTTTGAATCCACAATTTAAAAGTTATTACAACCCGAAATGATTACTTGATAAATTTACAGTTAATTGCCATTATCTGCCACAAGTTATAATTATACATAATTGATTCTCAAAAGTAGATGGTCTGATCTACAATAGATCTACCTCTGCAGCTATAGCAGCTACAACATCAACGGGAAGACGCAGGACGCTTCCCACGCGCTTGCGCTGGGTCTGCTGGAGTCTGGCCATCTTTCCTAACTGTTGTTGTGTGATGAAGAAATAAAGCAAGGGTGAGCAGCAAGCCCACCAAAATAATATGTATAATGATTTACAATATATGAGCCTACTCATAATACTCATGAAAGTCTTGGTCAAAAGAAATGAACCAAGTTTGATATCTTAATGCGATGAAGTCGCAAAATATTCAGTATATATACATATATACTTTTCAAAATATTGGAAGTCCTCTTCCATGCATAATATACACAAAGTCCCAGTGCATAACTGTATAAAAAAATATCGTTGCAAGGTGATCTCATATATCTAACCTTGTCTCAACGTTTTTCTGAAAATCTTTGTCATTCATAAGACAATTATTAATTAGATATAAGGTTAAAAGATGAAGTTACAAGATACCCCAATATACTTATATCTTTCCCAAATACTACTTGAACTACCACCGTTCAAGTTATAAATTAGCTTCAAAAGTTCATCACATAGATGAGACTATAAGACAAGATTTGAATAGATTAAATCTTTAAAATATTATCAAAATAAAATGAAGTTACGAGATACTTCATTTGATGTAAACATCATTTTGAAAACTTGACCCTGCCAACACTCAACAATCGCCCAACCGTAGCCTTTCCATCGAAGTGCTCTGGGTAGTGTTGCAAAAATTATCCAATTGGATGATGAACTCATTACGGGAGTTTGCCGCGCCAGGAAGACCACTTACGATGATCAGTCGTAGTAGTACAACCCCACCATTTTCTACATGTAGAGGAGAACCTGTCGAATTTACTTGTCAACCGAACACTGAACTCCTAAGGAATGGACCGCCTTAGCGGAACTTCCAGGCCATTTGGGCCAATATAATAAGGCTGGGCCGGCGCTACTCGACCACTTACGCCACTCCTAGTTCAGATGAAATCCATGACTCTGAAACGTAAAGCTCGTTTCCCCCTTTCCCCAAGTAGAAACTTGTTGATACGGCTCCACCAAGAAGTCGTACCTAGTTGGAAAGGAAAACTCACCGATATTTCCCAGGCGATGCCTGTTAATGGATTAACTTGTTCCAAGAATTTTACTTCCCGAATATTGGGTAAGTAATCAAAAACTCTTTTACCAAGACAGCAACCTTGTTGCGAATATAAAACACACCACCGAGCCGGATCCCCCAGGTTTTGAGCGAGTATTTAAATCCCCTTTTTAAAAGGAAGATCTTAAATATAAAAATAGTTTTAGGATCCGCTCTAACTTTTGAAAATCATTTTAAAGACTCGAAAACACTTTAAAGAGTGTTTGGAGTAAAACTGATTTAATGAAGTAAATCAGTCCCCAGAATATTTAGAAAATATCTGAATATTATTATTTAAATAATATTCCCAAAAAAAATAATCTTTATAAAATAATTGAAGTAGAAGTATTAAAACTTATACTTGAAATGAATAGCAAATAATCAAAGATATACTTATACGAAAGTAATATCTTTATTTGAATAATCAAAAATAAGTTTGATTATCGACACCTTATTCTTTAATAAAATAAAGAATATATCTCAGCAAATAATCGGAGTCATAGATCCTCAAATGAATATTCAAATAATATTCAATAAATAAAATAAGCTGAGTCATAATACCTCGAATGAATATTATAAATAATATTCATTAAATAAAATAAAGGAGTCATACATCCTCAAATGAATATTCAAATAATATTCAATAAATAATGTAAAGGAGTCATACGCCTTCGAATAATATTCGAAATAATATTCAATAATAAAATAAAGTTAAAGTTATCGAATAAACCTTATTCGATTAATAGTTTTAAAAACTATATCCATATATATATATATAAATAAATATATATATATATATATACTCGGGAACATCGACTCCCGGTTTAGAAATATGTTCACCTTTTATCCCCTATACTAAGGGTATACGCAACTACTTGCTTATTTCTAGCATAGGTATTATGCAACTATAAGCATTGAAATCAACAGATAGATAACCAGATTACGAAACAGACATGCATATATACCATATTAGCATGCTCCAATATATCGCAAAATTTGCTAATAACAATCATGCAATATCACAAGATAATGCATATACATATATTTACATCACAACAACAGTATAACGGGTAGAAAACTTGCCTGAGCGACTGGGGTTACGAATGGCTCGGGACGAGTCTGGTAACCTATAAACAACAAGTAAGTTGGAATTAAACCAAAGTCACTTGTAAATCTATACTTTAACTAACTTAGACTCTAACGCTTATTTTGCGCTCACTGATTCGCTTAAGCCACTCGGGTACCCTCGGCTCCACCATTTTTAATAATTTAACCTTTACGAGTTTTAAAGCGATTCCTTCGCGAGTGTCTTACCAACTGCCTAACACACTTACCATAAATGTTTCATACATTAATTAACCCTTTTTGGTCTTTAACCTATGTTTCAAAGTAAGGCGAGGGAAAAAGTTTCGTTCGCGAAACGCCGTTACTTGAAACGGTCGTTTCTCCTAAACCGTGCATCGGAATCGAACGAACTACATATCAAAACGAAGCCCGTAACATGAGCTATCTAAACATGGTAGTGGTCACAATCTAGCAGGGGGTCCTCGGGTCCTAATGTTATGCACAAAACAGTCTAAAGAAAATCGGACGTTACGACGGCTATGTTTACGCGATTACCAATATTTATACCACTCCAATTCTTTACCAATTCACTACAAACCACCCAACCATCATCAATACCTCAAACACAACTTATATCAAGGCAAAGTCAGTCCATAATCTCAAGGTTTTCCAACTTATTCAACCACAAACATGATCTACTAACCATAACTTAAGATTCATTAACCATTAACCAAGATTCATATCCAAAATCACCACAAATCCAACCAAACTATCTAACATACATGGATCTTGCTATACATACATGGATATTTCTATATATACATTAATCCATCCATAAACTCATCAAAACTCAAAGTTCAAACTATAAGTTAAAGGTGAAAGTTGTTTATACCTCCTTGAAGCTTCCTAACACAACCCAAGAGCTTTGAATGCCTAAAAGAACCTTGATCCTTGCTTGTATAACCTTAATCTTTCATAAAAATTCAAGAAAACTAAAGTTACTTCTTGAAGGTTACTATTCACCATCTTCTTCCTTGATTTATTGGAAGAGATTGTGAAGGAATTAGGAGCTTAAACTTATAGCATATCCATATCTATGTACAAGGAACCTTAGATAATTACCTTGTGATTTAACAATGCTTGGAACTTGATTTTTGATTTTTCTTCCTTTGAAAAAGGTGAAAAGCCGAGAGCAAGATGATAAGAATGAAATGATTTTGTGTTTTTTGATTTGTTTGACTTAGCTTGGTTGTTCTTTTGTTTTGTTTTTGGTTAATGACCAATTTAACCTTGATTTTGTGTGGTTATAAACTAACCACATCTCCTTCCCTTTATGTCATGCTTATGTCATGCTCCTGATGTCATCCTCCCCCCTTTGTCCTCTCCTTATTGGTTGGATGACCTCATCATCCCTAACCTTCTTGATTAACCTCCTAATTGTTTGCCTAATGACCGCTGATCTGTTATACGGTTCGCTTAACTTTCGTTTTCGTTTATCGTTTGAGGGATCATACCCGGGATCTTATTACTTAGGTTCCCTTAACCTTTCTCAATATATTGTATTCCTTTTATGATCCTCTCTTATAATCCTTTAATTTAAATCCTTTTTATCCTGTTACCTTATACTCAATTCTTTCCGTATCTATTGGATTTCCGGGAAAAATCAAAGTGTTCGGATTTGGATTCTGACGATCTTTACATACACTTATATCCCATATAAAGTACTAATAAAATCTCAGAATATCAATAACAGAACCCCTACATAGTGTGGCATGAAAAGTTTTCTCATTCAGCAAAAACACTATTCATAAGGGTTTCAAAAATTTCTCAAAAATTGGGGTTATTACATCATCCTTATAACTACCAATCGAAAAACTCACCAAGGCTTGCTTTTTCACGTCTAAACCCTTCGAGTCATCAAGCCAATTCAACTTATATGGTTTCTCATGAACACGAGGTGGAAGATTTAGCTTATTGACCATGTCAATGGATGCAACGTTCGTGCATGATCCACTATCAATAATCATATTACAAGTCCGATCCCCAACTTTACACCTTGTGTGAAATAAGTTTTCTTGTTGATCAGTATTTGGTGTAGTCTCTGTGTGTAAAATCCTACGAACAACAAGCAAATTAGCATCATTCTCTGCATAAGCAAGTTCATCTCCGTCATTATTGACTAATTTCTCTTGAGTCACTTCTGGGAGAAATTGTAAGAACTGTTCCTCTACATCCCACTCCATGTATTGCTTCATAGTAAGAGTTCTTCTAGAAGGACACTCACTTGCAATATGTCCTTTACCTTGACACTTAAAACACTTTCGTCGACTATCGAACTCTTCTTTAGACACATACACTTTCTGCCTTTCAGCCTTCTTCTCGGCCGATGAAGAAGTCTCTGGTTGTGCAGTTGAGCCAGTCGATTGACTTTTCAGCGAAGCTTGTGTAGAGTCATCGGAAAAATTAGATTTAAACTGTCCAGTCCCTTTGGAAGTACCAGACCCAAACCCTTTAAAAGTAGATTTCAGTTTCTCCTCTTCTTGATGAGATTCTATTTTCATAGCTAGCTTGCAAACATCATTAAACGAGCTATATGAATGTAATTCTACCTTTTTAGCAATAGGTCGTTTTAATCCACGAATAAACCTTGCAATTTTCATTGTTTCTTTTTCCGCCAAGTCACAAATTAAGCATAATCTATCAAATTCAGCAACATACTCTGAAACACTCATTGTATCTTGAGAAAGGGAGGTGAGCTTCAAGTATTGTACCTGTTCGTAATCATCCGGAAGATACCTTGCACGAAGTTTTTTCTTTAAAGTTGTCCAAGTCATGATCTTTTCTTTTCCAGATCTAGCTCTTCTTGCCTTCAGGTTCTCAAACCATAATCCTGTATTCTTTGTAAGTCTGATTGTAGCAATTTGAAATCGTGTCTTATCATCAAACCGCTTATAATCAGAAATCTTCTCAACTTGTCGAACCCATTCAAGAAAATCGTCTGGGCTGCCTAATCCTGTAAAATCATCAAGTTTAATCTCACGGTCATCAATTTTAAAGCTTTTCTCTTTAGGTGAAACAGAATCACCCGAATCAACAAGTTCATCATGTGTCTTGTCGTTTTGCACCTTAAGTAAAAGTTTACCAACCGCTTCCAATCTAGACTCTGTTGAATCAGCAAGCTTTTCCGTTCGTACATCTATATCCTCCAATTTTTTAATTAATTTCATGAGTAATTCATCGATAGCCATATGAAAAATACGAAGGGGAAAAAAAATTCTGATGAACAGTGCACGTGAACAGTAACCCGTGAACAGTAACCCCGTGAACAGTAACCCCGTGAACAGTAACCCCGTGAACAGTAAAAAAAAAAAAAAAATTTTTTCAGAACCTAGATCTCCCAACTATTAGGAAATTGGAGAAAAAAAAACCTTGGCTCTGATACCAAATTGATGTGGATCGCACCACAAAGAAACAAAAACAAGAAGAAAAGGATATTTCAATGAACACGATCAATCCAGAAACGTGAACTTTGAATCTCAAATTCCTTAGATCAATCCAGAAACTAAGTAATTTGAATCTAACCTTCAAAACAATCCAGTAATTGAAGTTTAGAAGAAAGAAAACTAATCATAGTTTATCTCAAAACATAATCATCACATATATCTTAAAAGATTACATGAGAGGGGTATTTATAGGCTTAACCAAATTCCTTAGATCAATCCAGAAACTAAGTAATTTGAATCTAACCTTCAAAACAATCCAGTAATTGAAGTTTAGAAGAAAGAAAACTAATCATAGTTTATCTCAAAATATAATCATCACATATATCTTAAAAGATTACATGAGAGGCTATTTATAGGCTTAACCAATAACCTAAACCCAACAGAATTCCAAGAGAAATTCAATATCAGCTTGAATTAGCCAATATCTGAATCCTTTCAGGAAACAAATTTAAAATCCAAATCCAAATAGAAAACATATAAAAATAGAATCCAAATAGGAAAATAAAATCCTAAGTGCTTAAAGCAAGAAAAACCCTTTCAAGTGAAAGGTAAAAACTTGCAAGCCAAAAGTCGAATTATTAATTATATAAGCCAAAATAGGTCAGCCCATGCTGGTTGTTGAGCTGAGTGGCAAAGCTTCATCCGTTCCTTCATCATGCTTTGTTGTCCAAGTAAGCTTTATGACCCATATTTGTCTCTTGTCATTGTCAAACCCCATTGTAGTGAGCAACAGATTAATAGGCTGATCCTCAACCAAATTTCCTTTCATATTCACATCATTCTCCCCCTCATCAAAAAAAATTTGCCCTCAAATTCACATCATCCAAGTAAGGAGAAAGGTCACCCACATTAAAAGTTGGACTAACACCGCCAAAGTTACTTGGTAGATCTATCTTGTAAGCGCTATCTCCATAAGCTTCAAGTACCTCAAATGGACCATCTGCCCTTGGCATAAGCTTGTTCTTTCTTTTGCTTGGAAACCTTTCTTTTTGCAAATGAACCCAAACAAGATCTTCAGGTTTGAATACAGGTTGCTTACGCCTCTTGTCGGCTCGAGCCTTGTAAAGTGCATTCATCTTCTCAATCCTCTCTTTTACTTGCTCACAGGTCTTCTTAAAGACATCCAAACGATTCTTTGTATCAGTGTGAATATCATCTTTGTGTAAAGGAAGCAAATCAATTGGAAGAAATGGGTTAATACCATAAACCACTTCAAAAGGAGAACGGGAGGTAGTAGAAGAATGAGATCGATTATAAGCAAACTCGGCATGACATAACTTGATATCCCAATCCTTTTGAGTCTTGCCTACTAATCCACGAAGTAAGGTACCTAAAGTCCTGTTAGTCACCTCAGTTTGGCCATCCGTCTGAGGATGATGAGATGTGCTAAATAGCAACTTAGTTCCAAGCCATCTCCATAAACACTTCCAAAAGTGACTCAAAAACTTTGAATCTCGATCAGAAACAATGCTTCGTGGAATACCATGCAAACGAACAATCTCCTTAAAATAGAGATCAGCAACATGTTGTGCATCATCCGTCTTAGTCATTGGAATAAAGTGAGCCATCTTTGAAAAACGATCAACGACAACCATTGTAGAATCCTTCCCTCTTTGCGTTCTTGGCAAACCAATGATAAAATCCATACTTACGCTATCCCACGGAACTTCAGCAACAGGAAGTGGAGTATACAAACCCTTAGAAAATGTACTTTTGGCCTTTTGACAAGTAGCACATCTAGAAACCACTGATTGAACATCTCGAATCATTCGAGGCCAGAAAAAACTCTCATTTAACAAATCCAAAGTTTTATGCACCCCAAAATGGCCGGAAATAGCACCACTATGTACTTCACGAACAAGTAACTCACGCACACCACAATGAGGAATACAAAGCTTATTCCCCTTAAAAAGAAACCCATCTTGAATGGTGTAATTCCGAGTTGGAGAACTGAATTCTTGTGCAAAATCAACATCAAATGCATACAAGCCTTTAAGAAGCTCAAAACCAAGAATTCGAGCATCAACCATAGCTAACAAATATGCCCTCCTTGAAAGAGCATCTGCCACGACATTAGACTTTCCTTCTTTGTATTTTGAGGAAAATGTGAAAGATTGAAGAAATTCCACCCATTTAGCATGACGATAGTTCAACTTTTGCTGTCCATTAATGAACTTTAGCGCTTCATGATCAGAATATAGCACAAAAGGTTTGGGACGCAAATAATGCGACCAATGATCCAATGCTCAGACAATAGCATAAAACTCACGATCATATGCATACAGTTTGACATCCTTTTACCACCTATTAATGCCACTTTCATACAAGTTAATTTTATTCCACATTTTGGCTGTAATCAACCATGTAAGTCACTTTTCGCCATATTAGAGTCACTTTGCTCCCTATAAGAGTCATTTTCCCCATATATTGATAAAATTCACATGTCAACATCATGTACATGCAATTAAACATCCTTTAACCACCTTTTGGTACCCCTATCCTACAAGTCAATTTTGGGCCACATTTTGGCTCTAATCAATCATGTGACTTATCACCATATTAGAGTCACTTTGCACCTTATAAGAGTCACTTGCCATCATATATTAGTACAATTAACATGTTAACATCATATACATCCAATTAGAAATCCTTTTACCACTTCTTAGTGCCACATTCATACAAGTCAATTTTGGTCCATAATTTGGTTCTAATTAACCATGTAAGTCACTTTTCACCGTATTTGAGTCATTTTGCACCCTATATGAGTCACTTTCCACAATCTATTTGTATAATTAACATGTTAACATCATATACATCCAATTTGACATCTTTTTACCACCTATTAATGCCACTTTCATACAGGTTAATTTTATTCCACATTTTGGCTCTAATCAACCATATAAGTCACTTTTCACCATATTAGAGTCACTTTGCACCCTATAAGAGTCAGTTTCCCCATATATTGATACAATTAACATGTTAACATCATGTAAATGCAATTAAACATCCTTTAACCACCTTTTGGAACCCCTTTCCTACAAGTCAATTTTGGGCCACATTTTGGCTCTAATCAATCATGTAAGTGACTAATCACCATATTAGAGTCACTTTGCACCTTATAAGAGTCACTTGCCATCATATATTGGTACAATTAACATGTTAACATCATATACATCCAATTAGAAATCCTTTTACCACCTCTTAGTGCCACATTCATACAAGTCAATTTTGGTCCACATTTTGGTTCTAATTAACCATGTAAGTAACTTTTCACCATATTCGAGTTATTTTGCACCCTATATGAGTCACTTTCCATAATCTATTTGTAAATTAACATGTTAACATCATATACATCCAATTTGACATCCTTTTACCACCTATTAATGCCACTTTCATACAAGTTAATTTTATTCCACATTTTGGCTCTAATCAACCATGTAAGTCACTTTTTACCATATTAGAGCCACTTTGCACCCTATAAGAGTCACTTTCCCCGTATATTGATATAATTAACATGTGATGTGGATCGCACCACAAAGAAACAAAAACAAGAAGAAAAGGATATTTCAATGAACACGATCAATCCAGAAACGTGAACTTTGAATCTCAAATTCTTTAGATCAATCCAGAAACTAAGTAATTTGAATCTAACCTTCAAAACAATCCAGTAATTGAAGTTTAGAAGAAAGAAAACTAATCATAGTTTATCTCAAAACATAATCATCACATATATCTTAAAAGATTACATGAGAGGGGTATTTATACGCTTAACCAATAACCTAAACCCAACAGAATTCCAAGAGAAATTCAATATCAGCTTGAATTAGCCAATATCTGAATCCTTTCAGGAAACAAATTTAAAATCCAAATCCAAATAGAAAACATATAAAAACAGAATCCAAATAGGAAAATAAAATCCTAAGTGCTTAAAGCAAGAAAAACCCTTTCAACTGAAAGGTAAAAACTTGCAAGCCAAAAGTCGAATTATTAATTATATAAGCCAAAATAGGTCAGCCCATGCTGGTTGTTGAGCTGAGTGGCAAAGCTTCATCCGTTCCTTCATCATGCTTTGTTGTCCAAGTAAGCTTTGTGACCCATATTTGTCTCTTGTCATTGTCAAACCCCATTGTAGTGAGCAACAGATTAATAGGCTGATCCTCAACCAAATTTCCTTTCATATTCACATCATCATATTAGCATTGAATAATAACCATACATTGTTGCTTCAGTGCATGAATTAAATAGTTAACCAACGCTAGTCTTTGTGGGAATGAACTAGAAAAGATTCTATACTACTTGTGAACGCGTATACTTGCATGAATTATTTGCGTATTTTTAGCGACTAATAATCGACTAGTGGAAATGGCAATTGTGTATAGCAGTTATGCATTGGATTGTATGTGATAGTTTAAGTGGTATAGGTTAGCACTAGTTGCTAACCCTACTTTGTTTTCAGCGTTATAGCACCTCGACATAACCCACGACCCTCGCAGTCGCATGGGAGTTTGCAGTCGCATTTATATTCGCATCGTTAAGGCAAGATTTTTATCCTTAACTGTTGACTTCTCTGCCTTATGATATTGTTCATCATAAAGTGTTCATATGTACATATATGCATACACTAAATATGAATGGAGGATTTTGTTGAGGTATGCATGGCTACATAAGTACAATATGTTTAAGGACTTGAGAATCCCTAGAATAGGGAAGAACTATTAAGAGAAGTAGACTCAAATAAATGAGGAAGTATTTTCAGATTATTTCTGTATTCATTACGTTGACCGGAAGCCGGCCTTTCTTCTGACAGTAGTCATCGTAGATCGAAGATTGTTCCTTCGAGTATTATATGACTGTATATTATTTCTTTCTTTGAGGATCAGATATTGGGGTATTTAATATTATTAAATGCTAGATTGAGGATAGTAAATGATATTATCACAACCCAATCTCAGAAAGATGATGTATTCATAATTTCATTAATTATACATTTATTGAGACATCTTGGGATTAACTATTTAATTAAATTTATTTTATTTAGTTAATTATTTTCAAATATTGACCAAGGGATTTCCTTTAAATTGAGATTCAAAGAAAGGTTGTATTCTAAAAAGTATTATTTGAATCAATATATAAGAGATTATTAATTAATCTAGCAATTGTTAAGGCTTCATGGTCAGTTAGTGAATGTTCGTTGGTTAATAAAATTTCCTAATAGATAACCAATAATGGAATAATGGTTGAGGTGAATAACCATAACAATGAGAATAAAGTGATAAGAATGAGATGAATAACAACAACAACAATAATAATAATAATAATAATAATAATAATAATAATAATAATAATAATAATAATAAAGAGTTTTGATAACTCAGGGGACTCGGGTAATGCAGGGATCATTTTATATGATGCTCTAGCAGATGCGACCGGAAGGGGTCAGTAGACTCTAAAAATGAGATTGCGACCGACATAAATGTCGATACCGCAAATTGAGAATACCGGTAATACGATAATTCTGCGTAAGAGGCCGGAGTGCCGGTCCAGCCATTTTAATTCCAGCCCATGTGTTGCCAAAGGATGATTTGGTCATGTTCGACAAGTGTTCCTGTTAATCATCGGGTCAAGTTCGAAAAGTGTTCTTGCCCTGGTCAAGTTCGAAAAGTGTTCTTGCCCATCTACTAGTAGTAAAACGGTCCCTCAGAAGGACATGATTGAAATGACTGATCATCATTTAATCATATCCAGTTGGTTGAAAGTCCCAGTCCCTCGAAAAAAAATTATTAAAATGTTTATAAATTGAATTGTCACATATAAATTATGACAATAAATAGAACAAATAGATTGTGTTAATCTAACAACATAATGGGTTGTAAAGATTGTTTGGTTATGGAACATCTTGTACTGATGTTGATTATTGAAAGAGGGATTGTGTAATTGGTGTGACTAATTTATATTACAGCTTAAGTGGTGGGAAATGATTTGTCATAAATCGGTTGAGGAATGAAAAGTATATTCTTTAATGACTTGAACTATTAGAGAATTATAAAGGTTTGAGGTTTATAAAAGAGGTTGATATTGAGGAACGACCTAAAGGGTATAAAGGTTTGATTCTTTTCCCTATTACTCCTATCAAGGTATATTCCTTTTTTATATAAGTGGATAGTTATTGGGAGAACTTGCTGGGAATTATTTGCTCATTCTTGTTGTTTATTCTTCCAACCCCACAGATGGCAATGTGGCCGTTCCATCGAAAAAGAGCAAGGAAGTCGACGATATCTATCTATCCATATGACCGGTTTGAAGTGAAGGATTAAGTTGGTAGGAGGCTAGTTATCCTAGCATGATTTGTTTAAGTTGAATTATGGGAATCGTTATAGCCCTTAAGTTAGGTCTATATTGGACTTCTAATTACGCTTCAATTAGAAGTAGTAATCAGTAAAAAGTTTTGTAGAGATATTTGGAAGAATGTAATGATTGTTGAATCAACATATTATTATGGTTCATTGTTGTATCGGTGCATTCTCGGAGACTCTAACCTGTGTGTGTGTGTGTGTATGTGTGTGTGAAAGAAAGGGGTCACAGTTTGCAGTAATAGTTTTGATTAAAGATTAAGTGATATTAAGGAAAATGGAACTCGTGACAACCCAGATTCCTGACCCCGGATTTGGGGGTGTTACAAAATTGAAAAGGAGATCTTAGTTGAGATAGAATAAGAAGTTCTTATTAAAATGGGAGAACCAGAAGCAAATCCAAAGGCTTTTGTGATATCCCGTAAATTTTTAGGATTTAATATTATTAATATCTGGATCATTTTATATGATTGTTTCAATTGGGAAAGAATAAAATAATAGATATTTTATTCCTCTTTGATGAATTCGTGTCTTTAAATGATTTATGTGTTAATTGATAATTGTGGTATCGATCTCTGTCATTGTTGTGAGAGTATTTAATTACTTTTACTGTTTTCAAAAATATATTTAGTTTTAGCTAGATTCTCCCTTGTAGCGGGTGAATTGTGAAAAAAAATTGTATAAAAATATTATTCTTTTATGTGTTAAGTGAATAATATTATATGAGTTATTTGAATTTTATGATATCTATATGAATTAGTGAGTAAATGCTTCAAAATAAATTATTCCAGTTTGGCGAGTTAGTATAAGGTTTAAAGTGTGATTATGTGTTATTTGATTCATATGTGAGTGATTTTGTGGTCAAAATATTTTTTTAATCTATTTTAATGATTTATTGTGTGAAAAAAGGGGTTTAATGGACTTTTAAAATATTTTATTAAATCATCAGTATATGATTGAATCGTGAAACTTATTTTATTACCTCTAAATTACCCTTAGAGACATTTTAAAAATGATAGTTGAATTTATTTTTAATTTGGAATATTTTAAAATGATTTAATGAGCTTTATCTCTATTTTGAGCATTATCTTGCGAAATTCGTATAAAATAAACCGTATGCTCAAAAATTATTTTAAAAATATGGGTAGAAATCTAATTTTGTGTTTTACATTTTAAAAATATACTTCACATCATTTTCAACTATTACAGAATATTTTTATAATTGTTAATTTCGTTTTAAGCATTTAATATAAAAGGAATACAAGATAAAAAAAATAGATTTTAATTGTTAAATTACAAAACTACCCCTATATTCTCTTCACTCAAATCAGCAGCCCTTTTTGCTTTTCATTCCATCGACCTAATATCCATCTCTCTCGGTTCTTTTTTTTTCTCTCGGTATATCATCTCTCATCACCCTCTCTCTTGATTTTTGGTCGATTGGCCAAATTGGGAGTGGATTCTTGCTGCTTTAATTCTCCTAAATATCGATACATACTAGTATGAGCTTATAGTTGTATGTATAGTTTGAATTCCATGAGACCCACTTCGGGTTTGAGATTAATTTTTGAATTCTGAGCTTCGTTCTTGACGAATCATGTTAACGATGCGTGTTTGTATCGTGTTAGGGACGAACCCGTGATAGGAAGCCCGAAAACAGGAACCTCTGGGTCGACCCGCCGCCGGCGATGAGCTCCGGTGAGCCGGCGGGGACGATGATGTGTTCCTGAGTCCGAAATTATAAATATTAATTCGTTTAGATGTTAAATCTGAATTTCATATGTTATGCGAGTGAATTTTCAGATTGTTATTTTTTTTATTGATTATGAGTTTTGGGATCGATTAGGATGTTTGAAGATATTTTGTTCTGTAATTGTGCTTATTGTTGTTTTGATAATATTAAGATATTAAGATTTGATTAATTGGTTTGCATGCTAAGTGTTTGATAATTGGATTAATAGAGACTATGGTGTTAATTAATTGCTAAGAATTGATTAAAGTTGTTAATAAAATTTAAATGCAGAAAATTCAGCATTCGCAAGGAAACTGTCGTGTTTTAGATGGCTGTTTTGAGACGTTTAGAGACCAAATTGATTTATAGTTTAAAAACAAGAATTATAGGTTTATGTTTGAATTATATGTCTGCAAAATTTGGTTACTACCATACTTGTACAAATTGAGATACAATTTATTTAGTGCAAGGTGCGCAGAATTTCTGGACAGGGTTTGTTAGCCATATTGACGACTCTGTTCAGGGGCTCTAAACACCTTTCTTTCGTCTCAAATTTTATGGTAGCTAGGTATGTGAGTCAGCTAAGTCTCCACAAAATTTCAACTAAACCAACCTATTTTCCAAATTACTAAAAATCGTAGAGTGGGGCTGACTTATTAGAAAATAACATCAATTGCATTTGGTATATAATTAGAGGATCATTGTTGGCTCCAAACTATTTGACTTGAACTAAATGGTTTATGTGTGGTGAGTATAATATGATTATGTGTATACATGGACAACGTGGTGAAAATTTAAGCAAATAATATTTCGGATTTATTGGTGTAATTAGATTTTCGGTTGGATTATAAATTGTTAATTAATTTATATTTAACGAAGAATGAAAATTTGATAAGGAATGGATTAAGGATTTAGAAATGGCAGTTATGTTTATGTATGCTTTGTGTTTTAAATAAAGTCATAAGTGCTAAATGTCTGCTAGTTGAACTACTACGTAAGCCAATGTATTTTGCTTTAATATTATACAGTGACTTACTTTTGTATTGTTTTTAGAATGTGTCAAGTGGTCGTAAAGTTTATATAGTAGTATTATACTACTATAATTTAGTATTGTGATAGCAACAATGTGTTTTATGGAAATACATGTTAGTATATGCCTATTTGAGATTGAGTTTTGTTGCTAATTATTAGAGTGTGATTTGAATATGTGTATAGTTACTAGTCTATGTGATATATGTGCAAGGTGTTTTATTTAAGTGTTTACTCAAGTTGAATTGGTGATGCTAAACTATATAACTGTAAGTTCAAATATTATAAATTATTAAGTATACTTAATTGTTTAGGTACCGCAATTCTGGGCGGGTAATTTTCCTTAATTGTTTAGGTGCCGCAAGTCTGGGCGGGTACTTTTCCTACTTGTTTACTTTTATGTTGCTGCAAGTTGAGGTAGCTTTATTTTTGTATGGTTATAAGATTAAATTTTGGAATTGAAAAACAGGTGGATAGTACTAATTACGTATACTTCATGCCAAAATTTTCTAAAATTCCCCTGTATCTAAATCTATTTGACTTATTTAATTTCAATGATTTGAAAGCATGTTATGATTGTTAGTCGTAACACGTATAGGATATGTCCGGGTAAGAACATTGAAATGACTTGTGGGTTGTATTTGTGGTGTGGTTATTCAGGGTATTGTCCATATTACGAATAGGTCATGCCGAATTTTCCGTAGAAATATTATCATAAGTTACGCGTTCTCGTGTTAAATAATATTCTGAGTTGGTAGTAAGTTTTAAACTATAATGTGTGCTACTTGTTATATGCTATATATATATCGCGAAAGGGTAGAAATGAGATAATCGTTTCAGAAGGATACTAAAGTAGTATCTTTTTGCTTATGATAGGATCGGGCATTAAGGGCGTGAGACCAAGCAAAAGAAAAGAAAAAGGGAGAGTTGCATAGTGGTTCAGTAGTTACGGATGGTTCGAGACGGATAGAATCAGACGTTGGGGATCAAGAATGAAGTTGGATAAGATTTCATATCAGAATGCAGTAACTGCATTAGCGACATATCAAAGAATTAAGAATAGGAAATGGTGACGTCTTGAGAAAGCATCATGAGATATTTATGTTATTGCGAGTATGTATGATTGCTAAGGACCAAAAGCAAGTATCCCTATAATCACTTATTGTTCAAGTGATATTTACTTTAAATCTTCTTATGCAAGTATTGTTTTTCCTATTTTCAAGTTCAGAATAGCTAAATATTCTACATATCGCTGAGTTAAATGCTTATTATGCAAATATTCATCTGCTATTATGTTTAGAATAGTCAAGTGATTTTATTTATCCAATTATCAGATTTTTAAATATTTTGGATTTTGAGAAAAACGATTTGGTTGCGAATATTCCTACCCAAGAATTGGGGGAATAAAATTTTTTCGGGTGTCGATTATTATGACCCCATTGCAATAAAAGGTTTTAAGATTGGATCATAATTACGTAAGTGACCGGGACGGACGGTCCAGCGGAGGGCTATTTCTAAGTGCCATATGAAATATTATGACATAACTTTTGCCACAGGCAGGTATATTGCCTTTTTGTTTGAGTACTCGTGTTTTTGGGGTCACGTTTCTATGAATCATGACCTTGTGCTATCACACGGGCTGATCAGCATGTGATAGTACGTCCGTCGGAGGATGATCCTAATCTAAATTATCATATCGTTTTTGATATTCATAGAATAAATGATTTATCAACTGTTTCTGTTTTGGAATAATGGTAAAATGCAGTTTTGATTCAGATTTTGATTTATGCTGACACTTACGTTGTTGTTAAATATCAAAGGTGGTATTAGTATAGATTATTGATGTTGACTTCAGTATGGGATGTTGTGAGCATCAAAGTTCGTATTGATATCTAATTTGATATAACAGCAAAATAAGTATTAATTTCCAGAGTTCGGTTTTGAGTAAAGTTTACGATTCAATCCATAATCACTGCTTCTTATTATTGTGGTTTACAATATTTTCATAAACAATGTTTTACGAGTTTCATTCTCGTCAAGTTTTAAAGTATTGCTGAAGCCTTTCGCTTGAAAATATCAAAAAGAGTTTTATGATTCAGCAATTATGATTTTAAATGTTCTGCTCTAATGCAGATGTCGGTTTCATATCAAAACGACCCTATATCTACTATATTGATCTTGCTGAGCATTTCTTTCGCTCATACTTGCCTGTTTTTAAATTTAACCTCCAGTGAGGATTAGCTTGCGCTGTTTAGCTGCGTAATTCAAGAAAGCAAAGAAGAAGCTTTTGGAAGGTGGTTGGTCCAGGGTTTGTGAACTAGTATAAGTTTTATTGTGTAAAGTTATTTATATTATATTATATTATAGTTGTATATTTTATTTGGGCCTAGTATACTTCATTTCAAAATTATACTAGTGGGTTTAGTTTTGAGTTGGAATTTATTGAAAAGGTGGAATTTGGATATCTTGTTTCTAGAACTGTAACCTTAAAAGATCTTGGATTAGTTTGGGGTCATAGATGATAAATATCTTCCGCTGGCAGTTATTTATTGATTAAACAGGTTAATTTGGATTAAGGTTTCATAGTGACGACCAAATTTTCTGTCCCCGGATTTGGGGGCGTTATAGCTTTGATGGACTACTCTCAACCGAAGATCAATGATATTCAGTCTAGCATTGTTTGACCAGCCATCTCGGCTAATAAATTTGAGATCAAGTCGAGCACGATTCAGATGATACATAACTCAGTTCAGTTTGGGGGTTCTCCGATAGAAGACCCCAACATGCACATCAGAGATTTCATCGAGATCTGTGACACTTTCAAGTTCAATGGAGTTTCTGAAGATGCTATTAAGTTGAGGCTTTTCCCATTCTCTCTACGGGATAAAACTAAGTGCTAGTTACATTTTCTACCACCAGGGTCTATCACCAAATGGGAGGATCTTGCTCAGAAGTTCTTAACTAAATTCTTTCCTATGGCGAAGACTGCTGCAATCAGAAACACACTTACTCAATTTGCTCAGCAATCTAGAGAATCTTTATGTGAGGCTTGGGATCGTTATAAGGAGGTGCTTAGGAAGTGTCCTCACCATGGGATACTTTACTAGATGATCATTAACTATTTCTATAATGGTTTAGGTGCTACTTCTAGACCCAGGCTTGATGCAGCATCAGGAGGAGCCTTGTGGGCTAAAAGCTACGATGAAGCTTATGAATTGATTGAACTGATGGCTGCTAATGATTACCAGAATCCTACTCAGAGACTATCTCAGAGCAAGGTAGCAGGAATTCTGGGGTTAAATACAGCTACTGCTATAGCTGCTCAGCTTAAGGTTTTGACGATGAAGGTGGATTCTTTGGCTAATTATGGAGGTAATCAGACCACTAGTTTCTATGAACTTTGTGTTGGTGCCCATGAGAATGATCAGTGTGCCATTTCTAGTGAATCAGCTCAGTTCGTGAGCAACTTTCAGATATCGCAGCAACCTGTGCCAGCCACTTATCAACCTAACAACCGCAATCATCCTAACTTTAGCTGGAGCAACACTCAGAATGCGGTTTAACAGCCTTATCAGCAGTATCCAGCAAAGCAGTACAACCCTCCTAGTTTTCAGCAACCGCAATATGCACCAAGGCAGCAACTCCAACTATAATAGTCTAATGAAAAATCTGAATTGGAGGAGTTGAGGCTCATGTGCAAGAGCCAAGCAGTTTCTATCAAGACCTTGGAAAATCAAATTGGGCAAATTGCCAATGCCTTGCTAAATTGTCAACCTGGTACACTCCCTAGTGACACTGAAGTACCAGAAAAGAGAGAGGCTAAGGAGCAGGTAAAGGCAATTACATTGAGGTCTGGGAAGGTTGCAAACCCCGAACACCCTCAAGTTTCGGATGAAGAAGCTGTAGTTGAGGAAGAATTGCAGAAGGAAGCTGAAGTGGAACCAAGAAAGACTACTATTGAACACACTCCTCCTGGGGGTAATACAGGGGAGAAACATATATATCCTCCACCTCCCTTTCCTAAGAGGATGCCGAAGAAAAAGCTGGATAAGCAGTTTGAGAAGTTTCCGGAGGTGTTCAAGAAACTTCATATCAACATACCTTTCACTGAAGCTCTTGAACAAATGACTAGTTATGCGAAGTTTATGAAAGATATACTTTCTCGGAAAGTGAAGCTTGATGACTTAAAGATAGTTGCTCTTACGGAGGAATGCAGTGCTGTGCTGCAACAGAAGTTGCCTCCGAATCTTAAGGATCCTGGAAGCTTCACTATTCCTTGCACTATTGGAAAAGTGTCATTTGACAAATGCTTATGTGATTTGAGAGCTAGCATCATTCTGATGCCTTTGTCAATCTTCAAGAAGTTGGACTTACCTGATCCAAAGCCGACTTATATGACCTTGCAGTTGGCCGATCGTTCTATTACATATCCACGAGGCATTGTGGAGGATGTCTGGGTCAAGGTAGATAAACTCATCTTTCCTGCTGATTTTGTAATTCTTAATTTCGAGGAAGATAAGAAGATTCCCATAATCTTTGGAAGACCTTTCTTGGCTACTGTCTGAACCTGGATAGATGTACAGAAGGGTGAGCTCACCATGTGAGTGCTAGATCAGGATCTAACTTTTAATGTGTTCAATGCCATGAAATTCCCTACGGAAAATGAGAAGTTCTTAAAGGTGGAATTGGTCGATTCTGTGGTTACTTCAGAACTTGATCAATTGCTAAGGTCTGATGCCTTTGAAAATGCATTGTTGGGAAATTCCGATAGTGAAGATGATGAAGGTGATGAGCAGTTGCAATATTGAATGCTTCACCATGGAAGAGGAAGATGGATATGCCTTTTGAATCTCTTGGAATAGAGGAGCTGAACAAATCTCTAAAGCGCCTCAAGCCATCTATTGAAGAAGCTCCTACACTTGAGCTTAAACCATTTCCTGAACACTTAAGCTACATTTTTTTAGGTGATGCATCTACTTTGCCTGTTATTATTGCATCTGACCTTTCTGGTAGTGATGAGGAAAAACTCTTAAGAATTCTAAGAGAGTTCAAATAGGCAACTGGATGGACGATAGCAGATATTAAGGGAATCAGCCATTCTTATTGCATGCATAAAATTCTGCTAGAGGAAGGTAGCAAAACTAATGTTGAGCAACCAATAAGGCTCAATCCGATCATGAAAGAAGTTATGAAGAAGGAAATTCTCAAGTGGCTAGATGCAGGAATCATCTATCCCATTTCTGACAGTTCTTGGGTGAGTCCAGTTCAGTGTGTGTCGAAGAAAGGAGGTATTACGGTTGTAGCTAATGAGAAGAATGAGCTCATTCCTACTCGAACGGTCACGGGGTGGAGAGTTTGCATGGACTACAGGAAGTTGAATAAGGCCACGAGAAAGGATCACTTCCCTCTACCGTTTATTGATCAGGTGATTGACAGGTTGGATGGGCATGAGTACTACTATCTTCTGGATGGCTATTCGGGATATAATCAGATTTGTATCGCTCTAGAAGATTAGGAAAAGACTATTTTCACTTGTCTATTTGGTACTTTTTCCTTTAGAAGAGTTTCTTTTAGGTTGTGTGGAGCACCGACCACGTTTCAGAGATGCATGATGGTTATTTTCTCTGAAATGATTGGTCGGAATGTGGAGGTGTTCATGGACGACTTCTTTGTGTTTGGCGATTCATTTGATGAGTGCTTGCAGAATCTTGGCGACGTTCTTAAAAGGTGTGTTGAGACTAATCTGGCTCTCAACTGGGATAAAAGTCACTTTATGGTGTGACAGGGCATTATTCTTGGTCACAAGGTCTCTAGTAAGGGTCTTGAGGTGGACAAAGCCAAGGTGGGGGTCATTGAAAATCTTCCTCCACCAATTTCTGTTAAGGGAGTTCGCAGCTTTCTTGGTCATGCGGGTTTATATAGGCGGTTCATCAAGGACTTTTCAAAAATCTCTAAACCTTTATGCAATCTTCTGGAGAAGGATGTCCCGTTCAAGTTTGATGACGAGTGCCTAGCTGCTTTTGAGTTCTTGAAGAAGAGTTTGATTACGCTACACCTGATTGGAATGAACCTTTTGAGATGATGTGCAATGCAAGTGACTATGCAGTTAGAGCAGTTCTTTGGCAGAGAAAGAACAACATATTTCATGTGGTCTACTATGCTAGTAAGACCCTCAATGGTGCTCAACTAAATTATTATACTACTGAGAAAGAACTTTTGGCTATTGTCTACGGTTGTGAGAAGTTTTGATCTTATTTGTTTGGGACGAAGGTGACAGTTTTCACTGATCACGCTGCAATTTGATATCTCGTCTCGAAGAAGGACTCGAAGGCTAGATTGATTAGATGGGTTATTTTGCTTCAGGAATTTGAATTAGAGATCAAGGACAGAAAAGGTACTGAGAATCAAGTCGCTGATCATCTCTCTCGTTTGGAAGATCCAAGTGCAACTTCACAGGATAAGACACTGATAAATGAGTCTTTTCCCAATGAGCAGTCTTTTGAAGCGCAAGAGGAAGAACTGTGGTTTGCAGATATTGTGAACTACCTTGTGAGTAATATCATGCCTCCAGGCTTATCATACGCTCAAAGGAAGAAGTTTCTTCATGAGGTGAAGTGGTACATGTGGGATGAACCATATCTGTTTAGGCAAGGAGCTAACCAAATCATCAGGAGATGTATTCTGTACAGCAAAATGGGGGGAATCTTGCGAGACTGTCATTCTACTATTTATGGAGGCCACTATGGTGGAGAGAAGACAGCAGCTCGTGTCCTTCAAGCGGGATTCTTCTGGCCTACATTGTTTAAGGATGCGCATCACTTTGTTTTGAAGTATGATCGATGCCAGCGTGTGGGTAATATGTTCAAGAGGGATGAGATGCCTCTTAATGTGCTTCTCGAGGTTGAAGTCTTCGATGTTTGGGGAATCGACTTCATGGGGCCGTTTGTCTCATCTTGCAATAACCAGTATATATTGCTAGCGGTCGATTATGTGTAGAAATGGGTTGAATTCAAGACTTTGCCGACAAATGATGCGAAGGTTGTAATATCCGGGATATATCGTGTAATTATTTTTGCTAATTAAATAATTATTATTTGTGTTCATTATCTATTCTGTGAATTAATTGTTAAGCGTTACCTGTACTTGGTTATTCAAAAATAATATTAATTGAGTATTTTAATTTTTATATGTCCAAAATAAAATATAGATAATTGTCATACCTTCCTAATTATTTTTATGTTGATTTATGGATTTATAAGAATCATATGAAATTTCTAAAATCTTTTTCAGGGTAATTAAAATCTATTTTATAAAAACGGGAACCAACCGACATCACCCGTTGTTACGTTTTTGGAACCCGAAACTCTTCCGAGAACTCCTTCCTAACCTAATTGTAATATTCCGAGCATATTCCATGTTTCGACTTTTTCGATCCGGCGTACGGTTTGTTCTGTGCGGATCCCGGCGCAACATTTTCGATACAATATTCCTTTCGGTAAATCAAAAACACCCGTATTTTCGATAAACGGGAGCTTTTTATTAAACTATCCCAATTATCACTTCATAATACGTGTAACCAGGCACTGAGACCAAGACCGCAGTACAAAATGTACTGGTTTGGATAATTATCCTGAAAACCGATACCGTTTGGATCAGTTTTTATAAATAAACGTACCGTTTTATATCCGGAATGATCCAACGGGATACTAATTTTCTGTAAATATAAATAGCCTTTTACCGTATTTTATTTCGTATCAAAATCATTTGCAGATAGTTAATTTTATAATTTTCAGAGAAAAACCCTAATTACATAAACTGTTCTAAGAATCAAACAGCAAAACGAAGGCGTTACCAATCTCTGTTTTCAAAGCTTGAGTAACCAAAACGAAGGATTTGAAGTGTTCTACCAGATTCTGAGCTTCATTTTACTGCAGAAATCAAGGTTTATTTTCTATAATTTTATTTATTTTCGAATTAAATTTATTAAAAATATGAATTTTTATTCGGATGATTGTTTGTATGATTTGATGATTGCATGTTGTAGAGCTTGTTTTCTTGGTGATTTTGATATATTATACGTCTGATTTGGAGTTCAATAACATGTTCAAATTTGAGTTTGATTTTCGAATTTCAAAATTAGGGTTTATAACCCGTATGAATGTTCTTAATTGAAATTTGGGGATTTCTTATTCTGGAATAGATTGATGTTGTGGTATAGTGGATTGTATTCTCTGTGAAATTTGCAATCTAGTCGTATAAGTTTCATGAATTACCGAGGTCTGTAGAGAGGGGAGTTGTCTTTTGAAATTTTCCGAAGTTCGCCGGAAACTGACAAACTTCACGCCCAAATTCCGGCCAACTCAGGGATGATTGGAATAATTTGTTGGTATGGTTGAGTTCCTGGTGAAATATAGATGTGATCTGGAGGTGTTGGTGGGGTGAGGACGCCGGGAACGTGTTCTCCGGCCACCCCTGTATTTTCCGGCGACGGGGATGTAAAAATTACAGTTTGGTACCTGGACTTTTGGGAACGATACAGTTAGGTCCCTGAAGTTTCCAGACTTCGTAAATTTAGGATTCCTGTTTTAAAAATATTTAAAAATCATATTTCCTATTTATTTTTATTATAAAAAATCATTTTTAATTTCTGAAAATTCTAAAAAATTATTATTTTAATTCCGAAAATTATTTTTAATTCAAAAATAAATCTGAATTAATCAATTAATTAATTTCAGTTAATTTTTAATTGATTAATTGGTCAATTAATTCGAAAATTAATTGATTAATTGATTCAATTAATTATTAATTGATTTTAATTAATTATTTAATTAGATTTAATTATTTAAAAATGATTTAAAAATTCTGAAAAATAGTTTCGAGCTCTAAAATATTATTCTAAATTATTTCCAAGGCTCAATAATTATTATAAAATTGTTTCGAAGCCAGAATTGGCCAATCGAACCCTGTTTATTAACCCGAAATTGTTCCAATGACCCGTTTTAATTCCGAAAAATGTTTTAAAAATCATTTTAAATACCAGAAAGCCTATTTATGACCCGAGACTTCTTTATAAACGATATGTCATTGATTACGTGATATATTATGTGTTATACGTGACTTGTTGATTGACTATCGGTTTATATATCCGGCGTTTACTTGATTATTGCATAACTTTCAATCCGTTAATCGGATTTAGGTGAAACGAAGGGTAGATAGAAGTATGTGTTGAATAGAATCGTTTAAGTTAATTATTGATAGATGCTTATGATATGTGAACAGAAGAGGCAAGACGTAGGAAAGGGAAACAGGTAGTTGAGGAATAAGACGATTGTGACTGGAAGCGAGTGCAGGATAGTAAACTAATACCAGGCAAGTGTTCTGAACTTTCTCGAGATATTGTCGTGATTGATATTCCTGTTTTATATTGCAAGTGCTTTGAAGTGCTGAACCCTAAACCTTGATTCCAGTTATTGATCTTGAGCCGTAACCTGATTATTTCTAGACTATTGATTGTTGTATACCCCAAACACGAACCTCAAGTATACGATACTTCTCCACAAATACATACAAACTAAATATTAAGCACTGAACCAGATTGCTTATACCTTCAAACCATTATATTTTATGCTTTGAAAGCCTAAATCTTTGAAACCCTGAAACGTTGATTCCTTTGTTATCCAATTCTTTCATTGAAATTACCTTATTGATCCTTACAAGGGTTGAAACCCTTTCATTGTTAAACACCCATTGTTGTTAATGATTTTGGTTATTGTTTATTATTGCTTATTCTGTTATTATATTAGAATTGGATTGTTTTTATAAAATTGTGGACCAGATTCGTGGTCAGACCATATAATGGTCAAGTTAGGCCAATGTGTGCCTTGGATCCAATAGTTAGAGCAGTGCTGTGTGCTTTGCTCGGGGTTAGTGTGTGACTGATCAGCAGCCTAACCTTGGTTTTTAAAATAAAAGTATAGTATCCAATTCTAAATGATAATCCATTATTCATTTGATATCATAATCATGTTCACTTGATGATCATTATTCTCAGTTTTGTCATTGTGACTTGCTGAGCTAGTTAACTCATTTGTGCGATATTGTTTCTGTTCTTTTCCAGTTAAGAAGGAACCAGTTGGTACCGCGGATCCCCAGTCCAGCGCGAGAGCTAGGGGTTCAGGTTGATTGAGCTGAGCTAGTAGGCTTCTTTTGGGATAATTTAAGTCTGTAAAAGTTTGTAATAATGTTTAATACTCAGTTTTGAGTTTGGAATAGTTGGGATTTGAACGGTATGTAATATAAGTAGATGTGTGGCTTGTGTGCATACTTTAACCTGTTGCGATCCGTGGTAATTGGTAAATAGGGTCACTGCATATTATTATTGTCTTTATTATTGTTATAAGCAGGTTATAAATAAGGTGTGTGTGTGGACCCCAAACTTCTGACCCGGGTTTGGAGGGCGCCACAGGTTTGGTATCAGAGCTACAGGTTATAAGTCACTGACACAAGCCTAGGTTGACGGGAATGGGTAGAGGGTTAGGATTAGAAGTAAGGAATAGAAAGATAGAACGTTGAGAGGTTGAGTGCTTCGGTATATCAGGTATTAGTGTAATTCGCGTTATGGTTCGAGATTCTTATATTGCGATATGATTTCAGATAGCAGCGATGGCCGACTCTTTTATTCCCGTATCAGCTGATCACTCAGAGCCTTCAGTTGGAGTGTCGTCTTCGGATCCACGTCCTGTTATTCCACCAGTGTTGGCTATACTACCTCCACCTGTGTTACAGCCCGTACCACTGCAGGCTATTCCACCCCCATGCATGAGGCCACCTGTCAGAGGACCCCCACCTGCTGATTCAGGCTTTACTAGTTATTCAGTCACAGGAGTACCTTTTCAGTTCTCTTCTTATCCTGTCCCCTATCATCAGTTTGAGGCTTGCCTTATGGAGCAGCGATTCCTACAGGGTCAGATCCAGGAGTTATTGCATATCATGCGTACCAGAGAGATGGGGAGTGGCGAGAGGCGACTTAGGGAGAGGCTCCAGGCGTTTCGTAGAACAGCTGGTGTGAGGATTGCTGAGGCTACACATGAGGACATCACTCCTGATTTCTTAGTGGAGTGGGCTAAGTGGGTTCTAGAGGAGCTTGAGGAGATTGGAGGTCCATACTTGCCATGAACCAGAGATTCAGAGATGGAGATGCTGAGCAGTGTTGTTATGGTTATGTAGTATGTACAGTAGTGTGTAGTGTGTATCAGTAGACTTTTGAGTTGTATTTATAGACTAGCTATGCTGACTAGTGAGTAGGTTGTTGTACCCTTTTTGCTTTTACTTTCGAAGCGTCTTTACGCTTGTACTACCTAAAACTTTTGATCTATATATATCAGCACCTTTTTCCTTTCCATTATTGTCATTTACTTTATTGCACCTATGTTACCTTACCTTACTTATTACACCAGTTATACCCCTGTGATACCATGTACCCTGTTTTCCATAAATGTTTATATTCTGTAAAGAAGCATGCAATTTACTTAGTTACAACTGTTTTCAAAAAAAGATATTTCTGTTTTACAAAACCGTTCTTTTATGCAAAAGATTGATACAAAAGCTAAATAAGTTAATTGATTCTTTACAGAAAATGCCTCCTAGAAGATATACCCGCACCAACACCCAGAATGAAGAAACCAACAATAATAACAACCAAGATGATACAAATCCAAATATGAACCCAGGACCCATGGACCCAGCAATAGCCCAGATTCTACAAATCTTGGCTCAACAAACAGTTCACCTGGCACAACAACAACAAAGACAGACCAATCCCCAGGTAACTTTTAAAACTTTTCAGGCAGTAAACCCACCAAAATTCAAGGGTTCTTTAGAGCCAATTGAAGCGAATGTTTGGTTAAAGGAAATAGAGAAGGCATTTGCCTTAGTGAAAGTAAAGGAAGAACAGAAGGTAGAGTTTGCAAGTTACTATCTGAAGAATGAGGCCACCTATTGGTGGGAAATGGTGAAGACATTGGAAGGTGCAGATGTTATTACTTGGGAAAGGTTTAAGGAATTGTTTTTAGAAAAGTATTTTCCTCAGTTTGTTCAGGATCAAATGGAGCTGAAGTTTTTAGAATTAAAGCAAGGAAACATGTCGGTAACAGATTATGAGGATAAGTTTGAGGAATTGTCAAGGTATGCACCGTCGTATGTGGATACTGACAGGAAGAAAGCTAAAAGATTTCAGCAAGGTTTGAAACCATGGATCAGAGGGAAGGTAGCCATTTTTGAATTGGATACCTATGCAGGAGTAGTACAGAAGGCTATGATCGCAGAGACAGAAAGTGAGATGTTCCAGAAGGAAAAGGAAAGCAAGAAAAGGAAAGTTGAGGGAAGTGAGGGTCAGTCACAACCAGGGAAGTTTCCAGATTTTAAGAAAGGCATGTTTCAGCCAGGGAAAAATTTTAATTTCAGGAAACAGAATGCAGGAGACGGAGGCCAGAGTAACCGTCCAGTTAATACAAATCAGCCAAATCAGTTGAGATTAACTTTTCCAGATTGTCAAGTATGTGGAAAGAAGCATGGATGAGTTTGTAACAAGTTGAATGTGGTATGTTTTAAATGTAACCAGAAAGGGCACTATTCGAGGGAGTGCCGAAATCAGCCAGCAAGTAAGAATCAGTCTATCCAGAATCCAGCAGTAAAGGTTCCAGCCATTGGATTTACGTGCTTTAAATGTGGAAAGCCAGGACATATGGCCAGGGATTGCAAGACACCAGCCCCAGTCAGTAATGCATTGAGGATTATGGGATCTACCCCAACAGTGAATGAGACTCCAAGGGCTAGAGTTTTTGACATGTCGGTGAAGGATGCGATCCAGGATACGGATGTCGTGGAAGGTACGCTTAATGTGAATTCTTTATGTGCCAAAGTGTTAATAGATTCGGGAGCAACTCGATCATTTGTTTCACAAGATTTTGTTAGTAAGTTAAATTATCCAGTTGAATGTTTAAATGAAATAATGACTGTGGAATTAGCAAATCAATAACGTGTATCTGTTAACCAAGTTTGTGGGAATTGTGAGATTGAGATCTCTGGTAATAAATTTTGTGTAGATTTGATACCATTTAAGTTAGGAGAATTTGACGTTATAATAGGGATGGATTGGTTATCTAAGCATGATGCGCAGATAGATTGTCGAAATAAGAAGGTAATGGTGAAAATGCCAGACGAAAGAATAGTAACGTTCAAGGGTAAAAAACAAGTAAAGAAGTTCTTAACGATGATTCAAGCCAAGAAGTTACTACGACAAGGATGTGAGCATTTCGTGGTATATGTGATTGACAGAAGTCAAGAACCAACAAAACTTGAAGATATTCCAGTTGTGAATGAATTTCCAGACGTGTTTCCCGACGATTTACCAGGACTTCCTCCAGATAGAGAAATTGAATTTGCGATCGACTTAGCACCGGGAACAGAACCAGTATCCAAGGCCCCGTACAGAATGGCGCCTGTTGAGATGAAAGAGCTAGCGAAGCAGTTGCAGGAGTTGTTAGAAAAAGGAGTAATCAGACCCAGTGTATCTCCGTGGGGAGCCCCGGTATTATTTGTCAAGAAGAAAGATGGAAGCATGAGACTGTGCATCGACTATAGAGAACTTAATAAGCTTACAGTCAAGAACAAGTATCCGTTACCCAGAATTGATGATTTGTTTGATCAGTTAAAGGGAGCCAAGTATTTCTCTAAAATTGATTTAAGATCAGGATATCATCAACTGAAGATCAAGCCAGAAGATATACCAAAGACAGCTTTTAGAACAAGGTATGGACATTACGAATTTTTAGTGATGTCTTTTGGATTGACCAATGCCCCGACAGCGTTTATGGACCTGATGAACAGAATTTTCAAGAAGTATTTGGATAAGTTTGTTATTGTGTTTATAGAAAATATTTTAATTTATTCAAAAATGGAAGAGCATCATGCAGAACATTTGAGGACAACTTTGGAAATTTTAAAGAAAAAGAAGTTATATGCTAAATTCTCGAAGTGTGAGTTTTGGCTACAGGAAGTTCAGTTCTTAGGACACATAGTCAGTAACGAAGGAATCAAAGTGGACCCGACAAAAATCGAGGCAATTACGAATTGGGAGAGACCGAGAACACCCACTGAGGTAAGAAGTTTCTTAGGATTGGCAGGATATTATCGACGATTCGTTCAGAATTTCTCAAGGATTGCAACACCATTGACAAAGCTTACACGAAAAAATGAAAAGTTTATATGGAACGACAAGTGCGAAGAGAGTTTTCAGGATTTGAAGCGAAGATTAATCATTGCACCTGTTTTGTCACTTCCAGACGATCAAGGGAATTTTGTAATTTATAGCGATGCTTCTCACAAAGGATTAGGATGTGTTCTAATGCAGCACGATAAGGTGATTGTGTATGCGTCAAGGCAATTGAAACCACACGAACAGAAGTATCCTACTCATGATTTGGATCTAGCAGCCATAGTTTTCGCTTTAAAGATTTGGAGACATTATCTGTATGGAGAAAAGTGCGAGATTTTCACGGATCACAAAAGCTTAAAGTACATATTTACACAGATGGAACTTAATATGAGGCAAAGGAGATGGTTAGAATTGATCAAGGATTATGACTGTTCGATTAATTATCATCCCGGTAAAGTAAACGTTGTAGCAGACGCATTGAGTCGGAAGGAAAGGTTAAATGTGTTATCAGTACCTGAAAATATATATAAGGAATTTCAAAAGTTAGAATTGGAAATTAAAGTTTGCAAGCCTGAGGAAGCGAAAGTATACAGTATGACTTTCCAACCGGAGTTATTGGAGAAAATAAAGAAATTTCAGGAAGATGTAATGGATCAAGATTTAAATCGTTTAGTAGGGGAAGAATTATGTACGCAAAAGGATGATCAAGGTATTCTGAGGTTTTCATCTAGAATTTGGATTCCACCAGTGACGGAGTTAAAGAATGAAATTTTACAAGAGGCACATAGTTCGAGGTATTCCATCCATCCAGGGAGTACCAAAATGTACAGAGATTTAAAAAAGAATTATTGGTGGCCAGACATGAAGAGGGAAATTGCGGAATGGATTAGCAAATGTTATACCTGTCAGAGAGTTAAAGCAGAGCATTAGAGACCAAGTGGATTATTACAGCCATTGGAGATTCCAGAGTGGAAGTGGGAACATATTGCCATGGATTTCATAGTTGGATTACCAAGGACAAGGGCTAATCATGATGCCATTTGGGTTATAGTGGATAGACTTACTAAGTCAGCTCATTTTCTGCCTATAAATGAAAGATTTTCGCTCGACAAGTTGGTCCATATGTACTTGAAGGAAATTGTAGTTCGTCATGGAGTTCCTGTGTCTATTGTATCTGATCGAGACCCAAGGTTTAATTCAAGATTTTGGAAGAGTTTTCAAGAATGTTTGGGAACAAGACTGAATATGAGTACGGCCTATCACCCCTAGAAGGATGGCCAAAGTGAAAGAACAATCCAAACAATCGAGGACATGTTGCGTATTTATGCTACTGATTTTAAAGGAAGTTGGGATGAACATTTACCTTTGGTAGAATTTGCTTACAACAATAGTTATCATACCAGCATTGGGATGCCACCCTATGAAGCCCTTTATGGACGCAAATGTAGATCTTCAATATATTGGGACAAAGTAGGAGAACGCAAAATACTTGGACCTGAACTGGTACAGCAGACAAAGGAAATTGTTGAAATTATCCAGAAGAGATTGATAGCCACACAAGATCGTCAGAGGAAATATGCAGATCAGTCAAGGAAAGACATGGAATTTGAAGAAGGAAGCTTGGTATTACTGAAAGTATGACCATGGAAAGGACTAACGAGGTTTGGAAAGAAAGGGAAGCTAAGCCCAAGATATGTCAGACCTTTTTAGATCCTAAAGCGCGTTGGCAAAGTAGCTTACAAGTTAGCGTTACCACCACACATGGAGCACATTCACAATGTTTTTTACGTATCAATGCTTAAGAAATATAATCCAGACTCCAAGCATGTAATAGAATATGAGCCAATAGAGCTTCAGGCAGATTTATCATATGTAGAGAGTCCGATAGAGATTCTAGAGGAGAGAAAGAAAGTATTGAGAAATAAAGTGGTAAAGTTAGTAAGAGTATTGTGGAGAAACCCAAAGGTTGAAGAGTCAACCTGGGAGTTAGAAAGTGATATGAGAGAAAAGTATCCTCATTTGTTTTCTTAGGAGATTCTGAGGACAGAATCCTTTTAAGGGGGGAAGGATGTAATATCCGGGATATATCGTGTAATTATTTTTGCTAATTAAATAATTATTATCTGTGTTCATTATCTATTCTGTGAATTAATTGTTAAGTGTTACCTGTACTTGGATATTCAAAAATAATATTAATTGAGTATTTTAATTTTTATATGTCCAAAATAAAATATAGATAATTTTCATACCTTCCTAATTATTTTTATGTTGATTTATGGATTTATAAGAATCATATGAAATTTCTAAAATCTTTTTCCGGGTAATTAAAATCTATATTATAAAAACGGGAACCAACCGACATCACCCGTTGTTACGTTTTTGGAACCCGAAACTCTTCCGAGAACTCCTTCCTAACTTAATTGTAATATTCCGAGCATATTCCATGTTTCGACTTTTTTGATCCGGCGTACGGTTTGTTCTACGCGGGTCCTGGCGCAACATTTTCGATACAATATTCATTTCGGTAAATTAATAACACCCGTATTTTCGATAAACGGGAGCTTTTTATTAAACTATCCCAATTATCACTTCGTAATACGTGTAAACAGGCGCTGAGACCAAGACCGCAGTACAAATTGTACTGGTTTGGATAATTATCCCGAAAACCGATACCGTTTGGATCAGTTTTTATAAATAAACGTACCGTTTTACATCCGGAATGATCCAACGGGATACTAATTTTCTGTAAATATAAATAGCCTTTTACCGTATTTTATTTCGTATCAAAATCATTTGCAGATAGTTAATTTTATAATTTTCAGAGAAAAACCCTAATTATATAAATTGTTCTAAGAATCAAACAGCAAAACGAAGGCGTTACCAATCTCTGTTTTCAAAGCTTGAGTAACCAAAATGAAGGATTTGAAGTGTTCTACCAGATTCTGAGCTTCGTTTTACTGCAGAAATCAAGGTTTATTTTCTATAATTTTATTTATTTTCGAATTAAATTTATTAAAAATATGAATTTTTGTTCGGATGATTGTTTGTATGATTTGATGATTGCATGTTGTAGAGCTTGTTTTCCTGGTGATTTTGATATATTATACGTCTGATTTGGAGTACAATAACATGTTCAAATTTGAGTTTGATTTTTGAATTTCAAAATTAGGGTTTATAACCCGTATGAATGTTCTTAATTGAAATTTGGGATTTTTTTATTCTGGAATAGATTGATGTTGTGGTATAGTGGATTGTATTCTCTGTGAAATTTGTAATCTAGTCGTATAAGTTTCATGAATCACCGAGGTCTGTAGAGAGGGGAGTTGTCTTTTAAAATTTTCCGAAGTTCGCCGGAAACTGGCAAACTTCACGGACAAATTCCGGCCAACTCAGGGATGATTAGAATGATTTGTTGGTATGGTTGAGTTCTTGGTGAAATATAGATGTGATCTGGAGGTGTTGGTGGGGTGAGGACGCCGGGAACATGTTCTCCGACCACCCCTGTATTTTCCGGCGACGGGGATGTAAAAATTACAGTTTGGTACCTGGACTTTTGGGAACGATACAGTTAGGTCCCTGAAGTTTCCAGACTTTGCAAATTTAGGATTCCTGTTTTAAAAATATTTAAAAATCATATTTCCTATTTATTTTTATTATAAAAATTCATTTTTAATTTCTGAAAATTCTAAAAAATTATTATTTTAATTCTGAAAATTATTTTTAATTCAAAAATAAATCTGAATTAATCAATTAATTATATTCAGTTAATTTTTAATTGATTAATTGGTCAATTAATTCGAAAATTAATTGATTAATTGATTTAATTAATTATTAATTGATTTTAATTAATTATTTAATTAGATTTAATTATTTAAAAATGATTTAAAAATTCTGAAAAATAGTTTCGAGCTTTAAAATATTATTCTAAATTATTTCCAAGGCTCGATAATTATTATAAAATTGTTTCGAAGCCAGAATTGGCCAATCGAACCCTGTTTATTAACCCGAAATTGATCCAATGACCCGTTTTAATTCCGAAAAATGTTTTAAAAATTATTTTAAATACCAGAAAGCCTATTTATGAACCGAGACTTCTTTATAAACGATATGTCATTGATTACGTGATATATTATGTGTTATACGTGACTTGTTGATTGACTATCGGTTTATATATCCGGCGTTTACTTGATTATTGCATAACTTTCAATCCGTTAATCGGATTTAGGTGAAACGAAGGGTAGATAGAAGTATGTGTTGAATAGAATCATTTAAGTTGATTATTGATAGATGCTTATGATATGTGAACAGAAGAGGCAAGATGTAGGAAAGGGAAACAGGTTGTTGAGGAATAAGACGATTGTGACTGGAAGCGAGTGCAGGATAGTAAACTAATACTAGGCAAGTGTTCTGAACTTTCTCGAGATATTGTCGTGATTGATATTCCTATTTTATATTGCAAGTGCTTTGAAGCGCTGAACCCTAAACCTTGATTCCAGTTATTGATCTTGAGCCGTAACCTGATTCTTTCTAGACTATTAATTGTTGTATACCCCAAACACGAACCTCAAGTATACGATACTTCTCCACAAATACATACAAACTAAATATTAAGCACTGAACCAGATTGCTTACACCTTCAAACCATTGTATTTTATGCTTTGAAAGCCTAAATCTTTGAAACCCTGAAACGTTGATTCCTTTGTTATCCAATTCTTTCATTACCCAGCATCCAAGCTTTGAAATTACCTTATTGATCCTTACAAGGGTTGAAACCCTTTCATTGTTAAACACCCATTGTTGTTAATGATTCTGGTTATTGTTTATTATTGCTTATTTTGTTATTATGTTAGAATTGGATTGTTTTTATAAAATTGTGGACCAGATTCGTGGTCAGACCATATAATGGTCAAGTTAGGCCAATGTGTGCCTTGGATCCAGTAGTTAGAGCAGTGTTGTGTGCTTTGCTCGGGGTTAGTGCGTGACTGATCAGCAGCCTAACCTTGGTTTTTAAAATAAAAGTATAGTATCCAATTCTAAATCATAATCCATTGTTCATTTGATATCATAATCATGTTCACTTGATGATCATTATTCTCAGTTTTGTCATTGTGACTTACTGAGCTAGTTAGCTCATTTATGCGATATTGTTTCTGTTCTTTTCGAGTTAAGAAGGAACGAGTTGGTACCGCGGATCCCCAGTCCAGCGCGAGAGCTAGGGGTTCAGGTTGATTGAGCTGAGCTAGTAGGCTTCTTTTAGGATAATTTAAGTCTGTAAAAGTTTGTAATAATGTTTAATACTCAGTTTTGAGTTTGGAATAGTTGGGATTTGAACGGTATGTAATATAAGTAGATGTGTGGCTTGTGTGCAAACTTTAACCTTTTGCGATCCGTGGTAGTTGGTAAATAGGGTCACTGCATATTATTATTATCTTTATTATTGTTATAAGCAAGTTATAAATAAGATGTGTGTGTGGACCCCAAACTTCTGACCCGGGTTGGAGGGCGCCACAAAGGTAGTGCTTAATTTTCTTCATAAGCAGATATTCACACAATTTGGAACTCCAAGAGTCATAATCAGTGATGAGGGATCGCATTTTTTCAATCTCAAGTTCACTTCCATGATACAAAGGTATAATGTGAATCATCACATTGCAACAACCTACCATCCTTAGACTAATGGTCAAGCTGAGGTGTCTAACAGGGAGATCAAGCGTATTCTAGAGAAATTTGTGTGTCTATCAAGGAAAGATTGGTCTTTGAAGCTTGATGAAGCTGTGTGGGCATATAAAACACAATACAAGACTCCGTTGAGAATGTTACCGTTTCAGTTGGTTTTTGGTAAGGGGTGTCATTTGCCAGTGGAGCTCGAGCATAAAGCGTACTGGGCTTTGAAGAAGTTGAACCTTGATTTGGATGCAGCTGGTAAGAAGAGAATGCTTCAATTGAATGAACTCGATGAATTTCGGCTTCAAGTATATGAAAGCAATAAAATATACAAGGAGAAAGTCAGGAGGTGGCACGATAGGGGTCTAGTGCTCAAGTCCTTTGTGCCGGGATAACAAGTTTCGTTATTTAACTCTCATCTCCGTCTTTTTCCTGGAAAATTGAAGTCGAGATGGTTCGGGCCTTTCATAATCAAAACTGATTCTGCATGGAGCTGTGGAGATTTTTGAGAATGATCCAGGCCAAGCATTCAAGGTAAATGGTCAGAGGTTGAAGCACTACTATGGGGATACGGCAAACCGTGAGGTGGTTAGTACCATTTTATTGTCTACTTGATCTCGAGATTCTACGTCAAGCTAACGACGTAAACCAAGTGCTTCTTGGGAGGCAACCCAAGTTTGTTGTACATTAGTAGGTAGAGGAAGCTGAAAGAAAAGAGAAAACACAAAAAATCAAAAAATAGAAAATTTCAGGGCCAGCTACGCTATGGAGCGGGGCGGCCGTGGTGGAATTATAAAAACTGCACGCGCCCACGCTGCCTGGCAGGGCGACCGCACTGAAATGTCAGTAGCACGGCGCGCCCGCGCCAAGGTCGCGCGTGACCGCGCTGGGTCCCTGTGTTCGAAAAAAATATAAGGCAGAAAAGAAGAGAAATTCGGGAATTTTAATACAAAATCAGTTCACACCCGAATTTTACTCTTCCACATCCCAAATTTCCCTCTCCAAATCAAACCCATTATTCCCTTTATTCTCATAATCAATTCCCACTCCTTTTCCATAACTAATTCTCTCCCAATCTCCTATATATACATACACTTATACACAAACTTCTCCATCACTTCTCAAATTCTCAAACACACAAATCTCTCTTACAAACTTCTATTCTCTCAAACTTATTCAATCTCAATGGCACCAAAAAGACAGCAAACTCAAGTAAGCAGTAGCACCACCAATTCTTCGAGTGCAGGTGGTGTGAGGCCTAGGTTTTCAACTCCCGAGGCTATGTGAGGCTGCTTTCGAAGCCTATAGCCAAGGAGCGTGGTTTTCTGCCATCAGGGAAAGATGGTAAGTTGTTGGAGATGATCTTGGAGATGGGCTGGGTTATTTTTATGTGAGACACCCGTTATTGTGCCCATGAGTGTGGTGCGTGAATTTTATGTTAATGCTAAGGCGGAGAAGCACAGTTTCACCGTGGTGAGGGGGACGACTGTGGACTACAGTGCTGAGGCAATTCGTAGGGTGATTGAGTAGCCCGAGAGGAAGAAGAAGCAGGAGAACTGGAACGAGAAGACTCCGGAGGAGTTTAACTTGGATTTGATTGTTGCTACCCTGTGTGTGCCTGAGACTCATTGGAAGTTCAAGAAGGGCACGAATGAGTATGCCACGTTCCCTGCTTCGTGCATGAACAGGTTTGCACATGCATGGAATTCTTTTATTTGTGCTAACATCATGCCATATTCTCACGTGCATGAGATTACTAGGGGGCATGCACGTTTATTGTGGGGTATTCTGCAGGGAGACTATGTGAATCTTAGGATGGTTATCCATCAGGGTATTCTGAGGTTCTTGTGAGGGAGTAGTACAGTTTTAATACCCTATGCGTCCATTATGATGAAGTTGTATGTGGCGGTTGGCGTTCGTTGGCCCACACATGAGCAGCTGCAACCCCCTAGTGCTCCAATTGATAGTTTGACATTGTTGAATATGACTGAGTGGTATGGTGGGAAGCCCGATCCTAAGGGGCTTGGATATTCTTATGACCATCTCCTGGGTGGAAGGGCAGCGGATTAGACTTATACTGTTGGGACTTCGCAGGCTCGTCGAGCAGCATAGAGAGCTCAGTTGGGAGAGGAGGCTGGTCCTTCGGGATCGCAGCAGCAGCAGTAACCAAAGGAAGTACAGGGCAGTTCTGGTTTGAGTACGACGCAGTATAGGCGTTTATCTAGGAGGATTGATGTAATGCATGACATCCATAGCAGGTTTGCACATGACCTCACCCATGCGTTGGGGACTGCTTTTAGAGCCACATGAGTTGACATTCAGTGGCCAGTATTCGGTGAGGACTCGGTGTATCCACCTCCAGACACTCCTGACACTCCACCCCTTGAGGGTGATGATCCTGGTTCTGATTAGGTATGCATGATTCCATGCTATTACCTTCACTGAGGACAGTGAATATTTTAAGATTGGGGGTAGTAGTGAAGGATTATGTATTTTGTGTGAATCACATATAGTTGCATATTCATGCTACTTTAGTTCATATAGTTGCATATTTGCTGTTTGGAATATGTTGTGAACTTGATGATAAATTGAACAAAACACCTTAGTAGGGTTTAACTTTGTATTTTTGTAGCTCTCGATGGATGTTCTAATATAGTCCCGACGGATAATCTTTATAGTCCCGACGGATGACAATTTGACATCCATCGAGAGTGTAGCTTATATAATAATAAGTCTTGTAGCACATTTCTGCAAATAACAATATTTTAGTTTAGTAGATTCTGTAGGATTCTTTAAGTCTTGTTGACTACTAGTTTGATATGCAGAATAGGTTAGCTAATTGTAAATATAAGATGTCTTGTAATTCTGTATAAGTGAAATAGAATCAAGTGACAGAAAGACTCCCGATGGATGATCTACAAAGACTCCCGACAAATAATCAACAAGGCTCCCGACGGATAACCAATATAGTCCCGACGAATGATGATATTCAAAATAGCAGTTGATAGTGACAACACAGTCACATGCGTCGGGTGGTTGTAAATGGAATGTGGCATCCTAATTGCAGGATTTAGAGAACAAAGAAGCATTACCATTTTCATGCAATTATAAAGATATTCAAAGATGCTGGATAAAGTAATGTAGCAGCATGAAGTTAGACTAGATTAAGTTTATCTTATTGTCTTGTCTTACTATCATGTAACTTGGTGATATATAAACCAAGTGTAGCAAGTAGAACAACTAACCGAGTGAGCATTATTTTCAGAGAGATAGATAAAGCTGTATCTGTTAAGAATCTCTTTGTAATTCTGTAAGTTATCTTGTAAGCAGCTGTGTGCTATTCAAGCATCACAGAGTTCTCAACTATATATATATATATATCTGGTGGATAAGTTCAAATCCACCAGAAAGTTTTAAAATCGTGTGTTTTATTGCTTTGTGTTTTGATTTCTATTATTCTTTCATTCCGCACTAATGCAAATCAAACACATTTATATACTAAGTAAGAACATTCTTAGAATCAGAAAAAGTAGCCAGAATTACATTCAACCCCCCTTATATAATTCTTGTTGCATTGTTTGGGACTAAAAATTGGTATCAGAGCAAGCTCCTGAAGTACAAAGAGTGTAAAGATCACCACAATCAGCAAGATGATCCGAAAGGATACAGGAGTGAAAATTCCATTTCTGGACAAAGACAACTATCACCACTGGAAGGTGAAGATACGCCTACATCTTCTTTCTCAAGATGGATCCTATATGGACTGCATAGAGAAAGGTCCTCATGTTCCCATGAGAGATGCTACAGAAAATGAACCATCAGTTCCAAAACCTAGACATGAATGGTCTGATCCAGACATTGAACAAGTCAGGAAAGATAAAAAGGCCATGAATATGCTGTTTAATGGTGTTGATGGTGATATGTCTGACAACATCATAAACTGCAAAAAAACTAAAGAGGTTGGGACATAATTCAAATTATTTGTGATGGTACTGAGCAAGTCAGAGAGAATAATATGCAACTCTTGATTCAGCAATATGAGCATTTTCACTGTGAAGAAAGTGAATCACTCACTGATATATTTAGTAGATTCCAAAAGCTACTGAATGCTCTCAAGTTGTATGGAAGGGTCTATCAAACAAAAGACTCAAACCTTAAATTTCTTAGATATCTGCCAAAGGAATGGAAGCCCGTGACAGTCTCTTTAAAAAACTCTCAAGATTACAAGGAATTCACCTTGGAAAGACTGTATGGAATTCTAAAGACCTATGAGCTTGAGATAGAGCAAGATGAAAGGATGGAGAAAGGAAGGAAGAAAGGAGGATCTATTGCACTAGTTGCTGAGCTAGACAAGGAAAAGGAGATGAAGGTTGAAGCTGTGGAATCTACATCAAATTCAAAGGTTTGTGAGAGTAAGGGCAAAGGGCCGGTAGCTGAAAATGAAGAACAGTTGAGTCAAGATGACATGGATGATATAGATGAGCATCTAGCATTCTTATCCAGGAGATTTTCCAAGCTCAAACTTAAGAAGAATTTTGGAGCAGCTAAGCCAAACAGAAACATGGTTGATAAATCTAAATTCAAGTGTTTCAAATGTGGCTTGGCAGGTCATTTTGCCAGTGAATGTAGAAAGCCTGATTCTGGTAAAAAGAAGTTTGAGCCTGTTGATTACAAGCAAAAATATTTTGAGCTGCTCAAATAAAAGGAAAGGGCTTTCATCACACATGAGAATGACTGGGCTGCAGATGGATTGGATGAAGATGAAGAAACAAGCTATGTCAACCTAGCCCTAATGGCCAAGTCAGATGAAGCAGAAGTTAGTTTATCAAGAAATCAGGTAATCACCACTAACCTAGCATATTTAACTAAATCTGAGTGCAATAATGCCATCAATGATATGTCTACTGAGCTATATCATTTGCGTGTAACTCTTAAGTCTCTCGCTAAGGAAAATGCTAAAATTAAAGAAAACAATTTATTTTTAAGTGAGAGGAATAATGTGCTAGAGTCTCAATTTATTGATTTTGAAAAATTAAGAATTGAATGTAAAACTGCGAATGATGAATTAACTAAATCTTTAAAGAACGAAGAGATTTTAAGGAAACAACTTGAATGAGAACAGGAAGTAATTAAGGCATAAAAATTATCTAGAGATGTCCATGCTCAAATTACTAAAGTTCAAGGTATAGAATCCTTTTGTGATGTAACCTGGAAAAAGAGCAAAGAGAAGCTTGATTCTAATCTGGTTGAAGGACTTTCAACAGATGTGAATTCAACGGATGATGAAAATTATCCATTGAATAATCAAAAAGATTACCACATCCGTTGAATGTCAGTAATCCAGTTAGCAAAGCTAAGTTAGCTAAATTGAATGATAAATATGGATCAGTTTCTAAAAACTTTGTTCCAGGAGAGTCAAGTCAAGTGAGAAAAGAAAATAGAGTTAATGTTGGTCATCTATCTATCAAGCAATTGAATGACAGATTAGATAAGATTGAGGTTAAAGCAGAATCAAAAAGGAAAAACAACAGAAATGGGAAGGTAGGAATTAACAAACATAACAACTACACACCTGATAAATATGCTCCAAGAAAAATCTGTGTTAAGTGTGGTAGTGTTAATCATTTGTCTGTTAATTGCAAACTTGCTATGCCTACTCCTATGTCTGCACCTCCTTCATTTCCCAACATGCCTACCATATCTATGAATGTTTTGCCTGCACAAAATATGAATGCACAATATGCTAATATGTCATTTGCACCTAATCCATATTATGCTACATTTAGTATGCCTCAAATGCCATTTAGCATGCCTTACTGGAATAAAATGTTTGCACATAGCATGCCTTTTCCTGTTAATCAAAATGTGCATGATAACTCTGCTTCAATGACTGGTTTCAAAGGTCCAACTCAAATGACTAAGGATGAATCTGAAATACCCAAGTCAAATGAGGTCAAACCTAAGAAACCAAAGAAAAAGGCTAACAAGACAGAACCCAAGGAAACTTGGGTACCAAAATCAACTTGATTTGATTTTGATGTGTGCAGGGAAACAGAAAGAATATTTGGTATTTGGATAGTGGGTGCTCAAGGCACATGACTAGAAATTCTACCCTGCTCACTGGATTCAAGGAAAGAGATGGCCCAAGTATCACTTTTGGAGATGACATCAAGGGTTATACTGTGGGATATGGCTTGATTTCAAAGGATAATGTCATCATTGAAGAGGTTGCCCTAGTGGATCGACTCAAGTATAATTTGTTGAGTATCATCCACCTTTATGATAAGGGCAACTCAGTCACTTTCAATTCCGAAGCCTGTGTTGTGACCAAAATGAGAAGCAACAAAGTGGTTCTCACTGGGGTGAGAAAAGGAAATGTGTACTTAGATAATTTCAACTCATTAAATGCAGAATCTATCACTTGTCTATTTAGCAAAGCAAGTCAAGATGAAAGTTGGCTATGGCACAAGAAGCTGTCCCATCTAAACTTCAAGACCATGAATGAGCTAGTCAAGAAAGATTTGGTTAGAGGTATTTCTCAAGTGGAGTTTTCAAAGGATGGATTATGTGATGCCTGCCAGAAAGGAAAGCAGATTAAAGCATCATTCAGAAAGAAGCTTGATTCAACTATTTATAAACCTGTGCAATTGTTGCACATGGATTTGTTTGGACCAGTCAATGTGTTGTCCATTTCAAAAAAAAATATATTACCTAGTAATTGCAGATGATTTCTCAAAGTTCTCTTGGACATTTTTCCTAAAATCCAAAGATGAAGCTAGTGAAATCATCATTAATCACATAAGGCAAGTCAACAATCATCCTGATTTCAAAGTAAGAAGAATCAGGAGTGACAATGGAACTGAGTTCAAGAATTCTGTGATGAGATTATTTTATGAAGAGAATGGGATCATGCATGAGTTTTTTGCAGCCAGAACTCCACAACAAAATGGAGTGGTGGAAAGAAAGAACAGGTCTCTTATTGAAGATGCAAGAACAATGCTGGAAGAATCAAAGCTACCAACATATTTTTAGGCTGAAGCTGTAAATACTACATGTTACACTCAGAATATTTCTTTGGTCAATCAAGCCAAATGCATGAATCCCTACCAGTTGTTCAAGAACAGGAAGCCAACATTAAACTTTCTACATGTCTTTGGATGTAAATGCTATATCTTATGGAATCAAACTGATCAGCATGGAAAGTTTGATGCCAAAGCAGATGAAGGAATTTTTGTTGGATATGCTATTGGAAAAGCATATAGAGTCTACAATCTAAGAACAAACATTGTTATGGAATCTGTATATGTTGTGTTTGATGATAAAAATATTGAAGGACTGCAAGATGGAGATTTCCATGAGAGCCTCAAATTTGACAATATGGAGATGATTTGTGAAGAAAGTGATGATGATAGTGATCAAGAAACAGTGGCTAAGGATAATGCAGAAAAGACTACCTCCAATGATGCACAAAATTCAGCATCAGTCGAGTTGCATAATGCATCATCCGTCGGTAGACAATCAGCTTTATCCATCGAGATACAAAGTGCATCATCCGTCGGAACAATGAGAGAAGTTGAGATTCAAAACAGATCACTTGTAAAAAGAAATCCTTCTTCAAATCAAAGATTCATAAACTCAGGGGGAGTTTCTTCAAATCAAAACTCAGTCACACATCAAGATAATGATGAGGCCTCTTCATCTAGAGCTAATCTACCACAACAGAGAAAATGGACTAGAGATCACCCTTTTAAGCTCATTATTGGTGATGCATCTTCTAGAGTTCAAACAAGGAAAGAAACTCAAGAAGAATGTATGTATTTCTCTCAAAGGAAGAACCAAAGAAGGTAGAAAAACATCTATTGGATCCTGATTGGGTTCTAGATATGTAGGAGGAGCTAAAACAATTTGAAAGGAACAAGGTATGGATGCTAGTACCCAAACCTAAAGGAAAGAATCAAATTGACACTAAGTGGGTATTCAGAAACAAGATGGATGAAAATGGCATAGTTGTCAGGAACAAAACTACATTGGTTGCTAGGGCTACTGTCAACAAGAAGGAATAGATTTTGATGAAACTTTTGCTCCTGTTGCAAGACTTGAAGCCATCAGAATTTTCTTATCCTATGCAGCCCATGCAAATTTCAAAGTCTATCAAATAGATGTCAAAAGTGCCTTTTTGAATGGAGATTTGGAGGAGGAAGTCTATGTCAGTCAGCCTCCTAGTTTTGAAGATCCAAATTTTCCAGAATATGTCTACTATCTTTTGAAATCACTTTATGGATTAAAGCAAGCACCTAGAGCCTGGTATGATACTTTGTCAAAGTTTCTCTTATAAAATCACTTCACAAGAGGTACTGTTGACAAAACTTTATTCTTTAGAAATGTAAATGGCTCTAGTATACTTCTTCAAATTTATGTAGATGATAATATATTTGGCTCTAAAGATAAAAAAACTTTGTAAAAAGTTTGCCAATTTAATGCAAAGTAAGTATGAAATGAGCATGATGGGAGAACTAACTTACTTTATTGGTTTACAAGTTAAGCAAGTTAGTGATGGAATATTCATTAGTCAAACCAAATATATTAATGAGCATTTAAAGAAATTTGATCTAATAGATTGCATATCTGCAAAAACTCCCATGGCCACTGCAACTAAACTTGAATTAAACACTACTGAAAAGTCTGTGGATATTTTAAGCTACAGAGGCATGGTTGGCTCACTTTTGTATTTAACGGCTAGTAGGCCAGATATAATGTTTGCTACTTGTCTTTGTGCTACATTTCAGGCTGATCCTAGAGAGTCTCATTTAATAGCTATAAAGAGAATTTTCAGATATCTTAAGGGAACACCAAAACTTGGCATTTGGTACCCTAGAGATTCTGGTTTTGATCTAACTGGTTATTCAGATGCAGATTATGCAGGTTGTAAAATTGATAGAAAAAGTATAACAGGAACCTATCAATTTCTAGGAAACAAGCTATTATCCTGGTTCAGTAAAAAGAAAAATTCAGTTTCTACTTCTACAGCTGAAGCTGAGTATATTGCTGCTGGTAGTTGTTGTGCACAGATTCTATGGATGAAAAACCAACTGTTGGACTATGGTCTGCAAGTGGACATAATTCATATCTTCTCTGATAACACAAGTGCAATTGCCATCACTGAAATCTAGTACAACATTCAAGAACAAAGCACATAGACATCAAGTACCACTTCATTAGGGAACATGTGATGAATGGTACTATGGAACTTCATTTTGTTCCAAGTGAGAAGCAGCTTGCAGATATCTTTACCAAGCCACTTGATGAATCCACCTTTACTAGGTTGGTAAGTGAGTTAGGTATGCTTAATTACTCTTAAAATTATTTCTGATAATTTTGCAAGCTGAAATGCAGCCAGAAACTTAATTTATTTTTCTATTTTAGATGAAATTTTGGCTGAGTCAAAAATTTTATCTCGACGGATAGTTGCTTTATTCTCATCCATCGAATTGTCTACATCTTAGCCGTTAAATTCCTGAACATTATACATCGGATATACTTATAGTCTGTAAGTATATCACGACACGACGGATAATTGACAGAATTTTGACAGTTTATTTTACTTTTAAACCGCTATTTTGGGAAATTCTCATTGGGTCTTTAATTTTTATCTTTAATTTTTATCCCATTTTATCTGAGAATACATAAAAGCCTTACTTCAAGTTTATTTTAGCTTTTATCTTTCTCTGTTGCAATTAACTGCTCTCTTATTCTTCAAAGCAAAATTTTCTTTCTCTCTGCAAATTTCCTTGCTTTAACAATGGCACCAGTAGTAAAGATCATGTCTCAGTCAGGACTCATATATGAGAAGAACAACTTTGTAGCACTAGTGAACAAAGAGATTCCAGCATCTGAGGATTATCACAAAATGATGGATTTTGTGAAGGGATGCAAGCTTAGCTTGCTATGCTGGAATCACCCACAATCTACTGTGAAGTTATGGAAGAGATGTGGACTATTGCTGTATATCAGTATAATGACAAAACCATCACTCTCTCCATTAAAGGTAAAAAGCATTGCATTAACAGTGATATTATCAAAGCATGCTTTAAAATTCCTGATAACACTACTACTAAGCCACACACAGATGCTAATATAGTTAATTTGCTTAATTCTATGGGCTATGCACTTCCTGCCACTAAGTTAAGTGAAATTAGGAGGCTAGGTCTTAGGAAAGAGTGGAGTTATTTGTGTGATGTAGTTACCAAGGTGTTTTCTGGTAAAATAAGTAACTTTGATTCTGTCAACACTATAATGCTTAACATGCTTCTTACTAATAAGTACTATAATTTCAGTGATGCCATCATGTTTGAATTAGTTTACAAGTTACGGGAGATCAAGAAGAGATCTAAAGTTTTTTATTATGCTAGATTCTTCATGATTATTGCTAACCATGTTTGTGAGAATCTTGTAATTGAGAATCCAACCAACAAACTGAATTTTTGGGTTCAAGAAAGAAGAGTAATTGCAGATTTAAATAGGGCTGATCATCACAAGGAAGTACCCCTTGTTTATCTGCCTATCATGGATGGCCCTCAGGTAAGTGAGGCAAATTCTTCTGTCTCTACTCCTCCTACCTCCCAAATTTCTTTGCCATTGACTATGGCTATGGCATCTGTGTCAATGACCCAACAGATGCCTACCCAAGCCACAAAATCCAAAGTTTCAAAATCAAAATCAAAGAAACCACACTCTAGTATGTCTCAAAAGATGCCAGTTTCAAAATCTACCAAAACCAAATAGGGGAGTGTGAAGGGTGGTAAGGTTGGTGAGGGACAGGGTGAACATAAAAGAAACTTTAAGAATAAGGATGGAGAGGTGAGTGTACCCAAACCAAGACACACCATAGTTTCCTAACAAACTGTGGTGCTTAATAAGGAATTTAGCATATCTCTAGTGTCATCCTCCCAAAAGAATGCTACTATTGAAACAAGCTCTCAACCAGGAGCACAAGACAAAAGGGTTAGGGATACTGATTCACCCTAAACTTATACAAGAAAGAAGAAAGCTAGAAAACTTGGGGATGCACGGGGATCACACACAGTGCAAACTGCAGCTAAAAACTCAGTCACTGCACCATCTCAAATTCAGTTTGATGTGGCTCCAATAAATGTGGAGTCACAGCCAAAATCTTTAACAATTAAAGCACCAAACACACAAAACTCTTCCACCAATTCTCTGGATGTGGATATGATACACACATCAATCCCTGATTCTCCCTCCTTAACTCTGTTGGAGAAGCCAAAATTCAGTGCAAGTGAGTATCATCTTCTAGATGATTTGTTGGCTCACTTGCCAATTCTTTCAGGAACTGTTGAGACTTCTGTGCCTAAATTATCATCAATCTGCACGGAGTCCACAATAGTTTCAACTCCAAACTCTATCATTTCCTCTATCTCGATGGATATTGTTCATTCGTCGGCTAGTGATTGTATCCTGACTGATGTGCCTTACAGCAATCATCCGTCGGCTATCCTAACTACTATCCCGATGGATGTTCCTTATCCGTTGGTACTCTCTATACAAGCTAATTTTTCAACTATTGTTACAAGTATAGATAAGTTAGTAGTTGTACAATCACTCCTAGGTTTGAGGGAAGGGAGTGGACAGAGTGAGAGGCTGAGTTACTCTTAGGCAAAAGGAGAGGAAATGAGAGAAAATATGTAGGCTATTTCTTCCAGCCTGGAAAAAGTGAGTGAGGGGAGTCCCATCTTAGTAGGTGAAGGTGAGGGTGTGAGGGTGGTGAGCTAAGGGGAGCCCTTGATGTAAAAAGAGAGATAAAATGAGAGAAAAGCAGGTACAGGAGAGATAAGGATGAAATCAATTGCTAATGAGTCAATGAATGTCAGTGATGCAGAAAAAGAGAAACTATTCCAGCAAGAATATCAAGCTGTAATAGATTCTATCTCTTTGGATGCTGAGACATTTACTCATCCTGTTACAGCATATCAAATGTTGGCTGGACAGGGCAATGAGGAGGCTGAGAACCTACTAAACTTGGTGCATACTACAGCTTTAATGCAGAGGGCTAAAGATGCCATCACAGCCATGCCAGTCCCAGCTAGTGATGATATTGACTATGGAACTGGTGATTCTGAAGATCTTTTTGGGGATGAAGATGGTGATGAAGAAGAGTTTATGGATATAGGGGAGAAGCAGGCCCTAGCTCCAGTTCAAACATTCCATCTTGGGTGGATTCCAAGGAATGTGATGTACAACACTTCAAGTCTACCCTCTTCTAGGGCTGAGCAGAAAAACCGAAATGAAACCAAAACCGAACCGAAACCGGTAAAAATCAATGAAAACCGAACTGATTAAAACCGAACTGAATGAAAACCAAAAAAACCGAACCGTTAGTGAAAGTTCGGTTTCGATTTTGGAGTTAAACCGAACCGAAAAAATCAAAACCGAATCGATTATTATAATATTATAACAAATAATAATTTATGTTATATAATTTATAAATTTTTATTATAAAAATAATAGATAAATATTTTAAGAACTAGCATTGTTTTTATGTTTGGGCTTGTATCATATTTTGGGCATGAATCAGATCTTGGGCCTGTCCAAAATGATAAAAACACAATTCTCACCCCACTGGTTAGTTACATATCTACAGACTATACAAATAATAGTTATAGTATTATTAATTTCTAAAAATTTAAAATGAAAAAATACACGCAGGCACAAAATTAGATCTAGGTTTAGTTACAGTGTTGCTTCTAGTTTGCTCGCAATCGTTACAGAACTGAAGGGAGAAGGCATATAGACCAAAGCAATACATTCTGGTATTTCAAATTATGTGTGAACAAGTTTCTCAACAACAAGAAGAAGCTCCAATACCTCCAGTGGTATGATATTCTATTTATGTGTAGTTGTTCTTCTTCATTTTCCGTATTGACTTGTTCATATTCCAATTTAGTTCGGTTAATCGATTTGACTTTGAGTGTGTTAGTAATGTTGCTTGATAGTCTAATTTTGCTTGCTATTTACTACTCTGCTCTTTACTTCCTTTCTTGTTTATGTATTTTTTTATTTCTAGATACATGTTAACCTGGAAAATGATGAACCGAAAGGTGATGTGGTAATGTCAATCACGAGGAAAAAAGTGATAATAAGGGTAAAAAAAGTTCCCCAGCATGGGAATTTTTTGATATGTTAACAAACAGTCCAGTAGGTTTTGAGATGGCTAAATACAAATTTTATAGTGTGGTAATTGCTTGTAACTCTGCATGGAATGATACATCCGCTATGATGAATCACTTGAAAATGGTGTGTCCTAAATCACCATTGCGTAAGAATCTTGACAAATTGTAAAAAAACATTGCAATTCGAGACATTGTCGAAGGATGATAAATTTCACACGCTTAAGGCTCATACATTTAATCAATATAGGTTAAGGAAGAAGGTTGTCCTAATGTGTATCAAAGATAATCAACCTTTTAGGATTGTGGAGCATGAAGGGTTTAAAGAATTGTTGAATGAAGCGGAGCCGAGGTTTAAGATGCCGAGTAGATGGACGGTTGCAAGAGATTGTCTAAAGATATACGGTGAAGAGTTGGTCAAATTAAAAAAAATTGGTTTCCGAAAGAGTATCCTTCACAACGGATACTTGGACTTCGATCCAAAACATAAACTATATGTGTCTTACGACATATTGGATCAATAAAGATTGGAAGATTTGCAAAAAGATTTTAAAATCCCGTCAAATTGGAAGCCATAAAGGGGATGTAATTGGAAAGATGTTAGTTGAATTATTTGGGAGATGGGGTATAGATCGTATATTCACCATCACATTGGATAATGCAAGTTTAAATGACAACGCAATATCACATTTGAAGAAGTTTCTTAGAGGACCGGAGGCTATTTTAGAGAACAAGTTTCTACATATGCGTTGTTGTGCTCACATCTTAAATTTAGTGGTGAAGGAACATGAATCAATTGCAAGAATTCAAAATGCCGTTAGATATGTTAGGTCTTCACCATCAAGACTTGAAAATTTTAGAAAATGTGTTAAAAGGGAGAAGATAAAATGTGATAGGATGGTTTGTCTTGATGTCGACACTAGATGGAATTCAACATATACCATGTTAGATGTCGCGGTCAAGTATAAAGGAGCCTTTATTCGAATGATAACCGAAGACTCTACTTATGAAGCATACTTTAAGGTGGACAATCTTGGAGTTTCGAGTGATAATGGGAAGAAAAAGAAAAAGACACTTATTGAAGGTGCTCATTTCTTTGTTTATTTTGATAATGTCATTCATTTTATTCAATTTTTGGAAATCTTTTATGATGTTACACTAAAATTATCCGGCTCCAAATATTGCACTTCAAATGTATTTTTTGTCGAGATTGTTAAGGTTCAAGAGGCTATTGTTAAGTTGTGTTCACGTGATGATATGTTAATGAGGGACATGGCTAATAGGATGATGGATAAATACAATAAGTATTGGGATAATATGGAGGATACAAATTTTTTGTTGTATGTGGCGGTTGTGTTGGATCCTAGGTATAAAATGAGCTACATAGATTTTTGATAGGGATAAATGAATCCTGATTGTGTAAATTAAATATTATATTAATTATACATGATTTGGGCTGCTAGGCCCAATAAGAAGATGTATGACATTCAGACCAAAAAGGTTAACACATGGATCAGGCCTGATGGAACAAAGAAGGCCCAAAAATCCTGAATATTAATTAATTTTGTAATTAATTAATAAAGGAAAAATCAGCTGTTGAGAAGAGTCCCAATAAGGACATAAATCCTTGTAGATTAGCCTCTAAGGAACCTGGAAGGATAAGGAATCAATTTCCTACTATTTAGGACTCCAAAGTCCATTCTAATTCTGAGACTTGGATACCAAGTCTCCTATACCAAGTCCAATTCAAGGACCACCAACATCTATATAAAGGGCCTCACCCCACAAATCAGAACTATGTTTTTTGACTTGATACTTGGCAATCAGCAAGGTACGTAGGCATCTTGTTAAGGCAGATTGAGTCACGAAACATAAGAGCAGTCAAATCGAGCCTTGAAGCTCACGTTCCTTAGTTATAAATACAGCAATCATATACCTTAGTTTTTAATCCATAACATTTGGTGTCGTCTGTGGGAAAGCACAACAACAACCATGGCGAGAACACGGAGGACAATTAGAGCTCTCGAGGAAGGAACACCATCGGGGACAACCCAAGTGATTTCGTCAACCATGGAGGTACCTCCTCATTCAACTTATACAGCCACCCAAGGAGAAGCCCAGATAGGGGTAACTGAACCTCAGCCACAAGGGACGATTCCCTCGGCTATTCAAGGTACGAATCTCCAAGTTTAATAACTACATGCACCTCTGAATTCTCGACCCATTGGGTACGAATATTCAACTGTTATGACTACTAACCCCCTTATGGGATGCCCCTTTACCCCAAGGTTGGAGGAAGTGGACATGCTGGACGGAGTGAAGCACGGGGGCGATCGCCCCCCTACATACGAGGTTTGGGTCCTATCCTTGAGGATCAGGAATTTTCTGTCCCTTACACTGAGAGAGACTCTGAATCTTCGGATGATAAAGTAGCCCCAAGAAGGAGACGTGATGGCAAAAAGCCGATGGCTGATGGTAGCCAACGTCCTAGGAGCACCCAAGGGATGAATCCCCAAGAAGTGCAGGAAAGGATCAGGGCTCACGAGGCTGAGATTCAAAGGCTGAAGCACGACTTGGAGGCGCACCAGACCACCAGACCCCCACTACCTCCTAGGGGGAGAAATCCTCCACCTATCATAGACCTGGATGGACCGACACGGAGAAGGGCTATTGTCCCAAGGGCTAATCCTAGCAATCTTCTTCCCCTTGGAGATCCTGATGATCCTACTCCGCCCTTCACCGAAGAAATAATGAATGCCCATATCTCAAGGAAGTTCAAGATGCCAACTATCAAAGCTTATGATGGCACGGGAGATCCCGCTAATCATGTTAGGACATTCTCTAATGCATTGTTGTTGCAGCCCGTGAATGATGCTATTAAGTGTCGGGCCTTTCCTCAAACCCTGTCGGGTATGGCTCAAAGGTGGTATAGTCGTTTACCCCCAAACTCTATTGGGTCCTTCAGAGAATTAAGTCAGGCTTTTATTAAGCAATTTACCAGTGGGAGAGTGCATGAGAAAAGTTCAGCATCCCTCATGAGCATTGTGCAGGGAGCAAAGGAATCCTTAAGAGACTACTTGAATCGTTTTACGAAGGAAGCTTTAAAAGTCCCGGACCTTGATGACAAGGTCGCAATGATAGCACTGCAACAAGGAACTAGGGATGAGTTTTTCAAGATGTCCTTGGCCAAATGCCACCCTGAAAGCATGTTGCAGCTCCAGGATAGGGCAGGGAAGTACATCAAGGTGGAAGAGAGCATGAGGAAGACCGTAGTGAATAATGAGCCCAATGGAGGCAAGAAGCGGAAAACTGACCTGGAATATATCGCTAAGGACAAGTATCTTAGAATCGAGCAAAACCCTGATTCAACCCCCAAGAAGGGAGGACATGGGCAAAAGTTCATTGAATACGCTAAGCTGAATGTTCCTAGAAGCCATATCTTGATGAAAATCGAGAAAAATTGAGATATTCGTTGGCCTAAGCCCTTGAAGGCTGATCTTGCCAAGCTAGATAAGAGCAAGTATTACAGATTTCACAAAGATGTCGGTCATGACACCGATGAGTGTAGACAACTAAAAGATGAAATTAAGTTCCTCATTCGAAAAGGAAGATTGAACAAATACACTGGAGAAGGAGGAGATAGGAATAACAATGGGAGAAAGAACTTTGAAGATCGTAGGAGGAACCAAGACGATCAGGGGCGGAATCCCCAGCCTAGAGGACCGGTTATAAATGCAATTTTTGGAGGGCCGCGACCTCGAGGGCCTGTGATAAACACAATCTTTGGAGGACCAACTGCTGCTGGATTATCCAGGAACTCTAGAAAAGCATATACTAGAGAGGTTATGCATATTGTTGGAGAAGCCCCGAAGAGGACCAGGACAGAAGTGATATTGGCTTTTGATAATTCTGACCTAGAGGTCGTGAAATTTCCTCATGACGATCCGCTGGTCATAACACCGATAATAGGAAATAGCCCGGTCAAGAGAGTCCTTGTGGATAATGGTGCTTCAGTGGATTTTTTGCTCCATGACACCTTTCTAAGGATGGGATATAACGACTCCCAATTGACCCCAACCGACATGCCGATATATGGATTTGCGGGAGTAGAGTGCCTCGTGGAAGGGATTATCAAGTTGCCAATCACCATAGGTCAGGAACCAAAGCAAGCAACACAGATGTTGGACTTTGTGGTGGTAAAGGCTAGTTCAACTTATAATGCTATCATGGGGAGAACAGGGATACATGCCTTCAAGGCAGTCCCTTCTTCCTACCATTCAGTTATATAATTTCCCACCCGGAATGGGATTGGAGAAGAGAGAGGAAATCAAAAAATGGCTAGAAGTTGTTATGTAGCCTCTTTGAGGGCATATGGAGTTGGGGGCAGGTTCTTCCTATTGAAGATCTAGATATCCGAGAGAATGATGAGAAAAGAGGAAAGCCAGCAGAAGACTTGGTTTCAATTCCTTTAGCCCCTGAAGATCCTGAGAAGGTGACTTTTATTGGAGCCACGCTCGAGGAGCCTCTTAGAGGGAAGTTGGTAAAATTTTTGCAAGAAAATAGTGACGTATTTGCATGGTCAGCAGCTGATATGCCAGGCATAGACCCAGAACTGATTACTCACAAGTTGAATGTGGACCCGAATCGGAAGACAGTGAAACAAAAGAAAAGAAGTTTTGCTCCAGAAAGGCAAGAAGCTATAAAACAGGAGGTTGAGAAGCTCTTAGAGGATGGTTTCATTGAGGAGATACAGTTTCCTGAATCGTTAGAAAACCCGATAATGGTGAAGAAGGCCAATGAAAAATGGAGGATGTGTATAGACTTCACTGATCTGAATGATGCATGCCCTAAGGACTATTTTCCGTTGCCAAGGATTGATACTTTGATAGATGCCACTGTTGGGCATGAGATGATGAGCTTCATGGATGGATTTAGTGGATATAATCAGATTAAGATGCACAAGGATGACATTCCAAAGGAGCCACCTATCAAAGATTGGTAAATAAAATTTTTAAGGATCTTATTGGCAAGACTATAGAAGTCTATGTTGATGACATGTTAGTCAAGAGTCTAGTAAAGACTGATCATATAACCCATTTGAGGGAAGTTTTTGAGGTCCTGAGGTACCACAAGATGATGTTAAATCCTACGAAGTGTGCTTTCGGAGTTGATCTGGAAAATTTTTGGGATTGATGGTCTCCAAGAGAGGGATCGAGGCGAACCCCAATAAAATAAAGGCAATCCTGGACATGGAGCCACCAAAAACTGTCAAGGATGTTCAGAAGCTCACAGGAAGGGTTGCCGCGCTGGGACGATTCATCTCCAAGTCAGAAGACAAGTGATTGTCGTTCTTCAAGTCCTTAAAGAACATTAAGGATTTTGTATGAAGTGAAGAAAGCCAGAAGGCATTTGAGGAGTTAAAGAAATATATGGCCCAGGCCCCGTTGTTAGCCAAGCCAGCTTTGAATGAAGTTTTATACTTGTACCTGGCCGTTTCAGAGAATGCCTTGAGCGCTGTATTGGTTAAGGAGGAAGTGAAAATCCAGAAGCCCGTATATTATCTCAGCAAAATTCTGCATGGAGCTGAGTTGAATTATTTAACTATTGAGAAGTTTACTTTAGCTTTGGTAATGGCTTCAAGAAAGCTTCGTCTTTACTTCCAGGCTCATTAAATTGAGGTTCTGATAAATCAACCCTTGAGAAATATAATCTAGTGGGAGACTGATCAAATGGGCAATAGAGCTGGGGGAATTCGACATCAATTATAAGCCACGAACAGCAATAAAAGCCCAGGCATTGGATGATTTCGTGGTGGAATGTACCATACACAACCAAGAAGTCGGGGGGCAGGAAGATACCATACCTCAAGACAAGGAAGTTAATAAGGGGGACAAAGAAAAGGATGATAAGGATAAAGAATATTGGGTTCTCTATTTTGATGGAGCATCAAAAACAAATTCAAGTGGGGCAGGTTTGGTTTTACAAAGCCCTGATGGGTTCTTAATTGAGTATGTCATGAAGTTAGACTTCCCAACCACAAACAATGAGGCAGAATATGAAGCTCTGATAGCTGGTCTTGGCTTAGCAGGGACACTTAGAGTCAAGAACTTAAAAGTCTGTGGAGACTCGAAGCTGGTCATATCCCAGGTGAAGGGAGAGTTTGAGGCAAGGGATGATACGATGGCTAAGTATGACTACCTAGTAAGGGCCGTGATGACCCAATTCGATGAATGCCATGTTGAGCACATTCCAAGGGACGAAAATGCTAAGGCAGATGCATTATCAAAGTTTGCTTCATCTGAGATAGAAGAAAGTTCAGGAAGTGTGTACTTCCGCGTCCTGAAGACACGAAGCATTGATGTTAAGCTTGTAGCTCCTATAGGTCTGGGGGCATCATGGATAGATCCCATTAATACTCATATTCAAACCGGTTGGTTGCCGAACGATGCTACTGAAGCACAGAAATTAGTTGTTCGAGCACTAAGATACTCATTGATAGATGGAATTCTGTATAAAAGATCTTTCGTGGTCCCCTACTTAAGGTGTCTCAGGCCCGATGAGGCACGCTTGGCTCTTGAAGAGGTACATGAAGGCATATATGGGCAACACTTGCGGGGCAGGGCTTTAGCTCATAAGATAACCCGTTTAGGCTTCTATTGGCCAGAAATGATGGCTGATGCCAAAGAATATGTGAAAAAGTGTGACCGCTGTTAGAAGCACGCACCAGTCGTTAGACAACCCCCCAAGATGCTGACCTCCATCAACTCGCCCATCCCCTTTGCTATGTGGGGAATGGATATACTGGGGCCTTTCCTCATGGCCACGGCGCAAAGAAAGTTCCTGATTGTAGCCATTGATTATTTTACTAAGTGGATTGAAGCCAAGCCTTTGGCCAAAATCAAAACTAAGCAAGTTGCACAATTCCTGTGAAAAAATATCATGTGCCGGTATGGAATTCCCCGCATCCTAGTCACTAACAATGGAACACAATTCAACAATGAGGAATTCAAGAAGTATTATGAGGAGAATGAAATTGAGTTGCGATTCACCTCTGTGGCTCACCCGCAAGCCAATGGGCAAGCGGAAGTGGCAAATCAAATAATCCTGGATGGACTAAAGAAGAGGATCGAGAAGTCAAGGAATAACTGGGTGGATGAAATACTCCCAATACTATGGGCCTATAGGACTACCTGTAGAGTCACGACTGGAGCAACTCCCTTCATGTTAGCATATGGTGCAGAAGCAGTTGTTCCTGTAGAGATATCACATTCCTCCCACAGGATTCAAGCTTTCAATGCTGAGGAAAATGAAGAAGGGCAAAGGTTAGCCCTGGATCTAATTGATGAAGTACGAGATGAGGCACATGCGAAGATAGTGGAATATCATAAAAAAGCTTCGTTCTACTATAACCTAAGGGTTAAAGTAAGGTTCTTCAAACAAGGTGACTTAGTCTTGAGGAAAGTGGAAGCTTCTGGTGTTGGGCAGAAAGGGAAACTTGCCCCAAATTGGGAAGGGCCATACAAAGTCAAGAGCGTTCAGGGTAGAGGAACCTACAAGCTGGAAACTATGGATGGTTTTGAAGTCCCGAGAACTTGGCATGCCCAAACCCTGAAGGTTTACTATGTGTAAAACAGTTAAAGTACGATTCTCACTTGTTAGAGTGACAAGTAGGTTTAAAAGCACCTTGAAGCTTTGCTTGCTTAGGATTTTTTGTAGAAGATATGTTTAGATTTTATCAGGGTTGAACCCATTTCATGTAAGGTATCAAGAATACCAAGTTATAATAAAAAGCGTTCGACTTAATCTTAGCCTATTATATTAATACATTGTGAAGGATAAAACCAAGTTATAAACTTGAGTTTGAAAACTCGGAAAAAATACGATGATGCTTGGGCAAATACAACTGAGAACAATAAAAGTCAATTACAAAGTTAAATATTGTCTAGGAAAGAAGAAATACATAAAACTTAGGCCTTGGAAGGCTCAGATTCTTCGGAACCACTATCCGAAGTCTCCTCGGATGTCCCTTCAGTCGGTCCCTCGGATGTCTCTTCGGAAGTCTCCGTAGATGTTCCCTCGGAACTATCCTCGGACGCCTTGGAGGCCGCAGAAGACATTGGTTTAGGAGACGCTGGCTTTGGAGGCTCTTCTACCCTGGCCTTCTTTATAACAGGCTCGGTCTCCTCCTCGGAAGAAGATTCCTCCTCTTCAGAGCTGGATTCAAGCTCTTTCTTTTTCTGGCCTTGGCCCTGGCTTTCTGATGGGCCATCCTTAATCAGATCAGTTAGTTTATCTGTAACGCCCTCAAGTACTGGAACTCGCACAGGACAAGGGAAGGAAGATTGTTCAAGGACTTCTGGAAACTCATCCTGGATAGCCTCCACAGCGGCGTCCCGGCCTTCCTTGTAGCTGACTGGATATAGGAGGGCATCATGCTCCACCATTAAATCCTTAAATTCCTGAGTGTCCATCCAGCCGTCAAAAGCTTTGTCTTTTTGAGCCTTGAGGATAACATTCTCAGCCCGGGCCGTTTCAAGGTCAGAAGTTGATGAGGCGAGTTGGGCTTCAAGAGCCTCTATCATCTGGTTGGCCTCTTCCAGCTTCTTGTTTGCATCCTCTAGGCCAACTTTCCAAGCCTTGGCTTGGTGAATCGCCCCTTGAAAATGGACGTTCGCCTACAAGTTACAAAGCAAAAGTGAGAAATAAGAAAAATTACGGTAAAAAACTATGAATGCCAAAAGAAAAAGGCGTACCGTCGCCAAAGCCTGAGCTCCGAAAAGCTCGTTAGCCTCCAAGTCCTGTTAAGGACAAGGTCGTGATACTCAACCGGGGAAATGGAATGCATAGACCACTCTTTGGCAAGCGCTGTGTTGCCAACAATCGAGTCCTTGCCCCGGATTCCCCAAGCGGGTTGGAAGAAAGCCCCTGGTTTTTGTAGAGTACATAAAGGTTGACTGGGGCCTTCCTCGCCTGGTTCCTTCTCCTGGAGTAGGAACTCCGGGAAATGATCCCCGAGGCGCGGGTCTTTGAAGACCTTCCCAGCACGTTTCATCCTGGTTGTCTTCAGGTCTTTAGGCCTTGTAGCCTCTTCAATCTTCTCAGCCACTGCAACAAATAAGGTAAGTGAGTTGAGAAATTAGCTAAGTAAAAGATGGAAGAAACGAAGACAACTAGAGAAGGAAGGAAACATACTCTTTCTAGGAACGGGAGAAAGTCCACGTTCTACAAGAACGGTCTCCCTGATGAGATCCCAAGAGTGGGAAGTCCCATTATCTTGAGTAAGGAGGTTGAAAGCTTTGGACTCCTTCTCAGACAAAACTATATCGTTAGGGCACCCATCTACAGCTAGCCCAAACGATGAACGAAAGAGGGTGCCCCAATCACCGCCCTCCCAAAGAACGTACAGAAAATCTTTCTTCCACCCCAAATTATTGTCAGGGATGGACTTCCCATTCACTATGTGGGGAATAGTTGGACGCTGGTTCAAAGAAACCCACCCCGGATTCTTGTCAAGACTGTTTTTGAACTGAAAAATCTTTCTAAAAACGGCTACCGAAGTAGGAACGTTGTGCTTGGAGCATTGCGATAAGTAGCACAGAATCAACCTCCAAGAGTTTGGAGGGAGTTGGCAAGGGCTGATCCCCACATCAGCTAGCAAAACAGGGATAAATGGGTGAAAGGGGAGTCTAATACCTGCCCTTAGAGTGTCCCTGTAGACGCATAGTACGTCCTTCCTCCATTGACAGGCCCTGTCGGGCGGACCCGCAAGAACTAGCTTGAAAGGTTCCTTGATTTTGAAATAAGCACTCAACTTGTCCAGCTCCTCTATATCCCGCAAGACACTGATATGGTCGTGCGCATCTAAATGCGCATCAGATGGGTACTCGTCCCCCCGGGTGTTGATCATATCAATCAAGGAAGTGTACCTTGATCGAATGGAGAATTCATTGGACTTTCTGGCCACGTTCATCTTGGCCAAACGAGTCATTTTCTTATCAGCCATCTGAAAAAAGGGCACATAAGAAGACAATTTTAAACGCAAACTATGCAAAAACAAGCACAAAAAGAAAAAAGGGAAAAGTGTTTACCTGAAGAAATGCTGTTAAAAGAGGTTGGCTTGCTAAATGGAGGCTTTGGGGCTCAAAATACTCCGACCTACAGTTATTTCTCTGAGATCCTTAACAGAAGAAAAAAGAAGGAGAATTTAGAAATGAGAAAGTGAGGAGCAATAGACTCTACTCACTCCTTTATATAGGAGGAGAAAAAGTGAAGTTGAAGGGACAAAAAGCCCAGTTAGATTAAAGGCCCAAAGAAGAAAGCCCAGAAATGGAACGTTCCAGAATACTCCAAGGAATTCCAAAGGAAATAAATAAAAATTCTCGAGAATTCTAAAGAAGGTGTTTTAACATATTAAAGTCCAGATTAATATGGAAGAGGCCCAATAGGATGCCCAAATCCAATTAGGATTTGCAAAAATAGAAGGCCCAAATCCAATTAGGATTTGGAAAAATAGAGGCCCAAATCCAATTAGGATTTGGAAAAATAGAAGGCCCAAATAAGGCCCAATCCAAATTGAATTAGGAAGAAGCCCAATACAGATCAGGATTGAGGTCGAATTCCAGGTCGTGAGTTCTATTCGAATTCTTTCGAACAGGTGCCCAAAAATTATGAGTAAAAAAGACCAGGATTGAGGTCGAATTCTATTCGAATTCTATTCGAATTCTTTCAAAAAGACACCCGAAAATTACGGGTAAAAAAGATCAAGATTGAGGTCGAAAGCCAAGTAAATAAGACCAGGATTGAGGTCGAATTCCTGAATCAAGCACAATATTTTTCGAGAATAAGCACATAAATCTCGATTAAAATCCAGGTCGAAAGTTCGACTAGGATCCTGGTCGAAATCCAGGTCATGAATCCTAGTCAAAACCTTACGACCAGGAAATAAACAAGCACAGAAATCACGACTAAAATCCAAGTCGAAGGTTCGACTAGGATCCTGGTCAAAATTCAGGCCGTGAATCCTAGTCGAAACCTTACGACCAGGAATAAAAGAAAGACACAAATTTCGACCAAAATCCAGGTCAAAAATTCGACTAGGATCCTAGTCGAAAAAGGGCTGAAAATTGAAAAATGTCTGTGAAAAATTGCAGAAAATTTGGAAAAATCTCGGAAATAAAGGGAAAATTCCTGAAGAATACCAGAAAATTCCTAAAAATAGGGAAAAGGTAAGAAAATAAAAAAGGAAGTTTTTAAACGATCCTGAAGCCGCGTAAAAGGCAAATCGTTGTAAACGTGTAGGTCGCTCCACACTTTACGCAAAACGATACCCTGTAAGGGAATGAATGAACTTAACTTTTGCGAAATCTTATACGGTTTCCCAAAAGTTGGGGGGCAAATGATAGGGATAAATGAATCCTGATTGTGTAAATTAAATATTATATTAATTATACATGATTTGGGCTGCTAGGCCCAATAAGAAGATGGATGACATTCAGACCAAAAAGGTGAACACATGGATCAGGCCTGATGGAACAAAGAAGGCCCAAAAATCCTGAATATTAATTAATTTTGTAATTAATTAATAAGGGAAAATCAGCTGTTGAGAAGAGTCACAATAAGGACATAAATCCTTGCAGATTAGCCTCTAAGGAACCTGGAAGGATTAGGAATCAATTTCCTACTATTTAGGACTCCAAAGTCCATTCTAATTCTGAGACTTGGCTACCAAATCTCCTATACCAAGTCCAATTCAAGGACCACCAACATCTATATAAGGGGCCACACCCCACAAATCAGAACTACGTTTTTTGACTTGATCCTTGGCAATCAGCAAGGTACGTAGGCATCTTATTAAGGCAGATTGAGTCACGAAACACAAGAGCAGTCAAATCGAGCCTTGAAGCTCACGTTCCTTAGTTATAAATACAGCAATCATATACCTTAGTTTTTAATCCATACCAGAGTTCACTTTCACCAAAGACAGCAGAAGCGCTGGTTTGCAGCCAAGACTGGTTAAACAATTCTGGAACTGTGATTGATCTCAGGGGTGAACTAGAAGAATATCTGTAGTTTGAGAAAATGGAAGATGGTAAACATTTAATAACTTCATTTGAGAAAATGGAAGATGGTTTTATTTGAGTTGATAGTTTTTTTCATTTGTATTTTTTCCGGTTTTGTAATCAAAACCGACACTATTGCAACCGAACCGAGGTTTTTGAAACCGAAATCGATGATTCGGTTGCGGTTGCGGTTTTTGATTTTCAAAACCGAAGACGTTCGGTTTTGGTTCCGATTTTATTGAAAATCGAGCCGAACCGAATCGTGCTCTCCCCTAACCTCTTCCACATCATTCAACAAACACAGACAGCTCTTCAAGCCATCACCAATGCAAACACCAAGAAACTTCTACAAGGACATCTCAACTATCTCCAACTGCACAAAATCCAGTCTCTTCAACATAATCAGGATGTCACTGCCATTAAAACTGAAATAGATCAAGTCAAGCTGGCTGTTTCTGACAAATTGGATTCCAAGTTTCCAAACACAACCATGTTTGACATACAGAGACAACTCAGGAAAAATACTGATCTAACCATGAAGGTAGCTCCCTGGATACAAGACTAAAAGCAGTGGAAGTTTTTCTCACTGCAATTCATTTACATCAAGCTCAACAAACTCAGTTGCTTCAAAAGTTAGTGGTTGCACAGACTTCTACCTCTACTCAACTTGATGCTAACAAAAAGGGGGAGAAAGACTCAATTGATCAAGTTAGCCAAGAGGAGCCAACGAGTGAGGGGGAGAATGTGCTACACATATAAGTCAGTCAAGTAATTGTTACGGAAATTACTTTTCCTAAGTCACCGGTCTTGGACAGCATTGATCTGATCCAGATAGCAGCTGCTAAGTTGAATTCAAAGTCAAATTTCACAAATCTTGATGTTGCAGCGGTTGAAAAGGAATTAGATGATAAATGGAAGGAAATTGATGAAGCAATTCAGAAGAAATTTGGTCCCATTGAGAAAACTAACAAGATCTTTCATCACTTCTCTCAAGTCAAGCAAATTTCTGTGAATGAATTGAATCTAGATAATTTGGAAAAGGGCCAACATTCATGCATAAATTCTCCAAAAGCCAACATGGTTTTGAAGCCCAAAAGAAATTATCCAAAGTCATCTGACAAAAATCCCTTGGATCTTATATTTGAGACTCCAAAGCCAGATGAAAAGAAGCTATTGGCAAGGTCCATTGCATTCTTCAAAGATCCAACTGACTCAATACAAAAGAAAAGAATTGCCAGAATTTACATGAATGGGAAAGAAATCTGTGTGGTGGCTGGACACCCTCATTTTGCAGAAGCTAAAAGGGAAGAAAAACAAAGAATCAAGCAAGAAAAGAAGCAAGCTGCTTTAGAGGTTAAGAAGCTCAAACAGAAGAAAGAGTAAGCTGCTATAGTAGCCAAAATTTAAGCTGTGAAAACTGCAACTGAGATTTCTGAGAAACAACCAGTAGTAGCTGAAGATCAGGATCAGAAAATGCACAAGGAACCTCAACAGAAAAGGAAGTTCAGATACAAGCTCCATTCCAAAAGAAGGTTGGATTTCAATGATGATGAGATGGAAGATTACATTCCCAACCAGTCTACATCTACAACTCAAACATCCAAGCCCTCAGTGGTGCATGAGGAATCTAAGGTGCTTCTTACAAAGAATTTTCATGGTGAGCCCATAGTTCCCAAGGATGAGCCAATAGACTGGGAAAGTTTGCCTATTCCTGAGCTTAATCTACCAATCTTCAACAAGCTATAAAAGATAAAGACACGAGCAATCAAGAAGGTTAAGCCTGTGAAACTCCTAACCAAAACCCTAACCAAAGCCAAACCAACTATCAACAAGAGAGATCTTCTCTACATCTGTGATATCAAGGAATTTTCAGACATCAATCTCGACATGGATGAGCTAGAAGAAGTGAGAGCAATTGATGCTCACAGGAATCTCCATGAAAGACTGGTGTTTAAGTACAAAGGTGGGAAAGAGTTTACATGGCCCCTTCACATAATTCTTGAAGAAAGCTGTTCTATTTTGATAAAGATCTTCTCATCCTTCAAGAAAAATTTTGGATTCAATGTGACAACCAAGAAATTGGTTCTAAAGAAGATAGAAGAACTCAGAAGTAGAAAAGCCTCAAATGCACTTCCAAGAACTCTATCCATTCCCTTCACAGGAAATACAGTACACTTGAGGCCTTACTGGCTGATGGAATTCATGGATGACAAAGGTGTTAGAAGATTCTTCAGATTGGAGGACCAATTGAGCATCTCAAGCAATGAGACTCTATTGGAAATGCAAGAAAAATTGGATCTATAAAATGCTGAAGAATTTGAATTTCACAGACAACTCCAAAATCAAATAGAAGAAAATAACTGGAAGCTTGGAAAGAAATCAAGACAATCAAGGAAATAGAAATCATCTGGTCAGACTAGAGGAGCACCTTGATAATGATTGTGAGAACTCTTTGTACATTTTACTTTGTTCAATTTTCAAATAAACTGTAGCACTTACAAGTTTTATCTACCATAATTCTATCTATACATTTAGGGTGTTTTGTTATCATCAAGTTTCTCTTAATTTATGGCTACAATTCCAGTAGACATAAATTGGGGGAGATTGTTAGGAATATGTTGTGAACTTGATGATAAATTGAACAAAACAGCTTAGTAGGTTTTAACTTAGTATTTTTGTAGCTCTCGACGGATGTTCTAATATAGTCCCGATGGATGATCTTTATAGTCCCGACGGTTGACAATTTGACATCCATCGAGAGTGTAGCTTATGTAATAATAAGTCTTGTAGCATATTTCTGCAAACAACAATATTTTGGTTGAGTAGATTCTGTAGGATTCTTTAAGTCATGTTGACTACTAGTTTAATATGCAGAATAGGTTGGCTAATTGTAAATATAAAATGTCTTGTAATTCTGCATAAGTGAAATAGAATCAAGTGACAGAAAGACTCCTGACGGATGATCTACAAAGACTCCCGACATATAATCAACAAGGCTCCCGACGGATGACCAATATAGTCCCGACGGATAATGATATTCAAAATAGCAGTTGACAGTGACAACGCAGTCACATGCGTCGGATGTTTGCAAATGGAATGTGACAGCCTAATTACAGGATTTAGACAATAAAGAAGCATTACCATTTCCATGCAATTATGAAGATATTCAAAGATGCTGGATAGAGTAATGTAGCAGCATGAAGTTAGACTAGATTAAGTTTTTCTTATTGTCTTGTCTTACTATCATGTAACTTGGTGATATATAAACCAAGTGTAGCAAGTAGAACAACTAACTGAGTGAGCATTATTTTCAGAGAGATAGATAAAGTTGTATATGTTATGAATTTTTTTGTAATTCTGTAAGTTCTCTTGTAAGTAGTTGTATGTTATTCAAGCATCATAGAGTTCTCAACTTTATATATATATCTGGTGGATAAGTTCAAATCCACCAGAAAGTTTTAAAGCCGTGTGTTTTATTGCTTTGTATTTTGATTTCTATTATTCTTTCATTCTGCACTACTGCAAATCAAACACATTTATATACTAAGTAAGAACATTCTTAGAATCAGAAAAAGTAGCCAGAATTATATTCAACCCTCCTTCTGTAATTCTTGTTGCATTGTTTGGGATTAACATTTGCCATGTAGTAGTTTTTTTATTTTTGTAGTTTTTATGATAATGCATATAATTTCATGCATTTGCATAATAACATGATCCCTTAGATGATTTTTTCGATTGATTTGTGATATTAATGCTAGTATAGTGATGTCGTATTTAGTAATGTTAAGTCTTATCGAGTTGATTTGCATGCTAGAGACAATTATCTTTCACTAAGTCTTACATATAAGTTGATTGAGGGCTAGATCATGGTCATGGTTTATTTGTTTGTCGAAGTTTAATCGCTTGTTTATATTTAGAATTTAGGATATTCTCTTAAGGATTAAATAACATGGATATTTAAAAATTGGAGAAAATTGGATTTCATTGCTAGTTGTTGTGGATAGATGATAAATGGCTAGTAGCCGGCTCATTTTATATGAGTAGTCCAGGGTTGAACGAGATGGAACGAAATGCACTCGTTCAGAAATTTTGTGAAAAAAGAAAAAAAAGAAAAAAAAGAAGAAAAAAAGAAAAAGAAAATGATATGTATTTATGCATAATTGATCACGAGTGGGCTCTTTAATACTCGAGTTAATAAGTTCTTAGGGGACTTTATGCCATAGTGACCTAAGGCTTTTTATAGTCTGGGATCTGTTAGTCGCTAAACACGCACAAATATTACACGCAAGTATACGAGTTCGCAAGTAGTATAAGATATAAATCAGATTCGATCCCACAGAGACTGTATTGGTTAACTAATCGACTCATGCACTTAAGTAACAATGTATGACTATTCTTCAATGTTAAGACGGTAACAAAGTGAGGTTATTTATAACTAAGAATTAAACTAATTATTATAACTACGAGAATAAGATAGACTGAGTTAATATATGACATACATGGGATTCTAACTTCATTAAGTACTTCATTCAATAGCCTTATTGTTCTTAACCTTTAGCATGCAATAGTGATGACACTAATCAGATAACACGAAACTGATAAACGCCAACTTTCGTTGCACGAGTACCATTCTACCAGACATCCAAAAAAGAGATAGAAGTTGAATATGCACCAATTATATTGAGACCCTATATGTCTATAGAATTTGACAACATAACGGTTTAAGCACAAGTTATCTATCTTGATTACATAGGGCAAGTAAGATGGTTAAAATTACCTACGAATCATGCATAACAATACATGAACCTATGCTAGCATGACAAGTTCTAAATCCTTAAATTCACTTTCGCTTCATTAAGAATTAACACACTATCTTATAAGTTCGCGACGCTCACAAGACGAATACGTACAACTATAACTAGGATATCATACAATTACCACATACTAAGGTATCAAACAATTTAACTAAATAAATCTATAAATAAATCCGCGAGAACCCCACGATAACGATTAGCCCATAATCGAACTCATCGCCAACGTAGGTTCCAATGAAAACATGATACAGCAAACGTAGTCTTTATACGAATAAATAAACCAAAGTACAAACAAGAGTAAAGGTTCAACAAAACGAGAAACAAGCATCCAAATTACAACTCAAAACAAAGATTCACAAGAATAAACTAGATCGTCTTCGCCTTTGTTGAATAGTGCCCAAAAGGTCTCTTGTCGTCTTCTCCTTCCTTGATGTCTTGAAATCTCTGAATATCTCTTAAAAAATGATCTAAGTTATGTTTATATAGCAGGCCATGCATCCCAGGAGTCCAGCAATTCAAATTATAAAAGAATCAGGATTTGTTTATCCCGACCCAGCGTGGCCGCGCGATTCACCAGCGCGGGCGCACTGACTTCCTGTTCTCCCAGCGCGGCCGCACGCAACCCAGCACGGGCGCGCCTGCCTTCTGCCAAAAATTATTTTTTCTTCTTCTTTATTCCTTCGAGCTTTCAGCCAATCTTTCAAGCTTTTATTCCAGCACATCCTAAACACCATATTAGCATCAAAACAATGCTAATTCACCTGATTCATTAAGTAAAGCCTGAAATGCAAAAACACTTGAAAACACATTAAAACACAAATAATTTGAGTACAAATACACCAACTCAAAGCTTATTAGAGCATAAATAAGTGTCATAAATGCCACTTAACACACCCCCAAACTTAAATCGATGCTTGTCCTCAAGCATAAACAGACTCAAAGAATAAGAAATAAAAATGCATGAATGCAACTAATATGAATGCAGCGATTCCCAAAGAATAACTAAACCAATCAACCAGCAACACCTCAGCAAATGCAATTATTCACATAAGGATCCATCAAATCTAACAAATCAATCTACACACCAGAGACATGCGTGTGTGCAAATGCTTACAGATATACTATCGCAACTAGATCGACAGTCATAACTCACTACTTATCAAAACAATCGCAAACTTATAAATAGAATAAAAGCTACACTCAAAATAACTCATAACACTTCAATTCTTATATCAGAGTTAACATGGATTCATGCTTTAATTCAAAACAAAACAACACAAATATGCTTATTTGACCGTGCAATGAGTGAGGTCCATAAAAGACTTATACAATAGTACCCATGTAGCGAGCGTTAGGTTAGCGGATCCCAGACTATAGAAGCCTTAGGTCACTAGGCACAAAGTCCCCTAAGAACTTAATAACTCGAGTACTAAAGAGCCCACTCGTGATCAATTATACATAACACTTCTTCTTCTTCTTTTTTCTTTTTTCTATATTTTTCTCTTTCTTTTTTTTCTCTTTTTTTTCAATTTCTGAATGAGTGTGTTTCGCTCCATCTCATTCAACCCTAGACTACTCATAAAAATATGAGTCGGCTACTAGCCATTTGACACATAGCCACACAACAAGCAATGAAATCCAATTTCTCCAATTTTTAAATATCCATGTCTTTTATTATTAAGAGAATACCCTAGATTCTAAATATAAACAAGCGAATAAACCTCGACAATCAAACAAATCATGACTATGATCTAGAACTCTAGCAACCTATAAGACTTAGTGAAATACAAATGTCTCTAGCATGCAAATCAATCCAATAAGACTCAACATCACTAAATACGACATCACTACACTTGCATCAATATCACCAATTAATTAGAAAAATTATCTAAGGGAATCATAATATAATGCAAATGCATGAAACTACATGAACAAACTATCATAAAAACTACCAAAAAAAACTAAATGGCAAAATATATACAAACTATATGAAATATAACTATCATGAACATGCAACTATATGAGACTCACACAAACATATTCCTTAAACTACTACCCCTAAACTTAAAATATTCACTGTCCTCAGTGAAGGTAATAGTAAGGAATCAGGCATACCTACTGTGAATCAGAATCCTCACCCTCAAAGGGTGGAGTGCCAGGCATGTCCGGAGGTGGATACACGGAATCTTCCCCAAATACTGGCCACTAAATGTCAACTCTGGTGGCTCTAAATACAGTCCCAAGTTCTTGGGTGAGATCGCGTGCAAAACGACTATGGATGTCGTGCATCGCATTTATCCTCCTCGCAAGACGCCTATACTGCGTCGAACTCAAACCAGCTCCCATGCCAGCTCCTGCTGCCTCCTGCTACTGCTGTGATCCTGACGGTTCAGCCTCCTATCCATACTGAACCCTCCAAACTTCTCTACGGGCATGCTGAGAACCTCCTGATATAGCTGCTTCCATAGGCACACCACCTGGAAAATGATTATATGAGTAACCAAGCCCCTTAGGATCGGGCTTCCCTTCATACCACTCAACCATGTTGTGCAGTGTAGAACTGTCAATAGGAGCACTAGGAATCTGAAGCTGCTCATGTGATGGCCAATGAACACCAACTGCCACGCACAACTTCATCACAATGGACGCATAAGGAATAGCCCCAGTAGTACTTCCTCTCAAAAACCTCAGGATCCCCTGATATATCACCATCCCCAAATCAATGTAATTGCCCTGCAGAATACCCCAAAGCAGACGAGCACGCTCCACCGTAATCTCATGCACATTCAAAGATGGCATGATGTTAGCACAAATAAACGAGTTCCAAGCCCGTGCATACATGTTCATGCATGAAGCAGGGAATGTGAAGTAATTAGTAGTGCCCCTCTTGAACTTCCAATGAGTCTCAGGTACACAGAGAGTAGCACTAATGAGATCCAAATCGAAGTCCTCAGGAGTCTTATCATTTCAAGTATCCGGGCCTACCTTCCTCGCAGGCTGCTCAATCACTGTCCTGATAGCCTCAGCACTGTACTCAACAGTCCTCCCCCTCACCATCGTGAAACCATTCTTCTCCGCCTTAGCGTTGGCGTAGAACTCCCGCACAACACTCATGGGCACAACAGCGGGAGCCTCACAAAAAGGAATCCAGCTCATCTCCAAAATCATCTCCAACAGCTTACCATCTTTTCCAGATGGAAGAAATCCTCTCTCCTTAGCAATAAGCTTGGAGAGAAGCCTCGTGTACTCCTCCTCATCCTCAGGAGTAGAAAACCTGGGCCTCACACCACTCGCAGTAGAAGAATCGGTGGCGCTACTTCCAACTTAACTTCTCTGTCTATTGGGAGCCATCGGGATTTAAAAAAAAGAAAGAATAAAAGCTGAAGTGTTTAGAGAGAAATTGTGTTTGAGAGTTTGTGGATTGGTGGAGATGTTGTATGCAAGTGTATGCATTTATAGGTGGAGGGATGTGAATTTGATAAGGAATAGAAGTGGGAATTGATTATGGGAATCGTGGGAATAATGGAATTGATTAGAAGAGGGAATTATGGGATGTGGAAGAGTAAAAATCGGGTTAGAATTGATTTTGGAATTAAAATTCCGATTTTCTCTTAATAAACTGCTATTTTAATTTTTTTTGAACAGGGACTCGGCGCGGCCGCACGCTAGGACAGCGCGGGCGCGCTCACATTCTGGAAAACCGACGCGGGCGCGCGCTAGGACAGCGCGGGCGCACTTGGTTACTGGAAAAATGGCGCGGCCACGCGCTTGGCCAGCGGGGGCGCGCCCAGCTTCTGTACTTGTCCCCAAATTTTTTTTTCTTTTTCTGATTTTTTTTGTGTTTTTCTATTTTTTTCTTGCTTCCTCTACCTACTAATGTACAACATACTTGGGTTGCCTCCCAATAAGCGCTTCTTTTACGTCGCTAGCTCGACGTAGAATCTCGAGATCAAGTGGACAATAAATTGACACTAACCACCTCGCGGTTTTTCGTGTCACCAAAATAATGCTTCAACCGTTGACCATTTACCTTAAATGCTTGGCCCGGATCATTCTCAAAAATTTCCACCGCTCCATGTGGAAACACAGTTTTGATTATGAAGGGCCCTGACCATCTTGACTTCAACTTTCCAGGAAAAAGATGGAGACGAGAGTTGAATAAAAGAACTTGTTGCCCTGGCACAAATTTCTTGAGCACTAGACCCCGATCGTGCCACCTCTTCACTTTCTCCTTGTATATTTTGTTGTTCTCATAAGCTTGAAGTCGAAATTCGTCAAGTTCATTCAATTGAAGCAGCCTTTTCTTCTCAGCCGCATCCCAGTCCAGATTCAATTTCTTCAAAGCCCAATAAGCTTTATGCTCGAGCTCCACCGACAAATGACACCCCTTACCGTAAACCAACTGAAACGGCGACATTCCCAATGGAGTCTTATATGTTGTTCTATACGCCCAAACAGCTTCATCAAACTTCAAAGACCAATCATTCCATGATGGACATACCACTTTCTCCAAAATGCACTTTATCTCTCTGTTAGATACCAAAGCTTGACCATTTGTCTGAGGATGATAAGCCGTAACAATGCGATGATTCACATTATACCTCTTCATCATGGCAGTGAACTTGCGGTTGCAAAAATGTGACCCCTCATCACTGATTATGACTCTTGGAGTCCCAAACCTTGTGAATATCTGCTTGTGAAGAAAATTAAGCACGACTTTCGCATCGTTCGTTGGAAATGCCTTAACTTCAACCCATTTTGACATGTAATAAACCGCCAATAAGATATACTGATTGTTGCAAGATGGGACAAATGGCTCCATGAAGTCAATTCCCCAAACATCGAAGACCTCAACCTCGAGAAGCACATTAAGAGGCATCTCATCCTTTTTAGATATTACCCACATGTTGACATCGATCACATTTTAGAACGAACTGATGAGCATCTTTAAACAATATTAGCCAAAAGAACCCTGCTTGAAGAATACGAGTTGTTGTCTTTTCTCCACCATAATGTCCTTCATAAGCCGTTGAGTGGCAATCTCGCAAGATCCCCACCCCCCCCCATTTTGCTGTAAGGAATACATCTCCTGATGATTTGGTCAGCTCCTTGGCGAAAAAGAAATGGCTCATCCCACATATACCACTTCACTTCATGAAGAAACTTCTTCCTTTGAGCATACGATAAGTCGGGAGGCATTATGTTACTCACAGGATAGTTCACGATGTCTGTAAACCACGACTCTTCTTCTTGCACTCCAAATAGCTGCTCGTCGGGAAAAGACTCATTTATCAAGGTCTTATCCAATAAAGTAGCATTAAGATTCTCTAAACGCGAGAGATGATCAGCAACTTGATTTTTAGTTCCTTTTTGTCCTTGATCTCTAGTTCAAATTCTTGGAGCAAAAGAACACATCTAATCAATCTAGGCTTCGAGTCCTTCTTTGATACGAGATATCGAATAGCGGCGTGATCAGTGAAAACTGTCACTTTAGTCCCAAGTAGATAAGATCAAAATTTCTCAAAACCATAGACAATAGCCAAAAGTTCTTTTTCCGTAGTAGTGTAATTCAGTTGAGCACCGTTGAGGGTCTTACTAGCATAGCAGACCACATGAAATATGTTGTTCTTTCTCTGCCCAAGAACTGCTCCAACTGCATAATCACTTGCATTGCACATCAACTCAAAAGGCTCATTCCAATCAGGTGTGGTTATGACCGATGCCAAGATTAGACTCTTTTTCAATATCTCAAAAGCCGCGAGGCACTCATCATCAAACTTGAAAGGGACATCTTTCTCTAGTAAACTGCACAATGGCTTTGAAATTTTCTTGAAGTCTTTGATGAAACGCCTGTAGAAACCCGTGTGATCAAGAAAACTGCGAATTCCCTTGACATAAATAGGTGGGGAAAGATTCTCAATGACCCCCACCTTGGCCTTATCCACCTCTAGACCCTTATTAGAAACCTTGTGCCCGAGAATTATGCCTTGACGCGCCATAAAGTGACATTTCTCCCAATTGAGAACCAGATTGGTCTCAACGTACCTCTTGAGAACATGTCCAAGTTTTTGCAAGAATTCATCAAAATAATCGCCAAAGACTGAGAAGACGTCCATGAACACCTCCATATTATGACCAATCATGTCAGAAAAGATGGCCATCATACATCTCTGAAATGTGGCTGGTGCACCACACAGACCAAAAGAAACTCGTCTAAAGGCGAACGTACCGAATAGACAAGTAAAGGTAGTTTTCTCTTGATCTTCTGGAGCGGTACAAAGCTGATTGTAACCCAAATAACCATCCAGAAGACAATAATACTCATGACCAGCTAACCTGTCAAGCATCTGATCAATAAAGGGCAATGGAAAGTGGTCCTTCCTAGTTGCTTTGTTCAGTTTCCTATAGTCCATGCAGACTCTCCGCCACGTGACTGTCCGTGTAGGAATAAGCTCATTCTTCTCATTTGCTACCACAATAATGCCACATTTCTTTGGCATATATTGAACCGGGCTTACCCATGAACAGTCAGAGATAGGATAGATGATCCATGCATCTAGCCACTTTAGAATTTCTTTCTTCACTAATTCCTTCATGATTGGATTAAGTCTTCTTTGCTGCTCGACTGTAGGCTTGCTACCTTCTTCTAGCAGAATTTTATGCATGCAGTAAGAAGGGCTAATTGCCTTGATATCTGCTATAATCTATCCAATTGCCGATTCGAACTCTCTCAGAATTCTCAAAAGCTTTTCCTCATCGCTACCTGAAAGGTCAGATGCAATAATAACAGGCAGAGTAGATGCATCACCTAAAAAAGCATACCTCAAATATTCAGGAAAAGGTTTAAGCTCAAGATTAGGAGTTTCCTCAATAGAAGGCTTGAGGCGTTTAGGAGCTTTTCTTAATTCTTCCATTCCAAGAGATTCAAAAGGCATATCGATCTTCCTCTTCCAGGGAGAAGCATTCAAATATTGCAATTGTTCATCACCTTCGTCATCTTCACTGTCTGAATTTCCCAATAAGGCTTTTTCAAAGGCATCAGACCTTAGCATTCGATCAAGTTCCGATGTGACCACCGAATCGACCAACTCGACTTTTAAGCACTCCTCATTATCAGTAGGAAATTTCATAGCATTGAACATAATGAAAGTCACATCCAGATCCAACACTCGCATTGTAAGCTCACCCTTCTACACATCAATCAAGGTTTAGCCAGTTGCCAAGAAAGGCCTTCCCAAGATTATGGGAATCTTCTTATCCTCCTTGAAATCAAGAATGATGAAATCAGCAGGGAAGATGATTTTATCCACCTTGACCAAGACATCCACCATAATACCTCCCGAATATGTAATAGAACGATCGACCAACTGCAAGGTCATATAAGTTGGTTTGGGATCAGGTAAGTCCAATTGCTTGAAGATTGACAAAGGCATCAGATTGATGCTAGCTCCCAAGTCACATAAGCATCTGTCAGAAGACATTTTTCCAATAGTACATGGAATAGGCTTGAGGCGTTTAGGAGCTTTTCTCAATTCTTCCATTCTAAGAGATTCAAAAGGCATATCGATCTTCCTCTTCCAGGGAGAAACATTCAAATATTGCAATTGTTCATCACCTTCGTCATCTTTACTGTCTGAATTTCCCAATAAGGCTTTTTTAAAGGCATCAGACCTTAGCATTCGATCAAGTTCCGATGTGACCACCGAATCGACCAACTCGACTTTTAAGCACTCCTCATTATCAGTAGGAAATTTCATAGCATTGAACATAATGAAAGTCACATCCAGATCCAACACTCACATTGTAAGCTCACCCTTCTACACATCAATCAAGGTTCAGCCAGTTGCCAAGAAAGGCCTTCCCAAGATTATGGGAATCTTCTTATGCTCCTCGAAATCAAGAATGACGAAATTAGCAGGGAAGATGATTTTATCCACCTTGACCAAGACATCCTCCACAATACCTCTCGAATATGTAATAGAACGGTCGACCAACTACAAGGTCATATAAGGTGGTTTGGGATCAGGTAAGTCCAATTGCTTGAAGATTGACAAAGGCATCAGATTGATGCTAGCTCCCAAATCACATAAGTATCTGTCAGAAGACACTTTTCCAATGGTACATGGAATAGTAAAGCTTCCTGGATCTTTAAGCTTTGGAGGCAACTTCTATTGTAGCACAACATTGCATTCTTCTGTGAGAGCGACAGTCTCTAGATCATCTAGCTTCACCTTCCGAGATAGAATACCTTTCATAAACTTTGCATAACTAGGCATCTACTTGAGAGCCTCCGCGAAAGGTATGTTGATATGAAATTTCTTGAACACCTCCAAAAACTTCTCGAATTGCTTGTCCAGCTTTTTCTTCTGCAACCTCTTAGGACAAGGCAGTGGAGGATAGATCTGTTTCCCCCTTGTATTCACAACCTTCCCAGACCTCAAAGTGATTGCCTTAACCTGCTCCTTAGCTTCCCTCTTTCCTGGTACTTCAGTGTCACTAGGCAATGTACCAGGTTGACGATTTAGCAAGGTATTGGCAATTTGCCCAATATGATTTTCCAAGGTCTTGATAGAAATAACTTGACTCTTGCACATGAGCTTCAACTCCTCTAATTCAGTTTTTTCATTAGCTTGTTGTAGCTGGAGTTGTTGTTTTGGTTCATATTGCGGTTGTTAAAAACCAGGGGGGTTGTACTGCTTAGCTGTATACTGCTGATAAGGTTGTTGAACCGCATTCTGAGCATTGCTCCAGCTGAAATTAGGATGATTACGGTTGTTAGGATAATAGGTGACTGACACAGGTTGCTGCGATCGCTGGAAATTGCTCACGAACTGAGCTGATTCACTAGAAATTGTGCACTGATCAGTCTCATAGGAACCAACACAAAGCTCATATACACTAGTGATTTGATTAACTTCATAATTATCCAAAGTGTCCAACTTCATTGTCAAGGCCTTAAGTTGGGCAGTTATAGCAGTTGCTGCGTCCAACTCCAGAATTCCTGCTACTTTTCCCTGAGTCAGTCTCTGGGAAGGATTCTGGTACTCATTAGCAGCCATCAGTTCAATAAGTTCATAAGCTTCAGCGTAGCTCTTAGCCCACAAGGCTCCTCCTGATGCCCAATCCATTGTAGAAACAGTTGATAATCATCCAATCAGGCATGCCATGGTGTGGGCACTTCCTTAATATCTCCTTATATCGATCCCAAACCTCACACAGAGATTATCCAGTTTGTTGAACAAACTGAGTAAGAGCATTCCTGATTGCTGCAGTTTTCGCCACGGGGAAGAATTTAGTGAGAAACTTTTGAGCGAGATCTTCCCAAGTGGTGATAGACCCTGCTGGTAGAGAGTGTCACCATCACTTTGCCTTATCCCTCAGAGAGAATGGGAAGAGTCATAGCTTGATAGCATCTTCAGTCACATCATTGAACTTGAAAGTATCACAGATCTCGATGAAATCCCTGATGTGCATGTTGGGGTCTTCGGTAGGAGAACGCCCAAACTGAACTGAGTTCTGTATCATCTGGATCGTGCTTGATTTGATCTTAAAAGTGTTAGCCCTGATGGCTGGTCTAATGATGCTAGACTGAATGTCATTAATCTTAGGCTTAGAATAGTCCATCAAAGCCTTCAGATTTTCTGCATGATCACCCATAGCTACTACAATTGGCTCTTCAACTGTCTCTTCTTCTTCTTCTTCTTCTTCTACCTTCTTTTTTTCCTCAAAAACTTCCCTACGAACTACCACAAGTTCTTCCTCGGCTTTATCCAGTATTCTCTTACGAGTACGCGAACGCGTATGCATACACCCTCGCTAGATCACCTGAAATAAAACAAGGAAACAAATAAGTAACAATGTCCGAGTCAATGAACTTTAACGACCACTGATGGAAAGCACATAAACTAATAATTAACACTGCAGTCCCCGGCAGCGGTGCCAAAAACTTGTTAGTCGCTAAACACGCACTAATATTACACGCAAGTATACGAGTTCGCAAGTAGTATAAGATATAAATCAGATTCGATCCCACAGAGACTGTATTGGTTAACTAATCGACTCATGCACTTAAGCAACAATATATGGTTATTATTCGATACTAAGACGATAACAAAGTGAGGTTGTTTATAACTAAGAATTAAACTAATTATTATAACTACGAGAATAAGATAGACTGAGTTAATATATATGACATACATGAGATTCTAAGTTCATTAAGTACTTCATTCAATAGCCTTATTGTTCTTAACCTTTAGCATGCAATGGTGATGACACTAATCAGATAACACAAAAATGATAAACACCAACTTTCGTTGCACGAGTACCATTCTACTAGACATCCACAAAAGAGATAGAAGCTGAATAGGCACCAATTATATTGAGACCTTATATGTCTATAGAATTTGACAACATAACGGTTTAAGCACAAGTTATCTATCTTGATTACATAAGGCAAGTAAGATGGTTAAAATTACCTACGAATCATGCATAACAATACATGAACCTATGCTAGCATGACAAGTTCTAAATCCTTAAATTCACTTACGCTTCATTAAGAATTAACACACTATCTTATAAGTTCGCGACGCTCACAAGACAAATACGCACAACCATAACTAGGATATCATACAATCACCACATACTAAGGTATCAAACAATTTAACTAAAGAAATCCATAAATAAATCCGCTAGAACCCCACGATAACGATTAGCCCATAATCGAACTCATCGCCACCATGGGTTCCAATGAAAACATGATATAACAAATGTAGTCTTTATACGAATAAATAAACCAAAGTACAAACAAGAGTAAAGGTTCAGCAAAACAAGAAACAAGCATCCAAATTACAACTCAGAAGAAAGATTCACAAGAATAAAATAGATCATCTTCGCCCTTGTTGAATTGTGCCCAAAAGGTCTCTTGTCGTCTTCTCCTTCCTTGATGTCTTGATATCTCTGAATATATCTTAAAAAACGACCTAAGTTATGTTTATATAGCAGTCCATGCATCTCAGGATTCCAGCAATTCGAATTATAAAAGAATCAGGATTTGTTTATCCCGAGTCAGCGCGGGCGCGCTGGTGCGGGCGCGCTGACTTTCTGTTCTCCCAGCGCGGGTGCGCCTGCCTTCTGCCAAAAATTATTTTTTCTTCTTCTTCTTCTTTATTCCTTTCAGCTTTGAGCCAATCTTTCATGCTTTTATTCCAGAACATCCTTAACACCATATTAGCATCAAAACAATGTTAATTCACCTGATTCACTAAGTAAAGCCTGAAATGCAAAAATACTTAAAAACACATTAAAACACAAATAACTTGAGTACAAATACACCAATTCAAAGCTTATTAGAGCATAAATAAGTGTCATAAATGCCACTTAACAGGATCCACTAACCTAACACTCGCTACATGGGTATTATTGTATAAATCTTTTGTGGACATCACTCATTGCATGGTCAAATAAGCATATTTGTGTTATTTTTGTGTTGTGAATAAAAGTATGAATCCATGTAAAACTCCTATATAAGAATTGAAGTGTTATAAGTTATTTTGAGTCTAGCTTTTATTATATTTATAACCTTGCGATTGCTTTGATGAGTAGTGAGTCATGATTATTGATCTAGTTGTGATAGTATATCAGTAAGCATTTACACACACGCACGTTTCTGGCTTGTAAGTTGATTTGTGGGGCTTGATTGATCTTTGTGTGAATAACTGCATTTGTTGAGATGTTGCTTGTTGATTGGTTTAGTTATTCTATGGGGATCGTTGCATTCATATAGTTTGCATTCATGCATTTTTTATTTCTTGTTCTTTGAGTCTATTTATGCTTGAGGACAAGCATCGGTTCAAGTTTGGGGGTATGTTGAGTGGCATTAATGACACTTATAATGCTCCGTAAAGCTTTGAATTGATGTTTTGTACTCAAGTTGTTAGTGTTTTTAACGTGTTTTTGTAGTGTTTTTGCATTTCAGGCATTTATCAGGAATACATGTGAATTAACATTGTTTGGAAGCTAATATGGTGTTAGGATGGTGTCTAGAATAAAAGCTCGTGAAAAGACCAGCTCAAATCAAGAAGAAAAGACGAAGTCAGAAAATTCTCCAAAGAGATGGCGCGACCGTGCGCTACTTAGAGACGGCGCGCCCGCGCTGAAATAGCGCGCGGTCGCGCCCAAAGAGCAGAATGTCAGCGCGCCCGCGCTGGTCAAGCGCGCGCCCGCGCTGGTCAAGCGCGCGCCCGCGCTATGTCTGGAAAATAAAATCATGTTTCTTCTGGAATTTTGATATGTTGGACTTCTACTCTGCACATACTGCTATATATACATAACTTAAGGACATTTTTCATAACAAAACGTACCAGAGCTTAAGGAGAAGGTGTAAGAAGACCGTAGAGCATAATTTAACCAAGGCGAAGAAGATCTAGTTTATTCTTGTGATTCTTTGTTTTAAGTTGTAACTTTGGATGCTAGTTTTCTTATTCGTGAACCTATACTCTTGTTTCGTACTTGGTTTATTATTTATTATAATACATTTATCATACCATGCTTTCATCGGAACCCACGTTGATGATGAGTCCGACTATGGGCTAATCGTTATCGTGGGGTTCTAACGGATTTATTTATGGATTTCTTTACTTAATTTGTTTTGATGCCTTAGTGTGTGAAGAGTGTATGATAACCTAGTTTTGGTTGTGCTTATTCGTCTTATGAGCGTCGCGAACTTATAAGATAGTCTGTTAATTTTTAATGAAGCGAAAGTGAATTTAGGGGTTTAGAACTTATCATGCTAGCATAGGTTCATGTATTTGATATGCATGATTCGTGGGTAATTTTAACCATTTTACTTGCCCTATGTAATCACGATAGATTACTTGCGCATTAAACCGTTATGTTGTCAAATTCTATAGACATATAGGGTCTTAATATAATCGGTGTCTATTCAGCTTCTATCTCTTTTGTGGATGTCTGGTAGTATGGTATTCGTACAACGAAAGTTGGCGTTTATCAGTTTCGTGTTATCTGATTAGTGTCATCACCATTACATGTTAAGATTAAGAACGAAAAGACTATTGAATGAAATATTTAATGAAGTTAGAATCTCATGTTTGTGTCATATATAATTCAACTCTCTTTAATCTCTGAGTTTGTATTCTTAATATAATTCTTAGTTAATCTTAGTTATAAACAATCTCAATTTATTATCCGTCTTAGCATTGGATAATAACCACACTAGTGTTGCATAAATACATTAATTGAAATTAACCTAAACCAATTTATGTGAGAACGAACTAGAATTTATTTTATATTACTTGTGATCGCGTATACTTGCGTGAATATTAGCGCGTGTTTCAGCCCTAATATGTGCTTCCTTAAATCACCTCGGGGGCATGACTCAATGATGAAGCAAATGAGTATTAGAAGGGTGTTGCATCTTCGTGAACATGGAACGAGGATATAAAAAATGCTTGAAATATAACATGCATTAATTAAAAAAGAAATCTTAAAGGTGCCTAATGTGAAGGAGTAGGTAGTAGGGTTGTACAAACAAACCGCTCAACCGCATCCAACCGCTCGCAACTGAACCACATTTGCGGATAATCGCGAAATGCGGGTTGGTTGTGGATTCAAATTTTAAAAACCACTCATTCATGGTTTGGATGCGATTTTAAATTCTTGAAAATCGCAAAATCGCAACCGCAACTCGCAACATATATTTATAATAAATTATATTTCCAAAAATGTAGTTGATATTATACAAATTAGTAAGTATATACATTTATTAACTAATTTTAGGTTAATGTTAAGACATCGTTCATAAAATTCATAATCATTGTAAGATATATAACCAAACAAATGAAAAATGTAATCAACATGTAATTTTTTTTATCCTTTTCTTTTTTCTTTTCTCTCGCCTCCACATTTTTGTATGTTTTTAATATCCTTAGTCTGCACAGAGCATTAGTTTATATTTTATTTTTTAATGTAATTTATCACGTAACTTAAACTTCAATTTATTAATATTCCGAATTTATTTTTTTGCAAATTATTAATTATTTTAAAATAAGTGGTTGAACCGCAAATCGATCCGCAATAATCGCAAATTCGCAACCGCAATTGACGCGGTTAACCGCATCCGCAAATGCGGTTGCGGATGACAATTTTCTAAAACCGCTTTTCGCGGTTTGGTTCGACTTTTACCTTAAAACCGATCTGATCCGAATCGCGTACACCCCTAGTAGGTAGTTTTATAGCCGTTCAATGAGTCTTAGATATCAACTTTTAAGTAACATTGGCCAAGAACACCCTGGAAGCATGTTCAAGTTGTAAGAGTGAGTAGACAAGCATATTAAAAGAAAACACGAAAAATAACATTACAATCTTATGAGGTGACGGAGGTAACATCAAGAAGTAAAAGAGAGATCAAGAGTTTGGTGCTGTGGGAAAAGTATCCGGCTCCGACTATATTCCGAGAAAAAATAATTAAAAAATAAAGCTCATCAAGTATACACGTTTTTAATGCTCTAAAAATCGAATTTTGATGAAAATTGAGAAAGATATAATATTTAAAATACCCGTATATTGTAACGGAGATAAGCTAGGAAGTATTAATATATTAACTTGTTTAATGTAATATTAAAATAATTTGCCTTATAAATGTTCTTAAAAAATGTAAGAAAAATGAAGGTGAATGCGGTCCAAGGTTTTACGAGAACTTCCCAGAGACTATCACTCTCTTCAAAGGACATGAGAGGCTTTTCTTCATTAACTTCAAAATCATCTTGTTTATCTGCTTCATTACATAAATTTTCTCATAAACAACCCAATCAAACTGCTCAAAACCCATCAAAGATTACACCTTTAGCCCCTTTCTCCCATCAAAACTCTGGTAAGAACATTTCAAATTTTGTATCTAATGTATCTATTGCTCCATTAAATGATAAGAATAAGAATCTCAAGTTAAATATTAAGCCTATTGATCATCATTATATGTGTCGAATTCTTTCTAGGAAAGATTGGTTTTTGTTGCTTAATCATGAGCTAAAAGCTACAAGAATTGTATTAAATCCTCAAATAGTTATAAGTATTGTGCAAAATCAAGATAACCCATTACATTGTTTGAGGTTTTATATATGGGTTTCAAAGAGTTTCCCTTTATTGGAAAAGAATCAGTCGATTCGAGGTGTTTTAGGTAATGTGTTGTATAGAAAAGGGCCTGTTTTGTTGTCAGGGGAATTGATTAAGGATGTTAAGAATTCTGGATTTCGTGTTACGGAGGATTTAGTTTGTATTTTGATAGGTAGTTGGGGGAGGTTAGGTTTGGCAAAGTATTGTGGTCAGGTTTTTGAGCAGATTTCGTATTTGGGTATTGTTCCTAGTACTAGGTTGTATAATGCGGTGATTGATGCATTGGTCAAATCTAATTCTCTTGACTTGGCGTATCTGAAATTTCAGCAGATGCAGGTGGATAATTGTAGACCGGATAGGTTTACTTATAATATTCTGATTCATGGGGTTTGCAAGGTTGGGGTGGTTGATGAAGCTATTCGTTTAGTGAAACAAATGGAGGGGTCAGGATATCATCCAAATGTTTTTACGTATACAATTTTAATTGATGGATATTGTAATGCAAATAAGGTGGATGAAGCCTTTAGGATTTTGAACGAAATGAAGAAGAGGAATGTGAAACCGAATGACGCCACTTATAGATCATTAATCAATGGGGCATTTCGTAGTTTATCCCCGCGTAAGGCATTTCAGTTGCTATCTAATTTTCTGGAGAGAGAGGCTAAATTACCTAATGTGGCATGTGATGCTATTTTGCTTTGTCTTTCTAGTAGTTCTCTGCCAAGGGAAACAGCTATGTTTTTGAAAAAAGCCGAGTCAAGAGGCTATTGTCCTGACAGCTCAACATTTAGCACGACAATTACTTGTTTGATTAAGGGGTTAGATCTCAAAGAGACATGTGAAATCTTAGATAGTTTTGTTGACAAAAATTTAAATCTGGGATTTAATGCTTATCTTCCACTCCTTGAGGCCTTGTACAAGGGTGGAAAAGAAGAAGTAGGAAATCGGTATCTAAATCAGATGCTAGAACATGGATTTGTAGTGAATGTGTACTCTTACAATATGCTTATTGATTGCTTCTGCAAAACAAGTAAGATGGACAAAGCATGCCAGTACTTCCAAGATATGTGTAGAAAAGGTGTTTCTCCAAATCTTGTTACTTTTAACACCTTAATTAGTGGGCATTGTAAGGCTGGTGATGTAAGTAAAGCAAGGGAATTGCTGAAGATGCTTTTACAGCAGGGTTTAAAGCCAGATGCTTATACTTTTAATTCAGTGATTGAGGGTCTTTGTCAAGTTTACCAGATTGAGGATGCTTTTGATTGTTTTTCGGAGATATTTGAATGGGGTGTAACACCAAATTCCATTACTTATAACATTTTGATTCGGTCATTGTGTGTGAAAGGGGATGTTTCCAAGTCGATGGCATTGTTACGCAAAATGCAAGTTGATGGTATAAAGCCTGATATTTTCTCTTTCAATGCTCTAATTCAGAGTTTCTGTAGGATGAATAAGCTTGAGAAGGCACAGAAACTTCTTATTAGCATGTTGACATTGAATTTATGCCCTGACAATTTTACCTACTGTGCTTTTATCAAAGCATTGTGTAAATCAAATAGATTTGGTGAAGCAAAAGAATTGTTCCTCTCTATGGAAGAAAATGGCTGTACCCCTGACTCTTATACATGCAATACATTTATTTCTGCTCTGGTTGAGGCATCTCGGTTTGAGGAGGCACACAGAATGTTCAAAAGATATGAAAAGAAGGGATTGTCATTAAAACCCCTTTCTGTCATGGCAGACTCAATTCTGTAACAAAAAAAATTATATAGTTGAACAATATGTTCTGACTTACATTCTGATACGGTGACGACATTTTACTTGGTATATGACAAGACATTATATTCATCAACAGTGATTCATAACTTTTTGAGGAGTTGATATCTCCTTGTGTTGGACAAAACAACTGCAACTGAATGAAGTAAATCTGGACTCCTATATGAGAAGATTTTGGGATCAATTTAGCTAGGTATGTGAAGAGATGCATTTTTGTACCAGTAGTGTGTTCCGTTACTTGATGATCTTTGTTTGCATAATCGTAATGCTAGGTCATTAAATAGGGTCGACATTTTTTTACCTACAAAATTGTGGGATTCTATATTCTTCTTGATGGGTAGTCTGTTTTCTTTTGGTTGTTAATTTTTGGGTAGTCATTTTGGTTAATTCTTGTATATGTATCTATCTACATAAGTGGGATAATACATCAACCTTCTAATGGTTTGAGGGAAACTTTTATTGAAGTGGGCAACTCCATATAATGTGATAGCTTTTCTATTATCAATTGTAATTACTGGTCAAGCACTGTAGTACATTAAATTTGTTAGCCGAGATCCTTCTAAACTTAGAGAAGTTTCACATAAACAGAATATTATTTCCATTTACATTCAGAATGACTTCTTTACGCTTAAAATTGTGAATAGAATTGTCCTTTGTCTTGAAACTCTCTCTTCTAAAAGGGTAAATAAAACCATTAACATTCTCTTGAATACTCTTTTGATAAAACTCCCATGATGATCGTAGTTTGGAAGGTATGCCTTGATAGTTATTTTTAGCTGTTTTTCTCTTATTTTTTCAATAAGTAGAACTGCCTTGCCGTTCTGCTGTAACTACATACATGGTTGTTATATTATTGTGGCCCTGTTGGATTTATCCACCAAGTTCTTTATTGTTGTTGTGTTGCTGTTGTTCAATATCAAAATTCACAATGTTGGTAATGATTGATAGCAATTATGGTTTTATTTTAAATAATGAATCGAAATAAGTATCAGTTGAATTTCTTCTGGACTTGCAGGGAATTACATAAAGTTAAATATTATACTTTTGTCCTTGTTAAATTTAAAGTACCCGAGTCTAAATGGAGTTCTACTTGAAGCTATAGACTGCTATAAGCCCCTGAAGTCAGTATTACAGGAAAGTCGGCTACAATGAGGAAGAATTAGGTCTCTTACTATTTGTATCATTATTTCTTACACATATTATAATGTTCTAAGGGTCACTTTCGGAAACAAACCTATGTTGGTGAAGGGAACTTAATAGGGACATATGCTGAACATGAATTAGAATATTTTTGCAGTTTAATCTATAAAAGAAGTACTTAAATTTGTCTTATATTCACGTAAATTTTAATGAATGACTTAGTAAACCCATTAAACAATGTAAGCTAAATGACACTGTTTTTTATGAACAGCAATGCTACAACGCTACTTGGTGAGAAGCAATACTGGTTTATGCCCATTGTGGTAGATAGATGCCTTCTGGACGTATGAATGTATGCTTCTTATAAAGTTGAGGTCAACTTTAAGGCTTTACTGAATATGCAGGTGGGAAGAGTAATGTACATTATTTTGCAAATTCCTGGAAGTTACCAGCGAGTATAAAGCTTGTTCTTGATTTTTGGCGGTGATAATATCCTGAATTTTAATATTGACATCTGTGGTAGAATTGAAAGATGCCAATGGAGTCTGTCTTCAGTTTTCGTGTTCCTAACCTGCTTTCATCCCAGTCTGTTACGTTCTTGGCTGGAGTAAAATGTTGTTCAACAGTAAGAGTTTGGTTTGATTATGAGGCTGGTTCTTTTTCTTCCCAACTCTTCTTCATCAGTTTACTCTCTAATTGAGAATACTTGTATGTCGTTGATGTATCTGTATAAAGTGAATTTGTGCAATAATGCGAGTCTTAGAGCTTGTTTGACCAATAAAACCATTTCCTTCTAGTGATCCGAAAGATGAACAATAAAATTCCTCTTTTGTTAGTCAAATCATGTCAATTTCTTTTTTAAATAATTTTTTATTATGCGGAATTTTACATTTTAGCTGTATGCTTCAGGCATGAAATGCTCATTTATTTACCCCTTGGGGTAATCTTGACTTGTACTGCAACTGTAGAAGATGGTTTTAGGTTTGACTTCACTCTTCATAAAAATTCTGCAAGTAAAGTTGGTGGCTTGCAAACCAACTATGTCCTTATAGTCATTTCTGTCCCAACCATTATTTTTACCAAAGCTGAAGTTAATACTTTATGTTCCCCTTGTAAAATAGTATTTAATATCAAGTTTACTGCTGTTGTTGTATTTATCTGCTGAGGGCTGTGTCGTTTCCCATATGCCTTGTGACTTGTGTTATATCTACTTTCTGAAGTGGATATGTTTGAAGGGCCAAGATTGAGCTGTGATAAATCACTCAGTACAATGAATAATTTTTTATAGATAATTAAGAATTGCATGTTGATAATTTTCTTATTAGGTCTGCTTGCCACGTTGGGAGGCTGACAACTATAAATACTTGGTGTTTATATATAATTAGCCAACTGTGACTCTTCCATTCTTTGAGTATTGATCTGCTAGCAGTTACACGAAAAACAATGGCAACCCCGTTCATTACTAAGCACGGCCTCACAATATTAGCTCTAACCTCTATTTTCATATTCCCTTGCATTCTTCTAGGTATGAAGTAAAATAAAAATCTCTTTTTGCTCATTCAGCACTTGACAGAATGCTAATGCTTGTCTTACACCTACAGGGAAGGCAGATAACTATTTTCCTCAGACAGGAGCTGCAAATGGGTATATTCCTCAAACAGGAGCTGCAAATGGGTATGTTCCTCAAACAGGATCCACAAACGGGTATATTCCTGAAACGGGAGGAGCAAATGGGTATGTTCCACAAACAGGAAGTGCAGGTGCGGACGATCCTGCTGAAGTTGTTTCCAAGGCCCTGTTATGTTTTAACAATAACTACGTACGTAGCAACTCTTTTGCTGATTCTATTTCATAATTAAGTCCAATATCGCTGCTTAAGAATGGTAGAACTACTCTGCTACATGATAAGGAAACAGCGTCTTGCTTTTGTTCTTCATCATGTTCATGTCTTAGAAGCTATTATATCATATAGTTCCAGTTTCGAATAAAGATTCTATCCTTCACCATCTGAATATACAGAAGTGAAAATCAACTAAAACAATTGCCTTTTTCTTTGGCAGGTTTATAGCAGTTGCAAGCAATCCTATAGATTGTCAGAAAGTGGAAACATCAATGTGCCACCAGAATACGCTGATCAATACTGTCGTGGGCCATGCTTCAGTGAAACCAACCTTGTTCTTAACTGTATTGATAACATATTATCGCACTTCTTGTTTTACAACAGGGCATCGATACAGGACGTGAGGGAGACGATCAAGGCAGGCTGTGGCTATGGTCCGGAAAGAGGTAAAAATATCAGCTTCTTTGTTATATATTCTATATGGATTATCCTGATCAGATTATATTGTGATGCCTAGGTAACTTCAATGTGGCTGAGCATATTCAAGCCGGAGAGAACAGTGCTCCTAAGGGTTCAAAAATTGTGATGCTGGGGCTTATCTTGATGATTGTACACATGGGATATATGTATTATTTAGTATGTTAAAAACTATAGTTTGTAGAAAGTCCTAGCATTCTAGTAAGGGAAATATCATTTGTAATGTATAATTTCCACTCCCGAAAAATAAACAGATTGATGTATTGTAATTTTCTACAACATGTTTACTTGAATTATGCAGAATCATATATAACATGCATACACTACACTCATTTAGAGCCTAGCCTGTTTACTTGACAGTTTTCTGGGGAAAAAAATTCCTAGAATATTAAAAAAGTTAAAAAAAAAACATTCGTTTTGTTTTGTTTTCAGCTTTGTGAGCTTCTTTTCTATATAACGTAAATAACCTGAAGTACAATCTTTTATGTTTTTCAGCTTCGTTCTAATTTTCTTTTAAAAAAATTCTAAGTTCATTTTCTTATTTTTGTTTCATCAATAAAGTTTTCACGATCTTATGATTGTTTTATAGTTTTTTTCTCCTTATACTTGGTGTTATTACGTAAATATACTCTATATTTCAAGTTTTATCTTTTGTGATTTCATTATGAGTTAAAATATTTGACATATTTACACATGACTCAATTACTTGCATAATTTATTAAAAATATTGAGTTTAATGTTTGAAAAACCACTACTCCGTCCGTTCCATTAATCTTGATCCCATTTTTTATTTTAAGTCATGACAATATTAAGGGCATTTTTATAAATCAGAGATTAATATTTTAAAAATGGTACTCCTTCTGTCCCATTATTATTAATCACATCTTTTTATTTTAGGTCACGAAAATATTGAGGGCATTTTTTATTAATGAACAAAGATAAATGGTTAAATAACGGGGATTTGAGGGAGTAATTAGTTCAAAGAAATATGATGTCCTCTCCAAAAAAAAATAAAACAGAACAGAAAATACTAAAGGTACAAAATGAGTTACTAAAATAGTTACAAATGCCATATGTCACATATTTGTTGGTTAAATATAAATGGATTCCCAGTGCACCAATTGAATTATTTTATTAGAACACATCAAGGTAAAAGTAAACCAATCCAAACCTAAAAACAAGACACAAGAAAACTGTACAGTTCAGCCCATGTTCCTCACAACTCGCAAGCACTCACCACCTTCACTTGTTCTTAACTAACCATAACCGCCACTCCACAAACACAAATCGTAACTCTATCAACACACACACACACACGCTTCAAGCTCTTCCCACTACACACTTAGCTTCTTCACATTCCATCTCATCAATGGCATTCATAACAACTCTCAACAATCCCTTTAACTACAACTTTTCAAGATCAAGAAATGCACAAGCACTCTTCATTCTTTTTCTCACTTTAGCTCTCTTCTTTTTCTTCTCTTCCTCTGACACTTCTCCTTCTGTCAATTCTCGTCTTCGTGCCGCCTCGATAGTCCTGCCAAGACTTGCATCCATGAGTTCTAATGACAGTACTGCATTGTCTTCAAGATATAATGACATTTCTTGTGATATTTTTGATGGTACTTGGGTTGTGGATGATGTGAATCCTTACCCGCTTTACGCGCCAGGGTCTTGTCCGTTTCTTGATGATTCTTTTAATTGTTTCAAGAATGGTCGTCTGGATTCTGATTATATTCGGCTTCGATGGAAGCCACATGGCTGTCACATTCCAAGGTTCACTAAACTATACTCTTTTGTGTTTTTTGTGTGAAGTTCAAGTTTGTGCTAATCATAACTTGTGACATATATATTTGGATGAATAATTGGATAGGTTTGATGGGAGGGAAATGCTGGAGATGCTAAGAGGAAAAAGAGTGGTTTTTGTGGGTGATTCACTCAACAGGAACATGTGGGAATCATTGGTATGTGCATTGAGAGGATCATTGGTTGATAAAACTCGACTTCTTGAAGTTTCAGGTCGTCGTAAGTTCAAGACTCGAGGATTCTTCTCGTTCCTATTTAAGGTTT